>NC_079896.1:6518404-6861577 GCF_024868665.1 Triplophysa rosa | reverse complement strand
ACTGCAGGCCCAAGAAAAGAAATCCATACCGGCCACTTCTACAAAGGACAGAACTGATTAAAGAGGAGAAACTATGTAAATGAATTTCAGATCCACCCTTAAACCACATTTATGGATGACTAAAGGGACATTTCAAGAGAAAGGACAATCAAAGAATGGCTCTCCAATGACACTTGGCGGTTAATAAAGAACAGAAAAGACATTAAGCAACAGATTAATAGCAACAAGAATGAAGAGGAAAATAAAATTCTGCGAGAGGAATATACGCTAGTGAACAAGGAAGTTAAGAAAAGTGCCAGGAGAGACAAGAGGCTCTTTTATTATGTGCTAGCGACAGAGGAGGAGCAAGCAGCAGGAAAGGGGGACCTCAGCACTCTGTACAAGGTTACCAGGACACTCTCAGGCAGGAAGACAAACGTGGACAGACCAGTTAAAGAGAAGGAAACCCCATCAGCAAAGAGCAAGCCCAGAGACAACGATGGGCTGAACACTTTAGAGAACTTCTAAATCGACCCCCATCGTCAGTGAGACCAGACATCCCCCTTACAGACTCGCCACTCAAAGTTAACACCAACCCTCCTACGAGAGCAGAAATCCCCAAAGCCTTGAAAACCCTAAAAAACGTGAAAACAGCCGGCCCTGATGGAATTTCTCCAGAGGCTCTCAAGGTAGACCTTTCAGCCACAGCCAACATGCTGTGGCCTCTACTGCAGAAGGTCTGGAGGGAAGGAAGAGTACCAGCAGATTGGAAAAAGGGACACCTGGTAAAACTTCCCAAGAAAGGAGACCTAGGAACCTACAAAAATTGGCGCGGCATCATGCTCTTGTCAGTACCTAGCAAAGTACTGACCCGCATTATCCTTGACCGACTGAAAGGTGCAGTGGAAAAAACTTAGACCAGAACAAGCCGGCTTCAGGAAAGACAAGTCGTGCATAGATCAGATAGCAACACTCCGAATCATCATCGAACAATCCCTGGTGTGGCAGTCGACGCTGTACCTCAACTTCATCGACTTCCGCCAAGCATTCGATAGTATACACAGAGAAACCATCTGGCAGCTCCTCCATTACTATGGAATCCCTCAAACTTTCACCACCCTGATCCAGGCACTATATGAAGACGCCACTTGCCAAGTCATCCACAACAGCAAACTGACAGAGGACTTTGAGGTGAGAACAGGAGTCCGACAAGGATGCATGCTGTCCCCAATGATTTTCCTGTTAGTGGTCGACTGGGTGATGCGTCAGGCAATCAAACCAGGAAATACTGGTATCCAGTGGTCCCCGACTCAGTGCCTTGAAGACTTAGACTTTGCAGACGACTTGTGCCTGTTGTCCCAGAAACGCCAACACATGCAGCAGAAAATAAATAACCTGGCCCAAGAAGCACCCAAAACTGGACTGCAGATCAACCTGGAGAAGACTGAAACCATGACCTTGTCTAAAAAGCAGCCGAAGCCGTTCACCATTGGAGACAGCGAGCTGAAAGAAGTTTACTCTTTCACCTACCTGGGCAGCACTGTATCAGCAACAGGCGGTTCTGATGAAGACATCAAAGCTAGAATCGGAGATACGCCTTTATCACCCTGAAACCAGCCTGGAGGTCAACATCCTTGTCTGTCCGCAACAAGCTGCGAATTTTCAACAGCAACGTAAAATCTGTCCTCCTCTATGGCTCAGAGACCTGGAGAGTCACGAACACCCTAACCAATAAGCTTCAAGTATTTGTCAATGGTTGCCTTCGCAACATACTGAAGATCAGGTGAACAGACAAAATAAAGAACACAGACCTGTGGCAGCGGACAAACCAAGATCCCATCGACCAGCAGATTGCCAGGCGGAAATGGCGTTGGGTTGGACATACCCTGCGGAAAACCCCACAGGACATCACTCGGGAGGCTTTGCAGTGGAACCCCCAGGGGAAGAGAAGTGTAGGTCGCCCTAAGATCACCTGGAGATGATCCTGTGAAGTGGAGATGAGAAGCTGCAACCTGTCGTGGGGTGAACTGAAATAGTTTGCCCAAAATCGAGTGCTATGGAGGACTGTTGCCGAGGCCCTTTGTTCCACGAGGAACTCAAGGAAATAAGCAAGTAAGCAAAGGGCCATTTCTGGAAAGCGGATTGTCTACGCTGCTGTTTGGGTGTGTGCCGAGAAAGCAATCCAAGCACCTCTGTGACAACCTGCCCTCATGTGACCGACCTGTTGCTTTATCTAAAGTGGCACACATCACTCATCTTTTCAAATGTGAGCGCTGAATTCTAAATGCTTACATTTAAATTCTATTTGCCACAGTTAACCATTCGACAAATGCGCATTACACACTCGTAAGAAACAGTTTCTCAGAGTCCCGGCTATTTGGGCTTCAGCTGTGCCAAGTCCACCCTGGCAAAGATGAAGCCGAAAACAATAAAGGAGAGAATTACAACTTAATTTCCTGCTAATCGCTGGATAGCAGAGCACTTTCGACAAGCTGACAAATGTCTTTTTAATATAGAGCTCCAAAACCACAAATCCAATCCTATCAGCTCTGAGAGCGAGTAATGGCACAACCCAGCAGGCACGTTATTTGATAATCACTCATAGAGGTGGTGGCCACGTTCCAGATGACATTTTGAACACCTTATTTGGGGCCCTTTGAGCCGACTCATCATCAACAAGCATTTGAAGGAGAATTGCATTCAAGTGCGTACTGTAGAGCGCACTTTAAAGAGCCCTTAAGAATGACTACTAGAAAAGGTTACAGGCATTAAAACTTTGTTGAAACAATATAATGAATAATTTCACTGAATATTAATAGGCTAATAAGTTATTTTTTTCGTGCTGCTAACATTGCATTATGTACTGTGTATTACACCTCTAAAAGCTTTAAGGAACAGTTCACCCAAAAATAAGATGTTTGAAAGAATGCTTGTAACCATACAGTTCTTGGCCACCATTGACTTCCATAGTAGGAAAAATGCTTTATAATTTTCTTTGTTCTGTTGAACACAAAAGAAGATATTTTGAAGAATGTAGGAAAGCAAACAGTTCTAGGACTCTTTTGACTACCATTGTACATTTTCCTACTATGGTAGTCAATGGTGGCCAAGAACTGTTTGGTTACAAGCATTCTTCCAAATATTGTTCTCTGTGTTCATTGGAACAAAGAAATGTATACAGATTTGGAACAACTCGAAGGTAAGTAAATGATGACAGACTGTTTATTTTTTGGGTGAATTGTCCTTTTAAGTGCAGTTCCAGTAAACAGAACATGTGCAAAGTAACTGTATTTTACCATTTTATATCTTATATCTTTTCTGGTGAGCACTGTTTGTGCCAGTCAAAGACCTGGCAATGCAAAACGTATTGACTTAATAAAGATTTAGATTTTTTTAGATTTAGATTTAGATTCAATTTATTGTCATTGCACATGTACAAGTACAAGGCAACGAAATGTGACCTCTGCATTTAACCCATTCAGAGAGTAGTGAACACACGTACCCCCGGAGCAGTGGGCAGCTATCACTGCAGCGCCCGGGGAGCAAGTAGGGGTAAGGTGCCTTGCTCAAGGGCATCTCAGTTGTTAGCCGCCGGCCCTGGGAATCGAACCGGCAGAATGTATGTAGAAAAATGTACGCACTTGGAATTATTTTATCCTATATACAGTATAATCAAGACAATGCTACTGAACTTCGGCTACAGTTTGACATGACGTAACAGCTCTCCTTCAAATATTAGATTACATTGAGAGAATGAGCCTGCTGACCTTTTCATAGGATTATATTATAATTATTATTAATCTATTATTATAATTTTGAGATCATAACAAGAGGCAAGGTAATTGAAATTATATTAATTCGGTGCAGCATGCAGAAAACAACTATTAAAACGCTGCTAATCAAATTCTTCCACCTCTAAACCATTGTGAAATTGACCTGCCAAAAGATGTAGAGATTCTTCAGCTCCAAAGAACAAAGAGAGGTCTAGTTTGAATTTTAATAACGTAAATTCATATAATTCTATAATTGCAAGTTCTAAATGTTCAACAATCATTTTAATGTATAAAAATAAAAATTAATAATAGAATCCTATGAAGTCCTATGTCTCTCTCTCCCTGTCGCCATCTCTAATTCCTGTATCTTTACCAACAAAAAGATATTTAGCTTTTGCGAGAAGTGCTGAGCTTTTATTTATTGCATTCTACATGGTCTCCCACCTCCCATTCCAAACTTTTACATTATTTATGTCCACAGGATTTCCCTTCTGCCTTTAAACACATTAGTGAGAAACTAATGTGTCACATACATTTCTCTGACACATACTCTTGGGAGCTTGAGAAACGTGCATTTCCCTGTCGGAAATAGAACAAGAAAGGGACACCTGCTGCGATGAAATGTCACCATGTGTCTACCTTTGGTTCTTGTTTTTTTTTTTGTAGCTTTTGCACAGATGCACAAGACACATTCTCCTGTCTGTGTGATCTCTTGGGATCTGCAGACATACAGTTTCTCCATAGGTCTTTTATCAAACGCATGCAAGAAACACCATCTGTTATGACATGTTCTCGATGCATTCCAGAGTATCACAGCATCTTCTTTTATTACCTAATATATTTTACATTAAGACATTACTGGAACATGGAAGCATCACCGCCAAAAGATAAAGTTCAGTTGTTGTTCACAAATGTAGAGATTGATATTAACTACTTCTGCTGTTATATGGTGTACAGTATACTGTACATGATGAAACCCTGGAGAGGAAAGATCATTGAATCAGTATTAAATCAATGCTGAATATAATTATTGATTTGGGATTAAATCAAGAATCATCGCTATCTGGGATGATCATTAAAATGAAGCGGGTTATTTTCATCCTTCAGAATACCAATTATACTATTGGGTAATAAAATATGAAATAGTCTCGTCATGCAGCCATGTCTATTAATCATACAGATAAATGAAATTATATGTGATTATGGGACACAGATAGATATCTCTTTAATGAAAACACTAGCTCAACTGTCATGCCCTTTGTCTTGCAAATACACTGAGAGAGACAACGCTTCCCAGCTGTAACATCTATAACCCTTTGTTTCCGTAAATTTCAGATGTGCCAGATTTCTGAGTGAAACAGCACCTTCAGTAAGATAAAACATATAGGATGGGACTTGATTTTCTCATGAAAAGTGGGCGTTTCGTATCATTTTGGATCACATTTAAATCTTACGGGTCCTCAGAATGTGTTCTGTGGGTAAAGACTACATGTACCCTGAATGTCATTAAAGACTACAAAAACAAATCTTTTTATTTAGAATAAACATGCAAAATATGACCAGGAATCTTCATTTAGTAAATAGGGCAAGATTTAATTTCAGTCTAACAAACTGTTTGGTGTAAATATGCTTGATATTGTATTAACTTTAGCCTACTGTGGGTTCTCAGCTGACCTATCCTATGATTGAATTGCTTTGAAACATGTATTTCTTGTAACACTCACTGATTACACCACCATAACAGCGGTCATATTTATACAATATAGATATTTTATCATAGTAATGCATTAGTCACTCACATGGGGTAACTCATCTCAGGAAATGTTCATCTATTTCCTGCCAAAGACACGTGTCTTCTGTGATTTATCCAGTCAACATTTTGGCCATTTTAAATAAAGATTGTACTTTTTGTTAAGCAGTCTGTGAGATAAACTTTGTTAGCAATTCTGAATTAAGACTCAATGATCTATCTCTACTGCCCTTATGTAATAAGAAGGCACTTTTACATACCAGTAGCTTTGAAATGGACTCTCCACGGCATGAGATCTGAGAGCTTTGGCTTTCATTTGTCTCTTTCGCTTCCTCATTTTCCTTGAGGTGTTTGTCAGCTGTTACAGGTAAAGCTGGCTCTGTTAGGACTGAGGAGAGTTTTTGTGTGTTTGGCGCGAATCTTTCCCGCGCAAGTCTCGTCTCCACAGAAAAATATAAGAGGAGGGGCGCGATCTTAAATTATTTAAACAAACCAGCCTAACGCTTGTGCCTTTGCAGCTGTTAGGGCTCTTGTTTTTAGCTTTATTCACGCTCTTCTGCTCACCAAAAGCTTCTGCAAATACGCGAATATTCGTCAACATGTAGGCCTATTTATGTTGTTTAACTGCATTTACTTTAATATCGTTTACTATATTAGGCAAATAGCTGCGAAAAGGCGGGATCAACAGAGATGTTAACTCGCATGCCACCTTTCAGGAGACAGTATGTGATCAAACGGAGAGTAAGCTACTTTAACAATTTACTTTGTAAATGGAAAAGCAACGATAACAACCACAGGACACGTTTTCAGTAAAGAGAACAGAAATATCACAGTGTGTGC
Organism: Triplophysa rosa; assembly: GCF_024868665.1. Classification (NCBI taxonomy): domain Eukaryota; kingdom Metazoa; phylum Chordata; class Actinopteri; order Cypriniformes; family Nemacheilidae; genus Triplophysa; species Triplophysa rosa. Next base: position 6,855,235 of record NC_079896.1, on the reverse strand, counting down.
CAAACTACGTGATGCGCGAGCAAGCATAGGCTACTCGAATGGTGTAAAAAAAACATCAGGGACACATACAGCCAACGAATGAGACAACTGTTCAGGCTACACATTTTTTAGTCACACACCCCTAACATACACTACACAATAAATCACTTATCTGCATCTCGCCATTCAATAATGATGTGAATGAGTCGAAGGCTTGGCAATCACTTTAACACTAAGCGTCATTACAAAGTTGTTTTAATACGATTTGTCACATAAACTATACAAACTTGTCATGTGTCAACTTGGAACTATTCAGAGAACAAAACTGCTTTTCTCCTTGGGAAACTGTTGAATATGCCCGAACAATTTGCGGTATAACCGAAATAAAGAATACTACGGTGATGTTTTCTTTATACATCCACAGAGATGTATTTACCGACACACCCCAGCGCGGGAGTGCTTTCCTATTCAAAGCAATATGTGATATCACCTGTGCTTTTGATTATCTGATTTGATCATTCATTAGATAATGTAGGCTATCTGTCGTTTCTAAACGTATCAAAAAATATTTTTGCGCAAACGCAAAAGTCTGAATTTCATTTCTTGGAAAATGCTCGATTTGTCAGGTGTCAATGCAAGACATTTACCCTGGTATTACTCTGCTTGAAACGTCTGCATTTGCTGAACTGAACGATATCTATAATTTACATGGCACATTCAGACCAACATTTATAAGATTCAGATGATAATGTTCTTACCTGCTCTGTCCTGTCCGTGTTCACCTCACATCGACAAATTCCAAGCAGATACCTTTAAAGACAAAAGGTTATAAAGTCCGTGTATTTTCTTCGTATCCTTGAGACTTTCGTTTTACTCTGTTGCTGTTTTTGAAATGTGACTGAATTCCAGCAGTAGACGTTTCATTCATTGGGTGAAGTTAGTGATGAGCGCGCGCCTCTGAGACGCTGTGCGCGTCTGGAACTGTCCGTGGTGCTGAAAAGGCACCGGGCGCGTCATTGGATTCCTTAAGATTTTCAGCACTTGACTTAATTACCTTAAAATGATAAAGAACACTCGAAGTTCAAACACCCGCGAAGTTTTTAAAGTATTACATATTCGGTCCTATCACTTTGTGCACTTAGTTTTAAACGCTAATCCTTCGACTAAGGAAGAGCATGCACTCTAGATGCTTTTCTATATGCTATATGCTCTTCCAGTGACAGAAAGTGCAATCTACAAACGCGAAAACAGAAACGATCTCCGATTGTATAATCGCGCTATGATGAACTATGAAGAGTCCAGACAAAAACTTGGATTAAAACCAATCTGCACCATTTGCTCTGAGAGCAACAACATAGGTAAATGTGCAGCAAGGCGTCAGCTTGGTTCGGTTTTTGTTTAATTGGCCGAACCCCAGTCTCCAACGCCAGTATATTAAGGTTGGCTTGTCAGAATCGCACATCAGAATCAATGTCCTTTGGCTCTGTGGACAAGTTCTAACATGATGCGAGGAGGACGTGCAAGGTCCCGTGAGGATGTTCTTAAATGAACATAGACTGTTGACCATTACCCGTTGAGCCACAGTCACATTCACCCTGAATAATACAACTGAATCTAATGTATGGTATTGCATATATATAGAGAAGATATATACATATTTGAATTATACTGTCTATGCATACATATTGTTAACATAAATGTTTCAGTGTATTTTATGAAATATCTGCACTGTTGTAACACTGTTTCATTCCAGTTAGTGGACCGTAACAGCTGTATTATGCATTGTTAAAAAAAGTCAAGAAAAAATCTTGCCTAACCTAAAAATGCTCTTCGGAGTTTTTCATGCCAAATACTCCTGTACACTAATCTCCGTCAGTGTCTGAGGTTGTTAAGGCAGCTGGCCAACTAGAACCGTGAGAGTCCCTTCTGAGAAATAAACACGGGGTCATTTCAATGCTCTTCCTTTTCTGTTCTTCAATAAGCTGAGTGTTCAGAGGAAAGGAAACCTGCTGGAGCTCTCGAGATATTTGCACTTATATTGATTTTTATTGTCAATGACAAACACTAACATACCAACTGAAGAAAGGTTCAGGGTAAATTGCTACATCACAAAAGAGAATTACACAGAACGTACACGTTACTGAGGCTTAAATGGTTGGTGAGACACTATCGGTGCCCTTTTAGCATGCATGAGGAAGACCAGCATGTGTTCCCTCAGCAAATCAAGTACAAAGTTAGTGAATGTTGTAATAGGCTTTGTTAAGGTTAAAGCAATAACACAAAATACAAACGCACACACATTTGCCTTTCATATTCTTGCATTACTTTCTTGCAGAATAACAATGTGACTGATTAACCGACCTGCAAAATATTATCAGAGACTACATATCAGTATTAAAAGAGGAAATGACTGTATGATATAAATTATATTTGTACATTCCGACACAATAAGACTTATGACATAAGTAAAGAAAAAGAAAACATGTTTATAGAAAAATACAAAGCAAAGAAAGAGAAAATATATACTGGCATACTTGTCTATTCTTCGTATAGTTCATTCCTTTGTTTAAATATCTGGCTTTCCTTCTAAGTAACCTACAGAACAAATTCATGCAGGTTACAGAAAAATGGAATGAAAATGAATAAAACAACAATAAATTGCAAATAACAACATGCCCGCTGCATTGACTCTGCTTGATATCTATTCTAAAGCAATAGAATTCATACAAAACATTGTATAACATTACTGAATTCATCATCTGTAGAAAATGTTTATGAAATAAAAAGGTTTGATTAAGCCTTGTTTATAGTGCTAATGGTATTACCTAATTTTCATGACTAACACCCTGCTGTAATATAGTTAATGATTACCATGGAATGAAAGACAATAGAGAAAACAAAATCCTTTTTTTAGAAATAAATACAAAGCCAGATAATAATGAGCAGGTCTTTAACAAATGTTAGGTTAGGTCTTTAATATAGAAATTTTAAAAGGCATATTTGTTTGTTGTGGGGGTGTACATTTCCAGGTATTTAGGGACTTCATTTTATACAAATTCATAAAGAGAAAAAACGCTGATTATTTAAAAGATCCATATGCGCACATAAACAAAGTGCACATCATTCACCCAAATTCCCTCTAATACATTTTATCCCAATTTATTCCTCATTGTTTTCCATTGTTTCTTCCTCTATGATCTTCTGCTGTCCATTATAGTTTTCCTCTTCTGCCGGTTCATCGGGATCACTCTTTTTCTCTTCTTCCGCTTCCATGTCCAGTTCTTCAAAGGAAGAGCCACTACCTACAGACTCGCAGGACCCCTTGCCCCGTTGGTCCCCATCCTCACTCTGACCCTCTTCCTCAGTCAAGCCCTGATGAGAGCCCTGCAGCAACGGGGCAGAAGCCTCCGCCACATCCCTGCTCTCTTCAACCACTTTCTGGATCACAGAGCTTGACTCTGGTCTTAATTCTTCACCTGAAACAAAAAGTATAAAAATGAACACAATTCACATAAAACAATTTCCATTTACCTCAATGCATTTTAACAGATGCTTTTCAAAAGCGACAAAGTACAATCAAGTATGTTTGTTCCTTGAATTGACCCCATGACCTTTGAGCTCCTATGCAACGCTACAGGAATTACCATTTGCTCATGCAGTCCTATATACACTGACCAAAATTATAAACGCAAGACTTTTGTTTTTGCCACCATTTTTCAATAGTTGAACTCAAAGATCTAAGACTTTTTCTATGTACACAAAAGGCCTATTTCTCTCAAATATTGTTCACAAATCTGTCTAAATCTGTGTTAGTGAGCACTTCTCCTTTGACAAGATAATCCATCCACCTCACAGGGGCTGGCATATCAAGATGCTTATTAGACAGCATGATTATTGCACAGGTGTGCCTTAGGCTGGCCACAATAAAAGGCCATAAAATGTGCAGTTTTTCACACAGCACAATGCCACAGATGTTGCAAGTATTGAGGGAGGGTGCGATTGGCATGCTGACTGCAGGAATGTCCACCAGAGCTGTTGCCCATGAATTGAATGTTCATTTCTCTACCATAAACCGTCTCCAAAGGCGTTTCAGAGAATTTGGCAGAACATCCAACCGGCCTCACAACCGCAGACCACGTGTAACCACACCAGCCCAGGACCTCCACGTCCAGCATCTTCACCTCCAAGATCGTCTGAGACCAGCCACCCGGACAGCTGCTGCAACAATCGGTTTGGATAACCAAAGAATTTCTGTTAGAAACCGTCTCAGGGAAGCTCATCTGCATGCTCGTCGTCCTCATCGGGGTCTCGACCTGACTGGAGTTCGTCGTCGTAACAGACTTGAGTGGGCAAATGCTCACACTCGTTGGCGTCTGTCCATCGAATTGGAGAGGTGTTCTCTTCACGGATGAATCCCGGTTTTCACTGTACAGGGCAGATGGCAGACAACGAGTATGGGGTCGTGTGGGTGAGCGGTTTGCTGATGTAAACGTTGTGGATCGAGTGGCCCATGGTGGCGGTGGGGTTATGGTATGGGCAGGCGTATGTTATGGACAACGAACACAGGTGCATTTTATTGATGGCATTTTGAATGCACAGAGATACTGTGAAGAGATCCCGAGGTCCATTGTTGTGCCATTCATCCATGACCATCACCTCATGTTGCAGCATGATAATGCACGGCCCCATGTTGCAAGGATCTGTACACAATTCCTGGAAGCTGAAAACATCCCAGTTCTTGCATGGCCAGCATACTCACCGGACATGTCACCCATTGAGCATGTTTGGGATGCTCTGGATCGACGTATACGACAGCGTGATCCAATTCCTGCCAATATCCAGCAACTTCGCACAGACATTGAAGAGGAGAGGACCAACATTCCACAGGCCACAATCAACAACCTGATCAACTCTATGCGAAGGAGATGTGTTGCACTGCATGAGGCAAATGGTGGTCACACCAGATACTGACTGGTTTTCGGACCCCCCAATACAGTAATACTGCACATTTTAGAGTGGCCTTTTATTGTGGCCAGCCTAAGGCACACCTGTGCAATAATCATGCTGTCTAATCGGCTTCTTGATATGCCACACCTGTGAGGTGGATGGATTATCTCGGCAAAGGAGAAGTGCTCACTAACACAGATTTAGACAGATTTGTGAACAATATTTGAGAGAAATAGGTCTTTTGTGTGCATAGAAAAAGTCTTAGATCTATGAGTTCAGCTCATAAATAATGGGGGCAAAAACAAAAGTGTTGTGTTTCTAATTTTGGTCAGTGTATATACATAATTACATATTTTATTCACAATCTTCTTTTGCAGCTACTCACAAAGATACTTTAATATCATGATGATAACATTCGGCATGAACATAAATTATCATTAAAAATACATAATAAATAAGCTTGAGGAACATTCAGGAAATTAAAAATATCAAACTAAAGAATATGAAATGGCAGTCCTGCTGTTAGCACTGATAGCCTTTGGGGACCTTTAATGGCACATTTCAGCATCAGAGGGTAATAGTCATTTAATAACAGCAGTATAATTGCGAGAAGCTGTGCTGTTACGTGAAACGCACCAGGTGAGAGTTATAATTGCCAAAAAGCTAAATATGAGCTAAAACAACCCCCCGAGGTGGCATTTGTGCCAAATTAAAAATGCCTCCAAAGAGAATTCAAATATTTAACTCCGAACTGAAGGTGGAACTTTGGTAAACACCTGCGATTCGATTGAGAAAACAAGAGAAATTCCTAAAGGAGGACTAGCAGCTAGTTCAGTGGTCACTACACAAACATGTGCAACAGGGCAAAGGCTGGTGTTTGCTTTTTAGGTGTCTCTATTGTAGTCCAATAGATTTAGTAAATGGCTAGTGTGCTTTAAATTTTAAGTTGATAAAGAGTTAGAGAAAAGGAAAGAGCAACAGAAAGAGAGAGAACATGTAGGTTGAATGACAGTAAAAAAAGCTTAAACTGGCTCTGATATCAAACTGCCAATATCTCATGCTGCCTAAGACAGCAATGAATTTGACCTCTGGTCCCTTCCTGCCAGTATTATTTTCAATGGAGAGAAATGATTCCTCTCTCATTCAGGCCATCTCAACATATTAGATATGGCACCTCAATTAAGCTTCGCAGAAGAGGGGGGGAACCTTTTCAAACCCCATTAGGTGCCACAACACAGTTTTCCCACCACATAAATATGCTTATATGTCATTCAGTTGAAACAAATCATCCCCCGTAAGACAGAATGAATGATATGATCTTTTTATAACAAAAATAAACCTCTGGTGAAAGAGGCTATGCAGTTAAACAAACAATAACTACAGAATGTGGATCTATTTGTTAAAACGTGAAACATTTCATCTTATTTTTAAAATAGTCGCATATATATTTTCTCAGTGATATGGATTATTATTTAATAATATTTTTTTAATGTTTTTTCGTACAGTATATTTTATAGAGTCGTGCCTAAAAACAACTCATGGTAAAATCACTGCGACATAAACATCTAATGTTATCAAACTAAAAATACTGACTTAATCAAGGACTGTTCCCAATGCTTTTATTTAAAACCTTCATGTGTTGCGGCTGTTTCCTCCCAAACAAGCCCAAGTCACTACAACTGATTATAAGCTCTCAGCCCGTGAGAAACCTTTTAAAAACCCAAAAGGGCACTGCTAAGATTAGATTGAGTTTTTCCGGCCCTGGTAAATTTGCCTCTACATGTCCTTCCCATTGTAACGTACACTGTTCTCTTGAGCGCTGTGGCACTCGAATTAGCTCTGTTGTTCACAGTTTGGTTGACACCTAAAAGATCATTGGCACGTCGGAGAATGGTCACATGGGATCATGATGTGAGTGTCATTAATTCACAAGCACTATACATTTTTCCTAATCACGTCCCTGGCCTTAATAACTCACCCCATTGTCATTATCGGTTTCAGTTCTAGACAGATTCTGGCCTGCCTGAACCACCACAAGAGAGACACAAGGGACTGACATGGATAATGAGACTCTATGACCATTGCCAGTGTCATTTGTGTATGGTCAATAAATAGCATAAAGAAAATGAGGATGAAATATAATATAATATAATATAATACTGTATAATGTAATGTAATAGAATAGAATATAAATATAAAGCAGTAGAAAGAATTAAGAGACCATTTCATAATTATTTTCAGTTTTTCTGAATTTACTATTTATAAGTATGTGTTTAGATAAAAGTGATAATTTTTGATAATTTTGTTTCAATATTTCTGCCAAATTTCAAATAAAAATCATTTCTATTTGCAGTTATTTGCAGAAAATGAAAACTGGAGAAACAGGTCAAAAAGAAAAAACAGAAAAAAGCTCTGTATTTTTTTAGACCTCACAAGTTCATATTCACTTTTAAGAAATACATCAGTAATATTTGTACATGTACTTATGAAAAGTTCAAAAGTGTTTTTTTATGTGACAACCTTATCACAGTTTTCATGTGTCTTGACATGCTATCAGTCTTTCACATTGCTGTTGGATGACTTTATGTCACCCATGAGGTTTGATTTGGTTCAAATTCAACAGACACTGGACTGTAAGGGCCACAATACATCTAATATACATCTACATATGTGTGTAAGGGGGAACTTTCTACTTTCCGCCTCTGCAATCGGTTTAAAATCTGAACCCCATCTTTCCTTGGAAAGCCTCTTAAATCACATTTGCTTGAATTAGTTTCTAAATTGGGTCCAGTGGGATTGTTAGCCGAGCTGTAAGGATTTTTTTCAGTAAAATGGTTCAGACGAAAGGGATTTTTAAGGAGTACAGGAGTGGGTAATTATAGGTAAGAGAGGAGTGAGTGAGCAAGAGAAAGAGAGAAAGAAAAGGTGAGCTTTAAAGGGGTGTGTGTACAGTGTGTGGGGGTATATATGACAGTATCCACAAAAGAAATAAGTATAATATACATATAATAAGTATAAGCACCTTTAAGTAAGCCAACAGCTAACTACAGTACTTTGGATTTTGGAAAACATCCTCCGTAAAATACCAGTTTCATGCCAATGTGATCCACCTCCTCCATATTTTTTAACATATTATAACTATTACATTTTGTAAATTACATTTACATCTTATCAAGCGTGTAATACTTTTCAATAGCTGATCTTTAATTACCATTTAATAATTTATTATTATTATTATTATTATTAAAAGAAAATCTCCAGAAATTTGTTTTAGTCCATGTCATACAAAAAAATCAGAAGGTACAACTGGTTCACTTACACTAATGGAAATACAGAATTATTGACTTTATTTGCTCATCTTCGCAGATTAATACACTTTTCCTAACCTGCATGTTACATTAAATAACTGTGTTTGGCAATTTCTAGCGTTATAAACATGGCACCTGAAGAAATGGCACTGACATTAAAGCCCTGCTCGAGGCAGACAAACTTCTTAATAGCTAAATAAACTCCAGCAGTTTAGGTTAAAGTACCTACAAGACAAAAGACCTACAGCGGGTAGAGAAAGAAGAGAGAGAAAGTGAGAGGGAGGGAGATCTGTCTTGCAATCCCCGAAATGAAGCAGCTTGATTCCCAACCTGCACTTGTCAGATCCAGCTGAACAGATGTGATTGAACGCCCTTTAATTAAGAGAGCTAAAGGCACGCACAAACTCCCTCGCACAAACACACACAACCGCATACAATGGCAGAAAACAGCCTACGGACCTTTTCATCAATAATCTTCACAGCCATTTGTTTTACTGACCACAGAGTGAATTGTGAACTACCAACAGCCGCGACTGAGCTGCGCTGTTTCCTTTATCTCCATTGCACAGAGCCTGTCGGCTTGAAATAAGCAACAACATCACGGACAAAGTGTTAGTCTTTATGAAGGCTTGCATGCAAGCGCACGTGGGTTTAATGTCGCTGATGTGTGTTGCTGCATGGATCTAACAGGATGACAGCTGACCCAGCCTGAGGTGCAAGCACAGCGATTTTGTGTAGTGAAGTACTGACAGATTTATAACTTTTGGAATTAGGTTAATGGTTAGAGATCTGAGCTGCTAACAAAGTCTAATGAGGGCCGACTCTAGAACTGAAGATTAGATGTGGCAATGACATTATGACTTTATTTATATCTCTGTAACTATACGAGAATAAAAGAGCGTTGCGTTAGCAGCGGGTTGTGGGTTCGACTCAGGAGATATTACAGATAAAAAAGAAATCTATACCTTGAATGCACTGCAAGTTGCTTTGAAAAAACTAAAACATAAATGTGTTATGCATGTCTATGTATTAAAGGTTACATTCTAAGAGACTGAAGAATACAGAATAGTATTTAGAACAGAACACTTTAAATCATACTTAGTATGAAAACTTGATCAAAATGTAATACTTCTATTACATGTAAATTATTAAATCAACTGTTTTTATTATTTTAATGATTTTAGTGTTTGATATTTTTGTTGTGTGGCAACAGAAAAACGTTTAACTAGGGATGTACGATAAATTATCGGCATATCAGTATCGGCCAAATAAATGGTCATTTTTAATGTTATCGGTATCGGCTGATAATAACAATTTAGGCCGATATATTATAGCCGATAAATTATTAATCATTTCCTTTGGTTGAACCAATTCAATATACCAGAAAAGTTTAAAAGTTAAAGAATCTTGAATTAGTGTAAAGTAGGCTTGTTACATGATTTTCAGGGGAAAAATAATTTTCAGTCTCAGAATATGTTATTTTAATATTTAGGTACTGTATATTGGCCAATATATCGGTTATCGGCTTCCAGTATTCAAGAATTATCGGTTATCGTTATCGGCCAAAATTTACATATCGGTGCATCCCCTTTTTAATATTTTCTAAAAACTTCTATTAAAAAAACCCAATCTGTTCTTAACTGAAAACATATCTGTGTCTAGTTAAGAACAACACATTTGGTGTTACTTAACTTTTAACTCAACTTCATGTTGTCCTTTTTAATTTATTTAATTATATTTAATTTAACACACAATCAACACAAAATGGTGTTAAAATAACACACAATGTGATACAATTCTGTAACAAAAGTAATGTTATTAATTATTAAAGGAAAAGTTCATCTCAAATAGGGCTGTCACGATTAATAAATAATCGTCTCATCGCGATTGTTTGACCTCATCAATTATTGCACATCTCTATAGAAGACACTAGGGGGAGCTGTAGTGCATCTGCATATTGCATATTTTAGTGTATATATTGTAACTAAAGCATGGTAATACTTGTAAAATGTACCACCACAACACAATAAAAACTAAAGCATATACCATAAAAATAACCTGCAGTACAATTTTATGTTATTTCAGTGTGAAAACCAGTCTACCAAAATCTCATTAACATAGAAGTAAACTTTTATTGTAGTCTTGCAAGTGAGAAAAAAACAGACTAGAAGCTTTTCTATGACTGATAGCATTTTAATGGTGGCTTCAATTCACTCCTGATCAATTTACAAGTATTTGGCGGTTGTATTATTGACAGGTAAATGATGACCCAATTTTTTCCTATGTATTTCCAAGAAAAAGAACATAGTCTTTATATTCAGAACAATATGGTCGTTTCAAAGCTGAATAAAAAATGTATGAGAATTAAAAGTCAAAGCTCTAAAACAGACAATTAATCATAATCGCAATGATTTATTAGACAATTAATCGTCAGCCAAATTTCATAATCGTGACAGCCCTAATCTCAAAATCAAAATTGTGTTATTTTTTACTCACCCACATTACGTTCAACATGTTTTAAGACCTCCCGGCATCTTCGGAACACAAATAAAGATATTTTAGGTGACATCCGAGAGATTTCCAGGCCGAAGATTTCGCTTCAAAAAAATTCAATTGAGCCACTATGAGCGGATGGACCAATTTAACAATGTCTTTAGTACTTTTCTGTACCTTGACAACAACTATAACCATGAAGTCTACGAGGAGGCCTGGAAATCTCTCGGATGTCACCTAAAATATCTTTATTTGAGTTCCGAAGACGCCTGGAGGTCTTCAAACATGTTGAACGTCATGTGGGTGAGTATGAATTTAAACATTCATCAAAATTCAAAGCCCCTATATTGTGCTTTCACTGAGTATAGTAACATACCTGCCCCCAACTCTGTGTCATGAGCATCTTAGTGCTCCACCGTTTCCTCTGTGTCTTCGGTTGTCTTTTTCTCAAGAAGTTCAGGGACACAGAAGTCTCCTTGTTTCTCCAGAGGGCACATGTAATGGATCAGATCTCCTTTGCATATCTCCAAGAACGGGTGTGCGTTTAGACTCCTTTCCTTCAGAACAAAACAATAGAAAAACGATCAACAAGTTTACATGCGGCACTGTGCGTTGCTTTAAGACGAAACAACTGATTAACAGTTACAGCTTCGGCTGAATTTTTAAAGGGACAGTACAACCATAAAAAAACCCCTAAATTGTCATTTACTCTGTGCCATCATGTTACATCTATAAACAATCTACAAAATAATATCTCCTCGTTTAACAAAATAGATTAAATCATATGGGTTTTTTAAGGACAGGATGAGAAAAACATTTACAAAACAGAATGACATTTAGTCATTTGGCAGACGCTTAGGCAAAGCACCTTACTGTGAATTTAATCTATACCATGGGAATTGAACATGAACGCAATGCTCTACCAACCGAGCTTCAGGAAAACATCACAAGTCAACCTTTCTAAATCTCTATTCAAAGAGATTTCCACCAACTTGGCTAACACAACTTGAATATTACAATCATGTACTGAAATTCTCAAGCAACATACTGTAACTATAGAAACATCAAGCTATGGAATGAAGAATTAATTGTAACACCTGGTTATTTGCTCTTTAATACACAGAGCACTAATTATTTTCATTCATTATTTCTAAGACTGGAATGACACATCTGCAAAAGACCTTCAATGATGTCCCACCTCATTAGAATCAAGATCAGGTCAGACCTTTTTTGATCAAACACACCAGCCCTATGACAACTTTGCAGCCAGACTAGGCAGGAGTTTACACCAATTAGCCTGCTTTTAATGAAGTGGCCTCATTAGGGATGAGAGCAAATGCCACTGTAATGATCTAGACGAACAATGCGAAATCTGAAAGCTCATCAGACTGTTACGCAAATAAAACCCTCAAGCGTGAAAAAATGAGCTAAGGTTAAGACATTTGGGAGCGTTGTTCGGATAAAACATTTCTAGCAGCATTGTTAAACTTTTAACAAGGGTCAAAAGCATTTAGATGCGAATAAGCTGCTTTCACTTATCATGCTTAACTGCTAAATCTTTATTTCTTTCTTTCATTCCTGACCCAACATTGTGCATCTGCGTGCATCTCGGATTTATTTTTGCTGTACTGTATATCATAAAGCTTGTGTGTAATGAGCAATCAGTTCTTTATTGTTTCAAGATACATTCAAATAACGACCATATATAACAAATAGACCAAGAAGGGAAGAATATGAGCTGTCATAAAACATCATTAATGTCTCGCTAAAGTACCAGCATATGTGCAAAACATATTTACAATGAACAGTAATAAAAATGCAACTCATCAATCAAGGAGGGCTGTAACACTGTTTTGTACTACTGAGAATCACTCTAGATATATATATGAATTTATCTAGATATATGTTTGCGTCAAGCAGGCCCTTAGGATAGAATTGTGCTTTTATAATTGTGCTACGTTTTCACGCTGAGAGCTTTGTTTGAATAAAGTAACACTATTTAGGTCTATAGAGATGTCACAGGAAAACACACACACATACACGTGTATGTTTACAGTTTACATTCTGAGATACTGAATATGAATACGAAATAGTAGAATATGAATAGAATATGAAAAGGGATGTATTAAAGTTTATGGGAAAAAGTAAAAGGATTGACTTTGCAAACACTAGTTTTTAAACAATTCTCATCCCATATTTACTTAAAGAAACGAAAAAGTATATATGCATATGTTTGAGGAAAGTGACAGTTAAGTCAGCTGAAGAAAAGGAAGTAAATACAGTTGAAGGTGTTTTAAACACTCTCTTTCTCACAGTTCATTTTATTCTAATCCTCTGTAAAGGAAGCGTATGCTAAGCGGTATGAATCACCTGATACACATAAAGACTTCAGCCCTTAGGGGCCCGACATGCAAATAAATCACATCTCCTTGAACCTGGAGAGATAATGAGCACGGGAGAAAAATACATAGACGACCCACTCCATCTCCATGAAAACAAGGTGAGAACAATAAGAAGAAAATCTGCACAAATCTGTCTGTAACTTTTCTCCACTGTCACTTTACCCATTTTGTTTTGGAAGCATATGTGTACATTGGGCTCCTAAATAACAGACAAGATCTTAAATCTAAAAATCTTAAATCAAGAAAGAAACGGAGAGGTTCAGAATTTTTCTAAACGTTAAACAAAGAAACATTATGGCAAATAATAAACCGGACACACGTATTTCTTATTTCAAATTTTCACTAACAAAGCAAGCAGAATTAGACTGTGTTAACCTCTTTGCACAAAAGGTCAGGTCTGTTTTCTTCCATTGAATCACACAAGATGTTCTTTGGAACAGTTTCAAGCCATGCTGGGATGACATGAATCACTTGCCAGCTCGAATGTATACTCATAAAAAATGTATTAAATCAGAAAATGCGTACGTGTATTTACTATTAGCCCCATACTTCTGAACACCACTTTACAAGCATCAAACCTAAGTACACGTGAATGTACCTAATATTCACTTTTTACGTTTATAAACATACAGTTGGTTCTAAACATAAACATTGTGATGGTTCTCAAGCATGCCATGTAACTCCCTATTGTGAGATTTAATAATAAAGCAAAGCATATACACACAGCCTGCAAATTGGGTATAAAAAGGACAGAAAATATTTGTCATAACATTGTTAAGTTATTGTGGAGTCGATGTCATAGGTACAAAACACGGTACAAAAAAATGAAATATTTTTCCTACAATCTAAGTCTACATTTTTTTATTATTAACCGTTTTATTATACAGCAGGTAAAAATTGGCCACTCGCTTAAAAGAAACCCTCATGCTAAAGTTTAGAACTTATTTTAACAGTAAATACTTGATGTAATATTATGATGTGATTGATTATAATATGATGTGATGTTTGTTAGTGCACCTGTATAATGCTGAACGCACATTATGCCATCCGTGCATGTATAATCTGACAGGTACAGCACCCTCTATCGCTCAGGGCTTTTTTCTTATGTAGAATATTTGTATTTCCCTTCAATCACAGAAAATAAACAAATAACTACTCGGCAGATTAACAAGACCCCTTATAAATGAGAGTATTGCGGCTTGAACATTTTTAATTACGGTAAGATGATGTCCCATTTTTAATGTTGCCCTTTTGTATAAGAAACCACACCCTCAGACGTGAACAAGGCACGGACATTACCCAGCACATACCCTGTGCCAGAAAAGGTGCACAAAATGAACAAAATGCTGCTTCCAAATCGGGATGAGACGGTAGGGGTTGCTGTTTATGCTCTTATGCAATAAAACGTAATTGATGTGCCATTTTTATCTGTAAAATTTAGTTTAGCAAGTCAGTTCTTCAGTATTTTGCCAGCGGTAGATATCCAGTTAAACCAGCCTAAGATGGTTGCTGGTTTACCTAAAGGTCAAGTATATGAAATTTAGTGGCATCTAGCGGTGAGGTTGTGAATTGCAACCAACGGCTCACTCCCCCCCTCCCTTTCAAAGCACTACAGCGGCTGACACAGAACAAAGAAGTCGTCACGTTTTCACTTCTTTGCCGAAAGAGATTACGTATTTACAAAAAGCACCCTGTAGAGCAGTTTGTATGTTAAGGGCTACTGTAGAAACAACATGGCGAATTCCATGCAAGGGGACCCGCGGTGTGTGTAGATAGAAAAAGCTCATTCTAAAAACATAACGCTTGATTATGTAAGGTCTTTAAACACCTCTGAATATTATTTTGCATTTCTGTCAATAGATCCTCCCAAAATTACACACTGGATCTTTAAACCTGCACCACCTGAGTGAGCACCCCTTGCTAACCGTGCCATGCCTCTGACTCTTTCCTGAATGTTTAATGGCATATAATTTAGTAAAAGTCTACACATGTTCTATACTTGCTGAAACAAGACTTCAATAGAAAGCCATAGAGATAAAAGGCTATTTATTCCCCATCGACAGGTGAGATTTGTGTGGAGAAGGTCGATGTCTACGGATAGATCCTTGTGCTCCCGCTATGATTTAACTTAGTTCGGGCCAATTACTGCTTTATAGATCAATGTGTCTCTTGTGTAGCACAATCTAATACATGTGATTTCTGAGACGCCTTTTATCTTTAATGTGCTTGAATACAGTCCTTCAAAAAAAAACTAAAAAACTACTTTAGGCTTTGTTTAACATGATAACTGGATAGTTAAACAAAAGGACAATTCAGTGAAAACGTCAACCTCACCATGAAAAAATCTAGTTTTTACCAAAGGGAAATTTTACTATACTAACAGCAGAGATATTAACATTTGCTGGTTCAAACACCCATGTCAGGTCTCTCATCAAGATTTTAAAGCATTTGTTTTATTTCAGGATTGTCACATCCATAACGGTACATAATCCTCATAACTGGGCATATGAATTTAAAAAAAGTAACTATTTTCTGTTCTATGAAGATGCATCCCTTCTCCATTTGTTGGGTATTTTTGCTTCAGGTTTGTGCGTTTTAATTGATTTGACCCAACGCTTTTGGACACAACCATGGGTTGAAAATAACCCCGCAGTTTTAGAGTGTATAGAAACATTACAATGTGGTGGTTGTGGCCAAATGCATGGATAAAAACAAGCTTTGAATAAAAGAGTTCTATAAATGTAAATTTCAAACAGCCCACAAAGCCCACTTTGTTAAAATTGCTATCTGGCGCTATTTTGCCCTGTTCAGTAAATCTGGCCCAAAGTCTGTATGCAAAATTTTACGTAGCATATAATTACTGCTGAGAGGTGAAATGGAGGGGCAGAAACCCATAAAGAGAGAAGACAGGAACACTAAATTGATTACAATGCACCAATTAGCAATTGAGGGAGTCTAATTGGTTTTTCTAGCCTGGACTACAAACGTTTTCTTAAGAGCTAGTTAGCAGACTTAAAATCTAGCTGTTTTTTGAAAGTTCATTAAGCATTTAACAACATTCAGAAACCAAATCACAAAGACAAAAATGTCTAGTATGCATTTGATAAAGTCTTTATGAGTAATAATACATAGTTTGACTTGACTGATTAAATCAGATTCAATCAGTGTTGAATGTATGCATAAAACCAAGACAGCAATGGAACTTTGACAGGGAGCATGTGAGACAATATACCCAAATGTTTCATGCAACAAATTTGTGTTTGACACAGTGCTACTATTGTAAAAAACTACTGCCATAGTCTTCACAAACGAATGAATATACATGTTTTTTTGTTGTTGCAAATTTTAAACTAAATGTATATCAGCACTAGGGATGCAACGATTATAGATTTTGTTAGTACGGTTATAGTCTGAGGAATAATCACGGTTACACGATTATTATGCATTCATTAATTTCTACATTATTACAGGCCCTGCCAAAAATTTTACTTGCCCTGCCACAAAAACGTAAAAAATAAATAATAATATTGTCTAGTTATTAGTTTGTTTTCTATCTATGTGACCTTAATAAATACGGTTATAATACCATAAAACTATTAGCCTAACTCACAGAAATTTAATAGAGTCAAATACAGTCAATCCGTAACTTTGTTTTCATTTTGTGCAAGTTGCAACAGTTCCGTTCTGTGCAACATAAACACACGGTGTAACGGAGCCTTTACGATTAATTAACCGTGACGTTTTTAAGCGCGGTTAATAGTCAAATTCGGTAATCGCTGCATCCTTAATCAGCACTACTAACTGTAAAAATATTTGTCTATAGGATTGTAACTGGCCTACTATATTAATAGTAATTGTTTCTCTACATATGAAACTAGCCTGATAAAAAGGCATTTACCTGTAATTGTTCTGAGACCATGAGACATCTAGTTTAACAAAGTTCTTACACGTTCTCAAAACTAGTGCATGTTTAGCAAGACGCAAAAAAACACAGACCATTTCTTAAAGGTCCAGTGTATGAAATTTAGCAGCATCTAGCGGTGAGGTTGCGAATTGCAACCAACGGCTCACTCCACCCCTCCCACTTTTATATTACCTAACATCTTTGGAGGCCAAAAATAAATGATTTATTCAAAGATTTTCAAATGTGATGGAAATCAGTCAGAAAACCCATGAGCTATCGATCTGAACTGGTTATTTTGTTGTAATAAAAATGGATCATCATATGAAGAGTTCATTTGCAAAAACAGATAACTCTGTTTTTAAAATGTTAAAAAAATCATGTTTTTTATTGTGCATTCCAATTAATATCAACAAACTGTAGTTGGATTGTTTTGACTGAGTAGTAACAACGCAATAAAAACATGATAACATAATAAAAATGATTTTTTGCAAATAAACTAAAATAAAAAGAGATATATATCACTAATAAACATGTATAGCACACAAAATGCTATATACTAGATTCAACGAATATTACATTCAATTCAACTAATAGATTTAAATACTAGAATTAAATAATAGAATAAATAATAGTGCTGTCAAATCGAATAATCACGATGAAATGTTTTCAAAATAAATGTTTGTGTTTCAATATATACAGTATGTATATATTTAATTATTATGAGTAATATAAATTTATATTTTTACATAATGTAAATTATATTTATATATAACTGTATATACATTTATGTAAATACAGTATGTGTTATATATATATATATGCATTGTACATTTATATATACGTAAATATACATGCCATGCACATAAGGGTGTGCAAAGCAGCCGGTATTTGTATCTGTATTTGTATTTGTTGAGGGGGGGGAAGTATTTGTATTTGTATTCGAGTAAAATTCAAAATAGGCGTAAAAATCCAGTTTTTCTTGTTCCCGAACACAAATATTTTTTTAAGTATTTGTTCGAAAGAAGTATTAGTAAAAAAACACGCTATTTGTGCCTTTCCGAATACCGTATTCGGGTTCGGCTCCACCCCTACATGCACATATATTATACTGTATAAACAAAAACATTTATTTTGGAATCAGTTAATTTGACAGCACTAAAATAATATTATTCATTATAAAAAAGTTTAATTCCCAGGAAACACATGAATTGAACAAATACACAGGACCATGAATTCACTGTAAGTCACTTTGGATACAGGTTCAAATCTTACTGATGGGTTGTACTTTAAAGGAATCATATGACACGGCTAAAAGGAATATTATGGTTTGTTTTAGACAACAAGTAATGCAATGTGTATACACGATTTAAGGTTCAAAAACGCTGTATTTTCCTCATACCGTGCATGTTTGTATCTCCTCTTTGCCCCGCCTCTCTGAAATGTGCGGAATTTTTACAAAACTCATGGCTCTGAAAAGCGAGGTGTGCTATGATTGGCCAGTTAACCAGTGTGTAGTGATTGGTGGAATACTGCAAGCGTGTGATGGAAATGTAACGCCTCTTACCATATTTGGAACATCAGGTTCCAGAGCAATTGTACTGACAGGTACGCCCACCTTACTTGCGTATACATTTGGGCGGTCTTAGTCAAATCATACCACGAACTGATGTAGATTTGTGGGGGTGTGGTTACACGAGGCGTTTCAGGCAGGTCTGGGTGAGCATTCGCTCTAATACACGCAGGGGCAACTTATAACACACCAAAGACACAGAAAAACACATATTCGCGCCATATGACCCCATTAAATTCATCGCAAGCTGCATTGGATAAAAGTTTCTACCAACTGAATAAATATCAAATCATAAACAGTGGGAAAAAGAAGACGAGGTGAGCATCAGAAACAGAGACCGGATGTGCCTTTCAAAAGTGAGTGAGAAGAAGCCTAACTGTAACATGCAAGCGTTATAAGACAAGAGAACAGCAACTGACAGCACACTCATCTACTTGTGAGACAACCAACGAGGCCGACAGTCCAGGAAATAATGAGACAGAGGTCACAGAGAGGAAGAGACAAATAGTTGAAGCATGATAGGGGCAGATTAAGTCTGGTATAAAGAGTGACAGGAAGTAGCTTCAAGACCATCTCAACAGCATGCAGATTTCCTTTGCCCACAAGCTTCGGACGCAGGGTCCGATCATCCTTGCTTGTAAGCACTCCGGCTAACAACAGATATCCATGCCTATTCTTAGACCAACAATTTCTTACAAGGATCCCTGGGCAACACATAGACGCAGGAATTAATACATCCACAAATCACAGTGACAATTGCGGACAGTCCCCGGAGCCCTTCATCCCCAGCCTATTTACTTTCGTACCCTGTCACGAGCTCGCACACGCTTCCAGACACACGGATCTGTGAGAACAGAAGCAAACTCCATTTCACACCTCTGTTGCTGTTCAATTCAGACTGTCCCTTGTGGTCGCAGGCTACATAAGAGGGCTGTATTTTTATCTTACACGATAACACCTTTATCCCCCCCTTCCATCTGCGTGGGCATGTCCAAACCAGTGGCGGACTTCTGAAAGTTTTCTTTTTTCGGAAGCGAACAAATGAACAAACGAGGCACAACGTGCGCCTTTGTGAAGTGTGTATGCGTGCACCATTTGTACCGCGTCAATCAATACGCCACATTTCTCGTTTAACAGTAATTGTGGGGACTTAGTTGACGGCGGTGCCCGACTTGACACAGAAGTCAAAAAATCGATTAGCTGAGCTGGGGGAGAAAGTATCCAATCAACACTGAACTAACAGGCTTCGATGTTTTTACAAAAGAATGTTGAGGAAATTTCACCCTAAAATGAAAATATATATATTTAGCATCGTGACATTGTTTTCATGACAATTAAGCATATTTTCCACAAACAGCTCAGTCTGGTAATGCAGTTATGAATTTCATCCTGTTTGGACACAAGCATTTAACAAATAATAATAATATAAAAATAGCACTAATAATATTAATAATGATAATAATAATCATCATGACATTTAGTCAATCATAATATTTGTCACCATTTATATATTTATGAAAATAAAATAATGTCAAATATTTACTTAAAATTGCACTTAACTATGCATTTACAGTAATAACTAACTAACAAACTAACAAATAAATAAACCAATAAATCAACAAACAAATAAATAGATAATTCATGGTTTTTAGGTTAACCCATAATCCTAAAATCTGCCCATATATACAGTATATACAGTATATATATATATATATATACAATGCCCGTCCAAAAAAAGTCACACACTCTAATATTTCGTTGGACCGCCTTTAGCTTTGATAACGGCACGCATTCCCTGTGGCATCGTTTCGATAAACTTCTGCCATGTCCAGAGTTTTTTCCAGTCCAGAGTTGCATAAATTTTTCGCCAAGATCTTTTATTGATGATGGGAGAGTCGGACCGCTGCGCAAAGTCTTCTCCAGCACATCCCAAAGATTCTCAATGGGGTTAAGGTCTGGACTTTCTGGTGGCTAATCCAAGTGTGAAAATGATGTCTCATGCTCCCTGAACCACTCTTTCACAATTTGAGCCAAATGAATCCTGACATTGTCATCTTGGAATATGCCCGTGCCATCAGGGAAGAAAAAACTTATTAATGGAATAACCTGGTCATTCAGTATATTCAGGTAGTCAGCTGACCTCATTCTTTGGGCACATAACGTTGCTGAACCTAGACCTCCAATCTAATGGGAGGCTCTTACCTATTTGCTTTGTTAAATCCAGGTGGTGACTTTTTTTTTGGACGGGCAGTATATATATATATATATATATATATATACACACACACACCCTACATATCCAGCTCAGCACAAACAAGTTCCTAACATACACTATGGTATGTGGAAACTGCTCATTAAAAATCCATTTATGCTTGCCATCGGTAGAAAACACAAACACATTTTTCGCTTGTAGACAAGCCAACAACAGTCCATCACCATACAGAAGAGCAGTAAAGTGCAGAGGCAGGAAAATGTATCAGAAAATGTTCTGCAGGGGCCGTCAGGTTCAGGTGCTGTGACAGATATGACAAGGATAGTGAACAAACTAAAGAAACAGCTGCTTCACAGCCATAAAAATCAACATAGAAATGGCATGTACAGATGTCAAATGCTTTTTCATTAGGTATCCATCTCATCTTTTTACCCAAAAATCCAAAGCAGGGTCCAAATCTAATATTTGCCAAGTTGTCTGTTAACAGGCAAGTTACTGTGTTTTCTTTAGTGACACAACATAAGAAATAGAATCATAAAACTTGTAAATAAAACATCTGTCCGACTCGCACGTCTGCTAAACACTTTTATAACTAATCGTAAGCTCACGCAAACATTCCCCAAGAACGAATGCCTGTGGTATCAGTTTATCAATTTCACAACAAAGTAGTGATTTTTATGTCTTTATTGCTTAGAAAGTATGTTCTTCACTATCACCAAAATATATACTTCAGTTTAAGTGTGCAACCTGGGGCACGGACAGTGTTCAATTGTAGCTTGTTTATTAAAACACTTGAGACGTCTGGATTGATTTTGACTCTGGGGGTTCTGACTGTGATTGTAGGGAGTAATGGTGGTAAACTGCAGAAGGGAAAACTGATAAAGTAATATCTAAGAAAAAATATTCAGTTGGGGCTTTTTCGGTGGTTTCCTACAGCACACAGAAAAATATATGCTCTAATTTTTTATATAAAAAGTGTCTTTTTATATATAAAAATAACACAGAAAACTAAAAGTGAAGTAAAGTCTACATTCAGGATTTAGTCATCTGACCCCTTGTGACCCTGCACCTGGACCCTAGTTCACCTCTGACCGGCAACTATTAGTGCAAAGAGAACAGAGACACCACTAATAGTCTGTATTTACTGTCTTCACAGCTGCCAAGACTCTCAGAATCTAACTACTGTTCCTGCACTAATGACTGTGATTTCAAGAAAAGTGTGTGTGTGTGTGTGTGTGCGTGCGTGCGTGCGTGCGTGCGTGAGAGAGAGAGAGAGAGAGAGTGTGAGAGAGAGAGAGAGAGAGAGAGAGAGAGAGGGCAGATATTGGGATTAAGAGTTTGTACACTTTTTACATTTATTTGACCATGTTGGTCAGAGCATGTATTCCCGTGTAATTGTACAAAGTACCATAGTAAAATAGGGTACCTTTACACAAAAAGGTGTCACTATGTGTATATTTCAAAACTCAGAATACATTGACAAAATAGGTTATAACCACTGATCTATATAAATGATTGGATTGCGCCTAGAACGCTAAACCAACAGCAGGAGGTGAAGCCACTGGAAGTGAACGAGCCGCCATCTTGGTATGCCCAACTGACAAAGAGCGCCATTGACTTACAGTCAAAATAACCTGTTTTTCAGCTTATTAGGAGCGCAATAAGTTTTTAGTTCACATGTGTGTTTAAATTAATTGTTACTTCTGATGTTTTTCCAATGTTTATTTTGGGCAGAATAGCGACGTATAGAAATCAATGTATAGAAGGTGAGTGTGTATTGCACACTGTTGTAATGGCACATGTGTAAATGTTTAGAAATAAAGCTTCACGACTTAAAGAACATATACAGCCTGTATTTATCTGTATTTAGATTTCAGAATCAGCACATTTGTCATATGTTGAGGTGTCTCGTTAATCTGCTGATATGTACATTACTGTAATGAAATGAATGTAACTCACTCTATATATATAGAAGATGGGCAAATTAAGACATTTGCGTTGTAAGAATGTACTGTGAGACTTTAGATACAAAAACAAGGACTGGTAAGTTACTGTTTTATTATTAATATGTGGTAATTCCCTATTAATTTAATAGAACGTTTGGGCATACCAACATGGCGGCGCGGAAGCTTCAGTGCTATGACGTCATGAGCAATCCAGGATCAAAGAGATATATTTCAAATACAGCTGTACTGCTTCCCATATACTGCATTCACCACTCAATCTGGCAACCCACTAATCGATCCCTCCACTGCTTTCCTGTCACAAGCTTCATTCACACGATGATTTGAAAATACGAGGGAGTTTATACACTCAACCACTATTAATCAAAACAGCCCAAGCAACTCCGCACAACACGGAAGACCCAACTACACATCATTGTGTTGTGCTCCTAAACTTTCTCTACAGGCACAACTCACAGTTTCTAGGAGGTGCCAACTGTTCTTTGTGAGATAATTTAAGGTATTTAGAAGAATATTGGTAACCGAACAATGGCGGAACCCATTCACTTCAAAACCAATGCAAGTCGATGGGTTCTGCCATGGTTCGGTTACCAACATTCTTCTTTTGTGCACTGCTTCATCAGGTAGGAAACAGTTCTATTGTTTACATGCATTTGACAGATGCTTTTATCCCAACATAATTTTACCAATGTGGGTCCTTTTGGCACAAAGCCTGTTGGCGCATACTCTACAGTACCAGCTGAGCTACAGGAACAGACCATGTTAGACGTGTGATAGCAAATTCAACAGCCGATAAAAACAAACATCTGTTGATGCGGTGCCAAATCCAGCACGACAGGAGCTTAAAACATATACACGACTGTTGTCAGTGTGGGAAACAGAGCCCGCAGCATCTCATTAATATCTAAACCATGCTATTATGTACAGTGCTATTTTTGTGTTAGCTTGGCCTGTTCTGCAACTGTAAAAAAAACCTTGCTAATTGGGTTTGGAGTTCCCTGTTGGGCCAAGAGGGTCAAAAAAACTACTTGAACCTCAGTCCCCATCCGGTGCTCAAGCGAGAGCTTGTGCTGCTGTGGCCAGAACTTCATGGCCTGAGGCTGAGGGGAAAATAAGCAACATATTGATGACAGAGAGGAATTTTAAAACCCAGTGGAAAAAAACGAGAGCCAAAATCCCGTCAAACACAGGCACTGTGCCATTTTTTTCTCTGAGTGCATTAGCTAAATGTGAATAAAAGGCGTAGATGTTTGGGTGTGCTAGTGTTGGGAGGCTGATAATATACTTAATGCTGCTTGTCAGGCTAGTCTGCAAAAATTCAAAGAGCTACCCAGGAGAGTCCTTGC
This sequence comes from Triplophysa rosa, assembly GCF_024868665.1. Classification (NCBI taxonomy): domain Eukaryota; kingdom Metazoa; phylum Chordata; class Actinopteri; order Cypriniformes; family Nemacheilidae; genus Triplophysa; species Triplophysa rosa. Next base: position 6,831,110 of record NC_079896.1, on the reverse strand, counting down.
TTACTTTTTCTCAGAATCATCAAAATGTCCTACATGACATCCATTCAGAAAGCCAGCAAGCATAAAAATGGGAAGAGAAGGGTTAGATGGTCGTTGCAATTGCACTTAATAGCTGACAAAGATTTCTCGAAAATGTATTGCATTTTTTATTAGGATGATCTAGTACACTGATATAAAAAGTGTGCTGTGGGCTAGTAGAGATGCTCAATATTTGTTGGTATCAGTCAATACTGCCTTTTAGGAAGTAATTGGTATAAAAATAAATTATATCAAGGTTGTTCATCTATTCTAAATGCATTTGCAGCTTGGGAGTAAATATGGTAACTTGTCACATGCACCCATAAATAATCAAATGATGTCTCAACAAATAAGGATTATGTAGTTAAAATATTAACTATATACGGTAAATATTTAGCTACAGTATGTACATGTAAATGTTTTAATATTACTAAAATTAAAGAAATAATTCACCCATAAAAGGAAAATTCTGTCATCATTTACTCACCATCTTGTCATTTCAAACCTGTATGACTTTCTTTCTTCTGCAGAACACAAAATATATTTTGAAGAACGCTGGTAACCGAACAAAGGCAAACAACCATTTACTTCTATTGTATGGACATAAAACCAATGCAACTAGATGGGTATTGCCGTTGTTCTGTAACCAACATTCTTCAACATATCTTGTTTTGTATTCTGCTAATAAGAAAGTCATACAGGTTTGAACTGACAAGAGTGTGATTGACAGAATTTTCATTTTTGGGTGAACTATGCCTTAAAAAGGTCAAGTGTATGAAATTTAGCGGCATCTAGTGGTGAGGTTGCGAATTGCAACCAACAGCTCACTCCACCCCTCCCTTTTGAAGCCCTACGTGGCTGACACAGGACTAAGATGTCGTCTTGTTTTCACTTCTTTGCCAAAGGAGATAATGTGTTTACGAAACGCTCTATGTAGAGCAGTTTGTCCTATAAGGGCTACTGTAGAAACAACATGGTGAATTCCGTGCAAGGGGACCCGAGGTGTATGTAGATAGAAATAGCTCATTCTAAGGTAATAAAAACATAACGCTTCATTATGTAAGGACTTTATACACCTCTGAACACATAGTTATGTATTGAAGGGACGGGTGCCGTGGCTTCACCTTACTTCAAATATAAATACTTTTATGTGGTTTTGACATTTCTTAACCAATTATTATTCAGCATTATCTTATTTTAAATTGATGATTTAAGCATGAATGAGAATAATTCATGGTTTAAGTCTCTAATGAATGCTTAGGTTCTCTCTTCATGCTAGGTCAGTGTGACTGTGAAAAGGGACTTCTCATCATCATGTTTGAAAACATCTTCTGTTAGCACACACTCTACCCTTAAGGAGTTTGTGTGATTGTATTGTTTCAGGAAAGTGAGAAAGAGTGGAAAAACACGAGGCAGACGTAACGTCATGTTTTATTTCGTATTATAGTACATACCTGTCATCTTTGATAATCTATAGGGCTATATGTCCTGTCTCATGACACCAGAAGTGTTTGAGAGCTTTGTGTTCTTGTTTATCTATTGATCACCAATCATGTGAGCTTGATTTACCTAAGTAATGACGTAGTTAGTTGACTCTGTTAGCTTAAATACTACTGCATTTTGGATGTAAGGAGGTCGGCCTGTGGAACACTTTGAGAGTGCTGAAGCTGACTTCTGCTGGCAAAACTACAAACTATTTTTCTTCAGTAAATTCTCTTCTATTAATTGCATTCCTGACTTCCTGTCTTCATTCATTCATAACTGGTCTACGGGTCTTTTACTGTAAATCCTCTACAGTATATTAGATTGCATTTCTGACAATAGATCCTCCAAAAAATTACATACTGGACCTTTAACTGCTATCTATATCAACTATTCATTTGTATACCGGTGCATCCCTACTGTGGACTTATAGTCTGTCGCCCAGACCTGGTGACTAATGCAGAGTGCCATAGCGAGGTGTGTAATAAACTGTCTGTCTTGAGCTTTGAGTCAGTATAGCTGTACTCTTTATCCAGAGGTCTGGCTTAAGTAAGCCTGTTGCCGGGGCAACCGTCTTCTCTGAGCATCACTTTTCCATGGAGACAGAATTCTTTGATAATCCAAGGGACTGAGGGAAAGGAGGTGAGTGAGAGGAGTAGAGTGCTTTGCTGTGTCCTTCAAGGCACACGCGCACTCACACACAAGTACCGTGTTATCTAAAAGAAGCAATTCAACAAATGCGACTGACTACATAAAAACCCCTGCAGTCTCACAGCCACGCACACCGAACCTGGAACATGTGTCGCGATGTAACTCTACTGCTAGAAACAATTTTTCTGTGGAAATGTGCTGCTATGATGGCACAGCGATCTAAGATGCTTGTAATTTGTTTTTAACATGTCCTGAGTGCCTGTTGCCGCATTGCTATCCTGTTGCTAGGGGGTTCAGGGTGGTTGCTAGGTTGTTGCAAGGTGATTTCTAATGGCTCAAGAATTATTCTGTTCCAACACAAGATATCATTTAATAATCATTGTTAAAGTGATAGTTCACCCAAAAATGAAAATTCTGTCACAATTGACTCACTCTCATGTATGACTTTCTTTCTTCCGCAGAACACAAAAGAAGATATTTTGAAGAAAGTTAGTAACCGAACAGTGCCGGCACCCATTCACTTGTATTGTATGGATACAAAACCAATGCAAGTGAATGGGGTGCCAGTTAACAACATTCTTCAAAATACCTTCTTTTGTGTTCTGCTAAAGAAAGAAAGTCATTCAGGTTTGAAGTGACAAGAGGGTGAGTAAATGATGATAGAATTTTTATTTTTGTGTAAACTATCACTTTAACACCAAGAGCACCAATGGTTCATTTGGGAGAGAAAGTGTATTCCGCACACAAGCAGGGGACGTGACATGAGAGAGGCAAAGAGAGAAAGAGAAATCCAAGGGTAAAGATTGAGAATTGTTCTGTGATGTGTGACTCTAGCAAATGGAAATGTTATCCCCATCATTAGTGCACCAATAACAATTAGAGCCCAGTATACAGCAATGCTACCTCATTATAAAAGTGCATCCTATTGTGTGTTCGTGTGTGCGATCAAGTGTGTGAGCAAGAAAGCAATAAAAGGCACAGGTTGTAATATGGGTTAAATTACTACGCCTTTTCTTTATACCACTAGGAAAAAATTATACTCCCAGTGGGGTGAGATGGTGTTGGTCATGTATGTATTGGCTATGCTGTTGGCTGGCTGGGGGTTGATGAGATTTCCATTGATGCATATGCACATCTCTGCAGGACTTCAGCCGTAACTCTGTGCACAGACCAGTGACACGAACGTGGTGTTTGCAATGCCTCAATGGTTTTTTCACTGGCTGATCTACACGAGCCCTGTCATAAGGAAGAATTTATCTAGTTCTAAGTGACAGGATATCAAATGGGGTTAATAATACAGCTTTATGGGGGTGGGTCTTTTTCCACATACTGTATAATGCATGCCATTCTTGGCAAAGGATTTTTTATCAATTAAACTGAAATCAACTGAATTTAAAGATATTATTGTCCACGACATAATGTGAAAAACAATACATTAAGATATTAAAGGGACAGTTCACAAAAATGATGTCATCATTTATTCATCCTTGTGTCATTTAGAACCTGTTTCGCTCTTTCTTCTGTGGAACACAAAAGAAGATATTTTTAAAAATGCCTCATTGGTTTTGTGTCCATACAATGGAAGTCAATGGGGACCAGTGTTGTTTGGTCAACAGCGTTCTTCCAAAAATCTTCTTTTGTGTTCTGCAGAAGAAAGAATGTCATGCAGGTCTGGAATCACACAAGGGTGAGAAAATGATTCAATAATATTTATCTTTGGGTGAACTATCCTTTTAACAATACACTTAAATGTTTTTTACTCAAATGCATTATATAACCATCCTGAGGCTTAAGACATTGGTCAGCTAATAATTTGACATTTTTTCATCTCTTTATGGGTGTTCATAGTTGTCATTTGTCTAATATATGAGTATTCATTTCTTAAGGTGCAAAACGTTTAAAAAAGGTAACCAACCATTCTAAACATCAGATTTTCTGAACATAAGAAATTTCTTGACTCCAATAACGGTACCAGAATAATAATTGACATCTTGTGGGAATCTGAAGACCTTGCCTTGCTTCATTACCAATTTTCATTTCACATCATTTACAACCGGCATCTTTAAACGTTGTCCTTGCATCTCCGTCCGTCTTTCCTCTGACTTAGTTTACGCTCATCCATCTGGGCCCTGTCCTCCTTCTGTTCCCACATCCCCTCTTTACCTCCGTCTCCTCTCTGGAAATCACTCACCTCCATCGACACAACACAAGATGCATATTAGCATAGCTCAACACCCTCGACATAAGACTGCACACTCCCTTGCCACAGGAACGCGATAAATTAAACAACCATCAACATCATAAAACCATCTATCGATTGAGATGTCTGTTTCGCGATAACCCACATGACTATAACTCACATAAATTCTTTCCCATCCTACAATAGAGGGTGTGAATAGATCTTTGACACGCTTACACATTAACTGCTGCGCATTAACCTCTACTGTCATGGCCAAGATTCAACAGTCTTTATGGAGGATGGAGGGGCGGGTGGATGTAGGTCTGTGGGTTGATAGAGGTAGGCAGTATTTAAATTTGCCCTCTTGGCCATCCCAATGCTCTCATGTAGCGTAGCGATGAAAAAAATCATACAATTAGAATATCATTAACACACAGCCAATCCTGCTCAAGCAGCAGTGTGTTAAACCATGGGGTCAGTGGATTTAGGCCATTTAAACCAACCAAAAAAACCCCAACTAACTTAGCTGTACCTATCACTGTATTTGAAAGATGTATTTTATGGGGGTCCAGGGCCCACCTAGGCCCCCTCAAATCAATACCGGAGTGCCTTTAGCTCATGAGTGATAAAGTGGGAGTGGTCAGACATGGATTTGTGCCAATCAATAGCAGCTCGCAAAATTAAGCTAGCTGTGTTAAAACACTCCTTCCGCTCCGATGAGCTGAGGAGACCGGCAGCACTCAGGTGGATAAATCTCAGCCCCAGTAGGCAGACAGAGGACAAGCTGTGCAATGATGTGAGATTTCCAATGTCTCGCCCTGAAGGGATGCAACAGCAAAAGCAGTTCGAGCATCTCTCTGCACTCTTATTCCGAACGACTGACATCTTCAGAGTTTATCTTTCCTTTATATTATGCTCTTCTTCTCTCTTTTCTATTTTTTTCTTTCGATTTATAACAGCAAGCAGTTCTGTCTCTGTGTGAAACTTGACCTGTAGGTGATCCTCAGAACACTGGAGCTCTGCTCCAAAATCTAGTGAGCTGCATACCTAGGCGGAATTTTAAGGCACATTAAAGGTATGCTATAGGGCTGTATCGCCGATGTCTCGCAAATATCCCGATGTCAATTAACAGACAGATACCAAATGATAATTGATAATAATGGAAAATACGCGTTATAACATCATCATGCAATGTAGGCTTTAGCGTGAACGTTAATGTTCATATGCCCAGGCAGTCAGTAACAGTGACAAAATTTTGGAAACGCTGTTTTGTTCGGTAAGTTGAAAGTGCTGTTGTGTTCTGCCAGTCGCTGCACAGATAGACCAAGAGAAAGACGTGTAGATAAACATGCAGGATTAATTTACAGCACAACAACCAATCAAATTGTACTATAGGTATTAAATAATATGTAGAATGATTTAACAACAAAAATACACTATCATATTCCCGTAGCAGAATAAAATAAACAGGTAGAATGATTTTATAGCGCAAAAAAATAACGTGACATTGATGTTCGCATGCCTGGTAGGATAATCTGACGGGTAGGATGAAATTTCAGGACCCCTGCAACATTTTTCTACTGCATAAAAGCTTTATGGTTTATCTACGTGCTTTACCTGATGAAAGAAGTCACTGCAACACTGGTTTGTGCGCGTGGCGTGCCTGTGTGTGTGTGTGCGCCAGTGTTGGGTAAGTTACTCTGAAAAAGTAATTAATTACTAGTTACTAATTACATATTCGATAATGTAATTAGATTACTGTACAAGTTACTCTCTTCAAAAAGTATTTAATTACTAATTACTAATTACTTTCTATATCCTACTTCAACCTTGATGAGTTAAGTGATTCAAGGATAGACATGAAACGGCTCTTTTAATTCATTCAAATAAATAATATAAAACTACATAAGGTATTATTATTAATTACAAATGTGAGAATTATACTTAAAAGCACGTATATTAAAGTTAGACTTGGAATATTTATGTCAATTCCACTATTGCACACACACATATTACACAAAGTATTTAGTTTAATTACATCAGAAGTAACTGTAATTAAATTACAGAAAAAATTAGAGTAATCGCTTACTTTACTTTTCAAGGGAAAAGTAATTAAATTACACTAACTAATTACTTAGTAACTAGTTACACCCAACACTGGTGTGCGCGCCTGTGTGTGTGTGTTTGTTTGGCACTTGGCGGGTCCGGAACGAATTCCCTCCCGGTCTGTATACGCAGATTGATAGTCTGCGCAATGTTGCGTGAAGTCAAACACACCCGATATTATCGGGTATCGCAATGATTTTCAAGTCGATTATCGATAAAAAAAATGTAACACATCGCCCAGCCCTAGTGTGCTACGGACAAAACGACAATTTCAAACAGCAGGTGACAATGGTGCACTATCAAATTCTAGGTAACATCCTATTCAATCCCAGAATGTACTGCAATGAACTTGGTAAGGAACATCTTTGTGGATGATGCCTTAGCAACAACTCACCCCAAAGTAAAAGAGCATAGCTTTACTTTAATATTCTATTAGACTCACTAAGGATTCATATGGGACCTAAAGGTTCATCCTATTCGACACAGGAACAAAAAGAGCGCTCTCCCACTGCACACTGTGCCACAATAGTATCTAGCATCAAACGCTTCAAACTGCCTCGATGGTGTTGAAAAGGTCGCTTCAAAACATCATAACTGATAGCATTTAAATTCACTTTCTGTAGGCAGGCTTGATGCCAACAGAAAGGTGCTGGCAGATTGAACACTACCAAATGTCGCAAAAAAGACACAATGATGAGAATTTAGCTATATTCAAACTACGCAACGATTTATCTAAATCTGGATAAAAACAAAATGGCCACCTCGGCAGCTCTTAAATGCTAAAGCCTGACAAACACAAAGAGTTTTCCTCAGAGACCACAGGGACACGAGAACTGCAATGAGCAATAAGTGAATAGAGATTGAATAGTAAGGATGGCAAAAGTGAGGGAGGGTTTGAACCCCTGTAAGGGTACAGCGTGAATAGAGAAGCTCTTTTGGAGATGCTAATGTGATATTTGAGGCTAGATCTGATATGGAGGGAATAGACAGGACACTGCAGAGATTCTTTTGAACTTTGTCAACATAATAATAATAATGACCATGAGCTCAATAAAGAAAAGGAACAGCATTTGAATTTTGAACGGTTTTGTCTGGTTAAGTCAAATTTATACCTGATACTTTTGCATAGTTTTAAATACAGTAGTTCTACATATAGTTTAAATGGATAGTGGCTTACTTGCGGTTGACTCTGAAAAAGGAGTACATATTTTATCTTTGAATAAAGTGGCACACATCACTCGTAAATAAAGACTGGCTCGGATGTTAAAGAATAGGTATTTTTAGTTTCTGTTTGATTTCCAACAACAGTAATTGAAGACTGACAAAGAGAAATAGGCATTGAGACAGTAATAGCAGGTTTGGTCCACGGGTCTTTACATAGGCATGACAAATACTGCCAAACTCCGTCTGACAAATACTGTTCAGGTCCCTGGATGAATAAAAGGATGGTTAAAAAAGCAATTCATTTTTTATTTCGTCATCATTTACTCACCCTCATGTTGTTCCAAACCCATATCCGAACTAATAAAAAAGGTTCTAAGAACGTTTTGCTAACATTTCCATTAAATTTAAACAATCCACTAACAACTAGACGTCGACCGATATTGGATTTTGCCGATAACGATAACTATGTGGTCAGTGCCTACCGATAACAATTAATTACCGATAGTTTTTTTAGTGTTTTATTTCAAATAAAAAAACACACAAGGTAAATTAGCAATGAAGTGTATTACATCAATAAACACGTTGCTTGAACCACTAAACTGTATTGTACTTTTAAATAAAACACATAAATATTAAACTCCAGTGTATGATTTAAACAAAATAATAAGTAGGTAATTTCTAAAATTTTAATAATTTAAAACATTCTTGGCACCAAACTAGCAGAATGACGGATCCATTATAATGTTTTACAATATATACTGTCGTGCTCACATGCGTGTTTGTTAACATTAAAACGAATGTCATTAACATTAGCCGTTCGTGCTGTCTCTGTCGTCTGTTTTCTATTTCGGAGGCGGATCTCACGCACACACACACACACAATACTCACAAATGCCTATCCATAGTTACAATAATAACATTTAAACATTTTTGTAACCATGTTATAACTTCTGAAGCTAACGTTAACAGGCTACTAATGTTAGCGCGCTCTCAGCCCTGTCGGCAAAAATACTGCTGTTCCCCATTAAATGCAGCATATAGTTAATAAATTAATTACTTTTTAACATCATGTTTACTGCAACTGGCTCTACATTGTCATTGCGAAACTTTTAAATCCCCTTCTGATGTATTCCGCTCCGTGCAGACTGTGGTCTCGCGTCTCCAAACCATAAACTGTGCAGCTCCAAACCAAACAGGCTGTTAGTTTTATTTCCACCTCTAGAGGTCACTGTTTTACACTATACTCGGAACTCTCCACCTGCGTATCACAGTAGAGCTTTCCCTGCTGCGTCTGGATCAAACGCAACCAGGAAAAATTATCGGTGGGGATTATTGCCGATAGCCGATAGTTCAAATTATCGTTATCGGTGCCGATTAATCGGCAAAAACGATGAATCGGTCGACCTCTACTAACAACATAAGAACAACATTATTATATCAACGTTTTTAGAATGTTTAGCAATGACACACGCTCTTTTAACATTACTGCAGGAATGTTTTTGTCTTTTATCTTTTTATCTTTGAGAATACTTTAAGAGAACGTTAACCAAAGTTCTGAGACTGTTACCTGTTAGCTCTTTCCACTGCAAGAAATATTGATTTATGAAATAACAACGAACTGCGTCTGCATTCTTTAAAATAATTTGTGCTCCACAGACAAAAAAGGACCATTTGATTTTATGATGAAACTTTAAATGGGATGCCCGCCGGGTAACACGAGTCTCCATGTTTCCTCTAATGAACATCGATCATGCAGACACACTTCTAAATGATCTCACTATCATCTCCACTCATACGTTTCTATTAATTCCAGTCGCCGGTGATCGCTGCAACACAGATTAGATTAGGGCTCGGCAAATTCTGTGACAGCAACCGCTACAAAAACATATTCAATTGGTCTTCACGATTAAATCAGGTGCCTCAGTAACACCACAACTTGCATTGTTGGGCTCTATGCCTCATAAAAAAGCAGCAAACCAACACACTGCCTGCACATCATCCACAAAACCAAACAAGATGCTGAACAAACACCCTCACGTTCAAGGCAATGAAAATCTGAAGATGAAAGTCCACCTCTTCTCTCCTCCAGCATAACAGTGAACAAAAGCATCTGATGGGGAAGCCGCAGGGTCACAGGTTTTAATCAACATCGTACAATCAGTGCCTGCACACAAACACACGCTCATACACTCAATCAAGAGAAAACACGAATCATCTTATGAGAAACTGAAGACTTCAAATCTACTTGTACAACATGAATAAAGGTTTTTCAAATATACGTATGTAAAACCTTTAGAATATGAATATAAAACCTGTTAATGTCATTTCATGAGTATTACAATAAACAATTATTATTAACAAGTCATTTGATGTTTTTTGCCTAAATACAGTACACAAAAGAACAGCATAATAATAACATTCCTTTAATTAAAAGGTATTACTCATCACAGTTGCTCTTTAAAACGCGATTTATTTTCATATTTTAAATGCATAATTTATAACACCAAACAATGCTATCATCCACATAGGGATGTATCTTTACTATCTGTTTGGTAGCTAATTTTAATGGCCTGATTTATAATTGTACAATATATTAATTTGTTTTTGTGCTGGAGAGGTCAAGAGACACAAAACTTCAATCAAAGCATGAAGCGAATTCAATTTTACGGTGCGATAAAAACCCTTTTTCCAGTCCTTTCATTTTAAAGTCTGAGTTTAATTGTTAAAGATGAAAATCACGCTGCAGAAATGCATTGTTTAATTACGGGTTGGGAAGCCTGTGATTTCCGCCCATCCCCGCCATCGTGTACCTAAAATCTTCTCTGCTTGACCGGTGTCCTAAACTTCTACCCCCCATAATCAACAATTACAGCCAGCGGCCCGCTCACCAATCTGAATGTGAAAAAACCCTTTTTGGGGTTTTTGGGACACCAGCATTGTGTTCTGGACTTTAATGACTGTAGTTAAGCAAAATGGGATGTGATTTATGTCTCTTTAAATATCTCTGATGATGGACAGCGCTGTGTGAAGGCTTATTACGGATATTAAATGGGCGTCGGGGACAATTTTACAACATGGCAAAAGTGAGTCAAATCATGATTTTGTGTGTTCTCGGACTGTTAAATCAATATTTTATCAATATTATTTTATATCACCTTATTTGATCACATAGTACTTTATAATATCATTTTATACGTTAATCTATCCAACAAAAACTAACCACCCACATAAAAATTTATGGTCATCTGTCCACACCTCAGCAATGAACCTTGTTTTTCTACGACCTGAGAAGTTTAACATGCATTAAAGGGATACATCACCCAAAAATGAAAATTCTGTCATCATTTACTCACCTTCGAGTTGTTGATGCACACAGAGAAAGATATTTGGAAGAATGCTTATAACCAAACAGATCTCGCCCCCCATTGACACCCATAGTAGGAAAAAATACTTTATCATTTTTTTGTTCTGTTGAACACAAAATAAGACATTTTGAATAGAGATCGACCGATAAATTAATTCATGTTGGGAATAAAAGAGCTGAATTTAATTACCTTTGTTGTCTATGCTCATCATTCATATTGCTGTTCACTCACCAGGTTGATGCCTCCGCATGTAGCTAACTTTTTAACAAGATTAACTTGTTTAAAACACCCTAAATTATACTTTCATCGACTATATAACCATTATTACACTAATAAACATTTAAATAAATACAGCCCTGTGGAATTAATCATTATTATCTCCACAAGCGATCGCAGTTTGAATGTAACGTTAGTAATTGCATATATAAAGAGTGCTTTGTCCGCAGGTATTCAATAAGACTGACAAAAATATTATCAACGTAACATACCAGTTGAGATATGCAATGATTTATATGCCGTTTTGTTTGTTACTTTCATGACAATGTATAATTCCATCAGTGTTTCCCATACAATGCATTTACTTATTCGGCGTCACATTTTGTATTTTTTTATCTGTCCGTGATAGTGGCTGTATCTGTGATCGATTAACTAAAAGATAAACAGCGCTTCCGTGTCTTCTCTCTTTCCTGACCTGTGTGATGTGAGTTGACGCGCGTCCGCTCTCCCGTGTTCGCATGCGCTCTCTTTCTCGATGAGCTCCGTGTGTGTGCGCGCGAGTCCTCGGTCCCTACCAATGAGTTTGGTGCAGTGTTTGTGTTTCAGACCCCTCTATTTACTTTTTAATTGGTTACAATTATTTATTTTTGAACAAAGACACTTTAGTAACAGTGCACTTTATTTTCACTCTTTCAGACCCCTCAATTTATTGGTGTATAGATGCAAATGTTTTGCTTTGTATGCAAGGAGGGAGGGATTGTTCTAAATAAAATAGTTTGTTCAGTTGTGTTGTAATCAGTGTGTCAAAAACAGAAGTATAACAGTAAATAAACATCTGTTCTGCATATCGGGCACATAAACATGCAAATAATCAGTATCTGTATCTGTTTTAAAAAAACAATAGCGGTCGATCACTAATTTTGAAAAATGTAGGACAGCAAACAGTTCTGGAGCACTTTTGACTACCATTGTATTTTTTCCTACTATGGTGGTCAATTGGGGGCAAAATCTGTCTGGTTATACGCATTCTTTCAAATATCTTTCTCTGTGTTCATCCGAACAAAGAAATGTATACAGATTTAGAACAACTCGAAGGTGAGTAAATGATGACAGAATTTTAATTTTTGGGTGAAGTATCCCTTTAAGGAACATTGCGAGAGCATTATGGTCTTGCATTGTTGAGTCCCGCCAATGCAATAAAAGATGATTAAGTAAACGCTCAGACTTCAGTCACATGCATTTCTCTGAAGGCCTATTGATCTCACCAGAACTAAATCATACGAAGGAAACAAAGAATTAAACTGAGGACCTAGATGTCAAGCAATAAGAAACAGACAGACAATAATTAAGCAGAGTTGGCTTATCTTTCTCAAAACAGATGTGTGCCAAATGTGGTGGGACAGTTGTGAACTGATGGTACTTGGAAGGTAAAACAATGGTACTTAGAAATCAGGGAAGTGAATGTTTGTAAATTACAGGGGTACTAAAAAACATGGTTTTACCATGGTACTAATAGTATTAAAATGGTACATTTCTGTAATACAGCCAACAAGACAAACCTGCTTTTCAAAACAACCCAGTGCTACAGATATACTTATACTCAGAAAAATAATAGTGAAAAACCTGAATCATATTTTCTTCTTTTTAATGGGAAAATAAAAAAACACTTTCTAGAACAACTGTCAAGCAGAACAAGTCTCAAAGGAACAGTTCACCCAAAAATGAAAATTCTGTCTTTATTTACTCAACCTCAAGTCGTTCCAAATCTGTATTAATTTACTTGTTTAATTAATTTCTTTCGATTAACACAGAGAAAGATATTTGGAAGAATGCTTGTAACCAAAAAGTTATTGGCCACCATAGTAGGAAAAGTTGCTTTTGTACATTTCTTTGCTCTGTTGAACACAAAAGAAGATATTTTGAAGAATGTAGGAAAGCAAACAGTTCTGGGGCACTTTTGGCTACAATTGTAATTTTTCCTACTATGGGAGTCAATGGTGGCCAAGAACTGTTTGGTTACAAGCATTCGTCCAAATAACCTTCTCTGTGTTCATCAGAACAAAGACATTTTCACAGATTTGGAACAACTTGAGGGTGAGTAAATGATAACACATTTTTGGGGGAACTGTCCCTTTAAACTACTTAAATTATATACGAGTTTTGCTATAACATGACACGCATGTGTATGTGTTTGTTGCTTTGCATGGATTTTGGGGACCAGAATTACCACGCCGACACCAATTTGTGCTCTACAAATGTGAGAAAAGGGAGTGTTGGTCTGACCCCTAAAGCAGACTCCCTCTGGGTATCATCCGTCACCGGCATCAACTTATCACCTCAGCACAGTAGATAGTAAATGGGATCAGTGGTTAACACAAATCCCACAATCTTCTCACAGTCTCTGTATTGGTCTCCAGGCAGAACCGCGTGGGTCACAATCCACCACATCTCATTCTCAACATGCTTGAACATTGTTATTTTCAGCCAATATCGTGTTCTAAGCTTAAAGTGATAGATCCCTTAAAAAATATCTGGCATCTCTTACTTGCCTCTTACTCTCATGTTGTTCCAAACCTGTATGTTGAGAATGTTAAAAACTGACAGCCTTAGTCCGTATTCGCTTCAAAGTACTTTTTTCTATGAAAGTGAGTGGTGACAGGCCGTCATGTCGCCTTTTGTGTTCCACAGAGGAAAGAAAGTCATACAGAGTTTGAACACCATAAGACATGACAGAAATGTTTATCTTGCAACAGTTCCTTTAGGAAAGCCAAAAAAGTTGTTTTTACTACATTTTAGGCGAGCATGGTCATTGGTCACTCATTTTTTTGAGGCGTGCGAATTATAATCTCACAGAAGAAAAGCAAAACAAAAGAACCTTGAAATTCATCAGTCGACCTAGAAATCAAATGATAAAGTAGAAAGTGTGAACTAACTACCAGAAAAAAAGGTCTGAGACAAATAATAGTAAAAATACAGTATAAAGTAAACTGAATAACACATTGTACCAAAAATGAAGAGCCAGGGGTAAGAAGAATTACTGGGTAAAATAAAGAATAAAAAATACCACATTAGTACCTTATGTAAATAATAATGGGATATTGGGAATGGGAATTTAAATACCATGATACAAAAATTAAACATCATGAAGTCCTTTGGTATCATTATATAGAACCATAATACCATTACAGTACATTTTTGGTTTTAATTTAATCTAAACTATATTTAATGTTTACTATTTTGAATATGTTGGGTAGTTGAGCCTCTAACTGTACTTTATTTAGATCGAATCACTATTTTCCTATCCTGCAAATCACTTTAGCCTGAAGGAATCTTCATCTGAACTTTCCATAACCTCAAGAAGAAAGTATCGTGAACATATCCAAAACAGGATCTTAAGCTTTCACTACAAAGCACACCATGGGTCATTGCTGGACACATCTTTGATTCCGATTCAGGCTTTAGCGTTTCAGGTAAACATAGACAATATGAGCCAATGAAAACACTGTATGTGCATGCTTCCAGAATACAGGATTATTTATGAAGAAGCCATATCTGGCATACCGTCGCAAGAATGCATACGCACACACAAACTGGCTCGCTCACTGATTAGGTCATTGACTATCTGTCTATCTGACTCACTGAAACTCACTCGTTGGCCCAATGTAAGAACCGTCTCTCTTCTCTGTGCAGAAAGACAACAAAATGGTGCAGATCATTTCTGCTGAGCGCTGGGTAACAGACCGCCTTGAGTCTGTTACTGCAACATACTTAAACTTACACTTTACTAAGAAGGAAAGAAACATACACACTCGCTATCAACATCCGTCTCGGTTGAAGTGATCACAAGTGGTTAGGTGAGACAGATTGCCACTTAAATCTGGTATTACAGGTGCTGTGAGGAATTTTCGGAGTGCTGTGTGGAAAATGCCTCTACTTTGTGACAGGCATTATAGAAGCAACAGACTTAATCTCAGCAAACAGCTAAAAACAATTTGTCCACAAATTTTGTGTCTGGGCGGTTATTTTGTATTAAAGCAGTACCTTTCTAGCAAACGGGAAAGTGCAGGTAACATAATAGCACTACATATTAAAGGTTAATCTGACTATTATTGTAAATATGCAAATTAGATGGTGATGCCAAAGAGACCATGCAGGCACGGTCAGGGAAAGGGAAAAAAAAGCATGTCGTGGTAAAGGGGTGTCTCATTAAAGATTCAGAGCTACCTGTGAGCATCAAACAGCTCTAACGGTCTGTCTGTCAGCCCCCCCACCCACATCCCCTCTAGAGGGGCCAGATACACCATGAAAGGGGAGCCTGTGGTCATCAGTTTCACTATCTCTCCTTTTACCGCTATATGCTCTTTTCCTTTCTCTCATTAAGTGTGTGGTCAATACACTTCATAACCATAGACTGTATAAAACATGGATGTAGTGTCCGTGACGTCACTCGTAGGTTTCTGGGGAGCTGTTTTGAAGCATAAAGTGGGCGGAGCCGTCTTAGCAGCACATCACTCCCGGATAATTAAAAATGGGCAAAGAGACGGGACGTGGTTGGAGCTGAGGCACATGGTTGCTGAAACCACTTGTAACTCAAGTGGCCACGCACCTAATATAAGTTAAATGGATGAGTTATAAAAAAAATCACCCTCCTCACAGTTGTCATGAAGGTAGCTATATAGACCAAAATCGTTTTTGTACCAGGCTGTAAACATTTTTTTTGCTGTAAAGTTGCCCATTTTAACATGGGCCTCAATGAGATTCTGCTCTCTTTTGGAGCCAGTCTTTAGCGGCCAGTCGATGAATTGCAGTTTACTGCACTGCCGTGTTGCCTTCACGAGAGAGTTCGGAAGGTTGCCGCTTGTTCATGACATTATTAACCGATAGGAATGCATTGAGCTGTCTTTATCCTTTTTCACCAGGGCTCGCAAGGAGCTGAACATCACCAACAAACGTGACAGGAATTGCTTGTAGTTATGTTAAATTATATTATTATATTGTTACATGTAATACTTCTCCGCTTACACAACAAAAGAGAGACGTGAGTGGGTAATTTGGGATTATATGTAAATTACAACATAATAAAATTGCCTAAAAACACATAAGAACTAATAATAAACATTTTTAACTAAAAACTTAACTATTATAACTACAGTCTAAATTAATATATTATATATAATCAGTTTATGTCCTATGTACTGTGTACTGTCATTTGTTTTTGTAAAGTAATATCAGCATATTGTTTATATACAAATATAAATAAACCGACTTTGCTGTGTTCCATTTGGTAAAATGTTACTGTTTGTCAACATATTTTTACTTCGTAAATTAGGCTGTTTTTGAACTTTTTTGGTGCTTTTCCTAGTTTAACCATGTTTTCACCATGGTAGAAACGCGATGACCATGCTCGATTGGTATGTTCACATTACTCTTTTTTTATTTTTATTGTGGTATTTATTAGGGGTGTAACAATAAATAGAAGAAGCTCATATCGCTCATATAGAAAAACTTTAAGATTTGTATCATAAAGCTATTAAGATATATATCGTAAAGCTGGCTATATACTGTTCATTTTTAAATAAAATATATTTTTATGTTAAAATTCAGCTTATTTTTCTGTGACAGATCTATTCAGTTTTATTAGTTTGCATAAAGATGGTTGAATTAAACCTTGAATGTTGTCAATTCAACAAGTGTTTTGGTACCTTGGTATATGTATGTGATTCTTATTCAGTCCCATGGTATTACCATACGACACAGACCATCGTATCATGACAGCAGTGGAGAAGCACGTGATTTTTCTGGTGCACGTACATGTGGCACGACCTCACAAAGAAAATAAATGCTACAAAAAAATAATGTAAAATTTTCACTTTTGAAATGGAAATTTCTCAAGAAGTGTCACTTGATTTCATTCATATTTTCATTCGATTCATTTTTTGCCCCTCGAATTCACCACACATCCTTTCCAGCTGCCCACACAGTGAAAAGCTCTTTAAATATTAATGCCATGTACAACCACAACCAATTTTCCATGTTTAATTCAACAAATAATAACATCAAAGAGTATGAGGAAGGACACACCTGAATTATTCATAAACTGATTGAACCAGAGGGAAACAGGAAATCAGTATCGTTCAGGTAACAGCCAAAGTGGGTGGAGTCATCTCGAGATAGCATTGCTTGACATTATTAACACGTATGACTGTAATGAAAACTGCTCTTGCATACATATAGATAGAATATATTATATTTATATTTATATCTTGATTATCTTCCTTTTTTTTTATTTACTTTTGAATGCTGAACTTCGTTTCATTTTTACTCATGTGTTATTTTACACCACTACAGGCATACTAAACAGAACTGCATTCCCTCGGTTTTCATTGTTTTAACATACAGTCCCCAAACTCACGCTATTGGTCTTATTATGTCTGGTCCAATCAGGTTGCTCCAATAAACTGTATAAAAGTGCACATGTGCAGAGTTGCATTAAGGGATTTCTATTAAGGTTCAGATAATTACATCTAATATGGTTCATCATTTCTATTTTAATCCCTCACCCTTTTTCAACAGGTTTACTCAATCCGCCAACAGTCAGCGGTGACTGTCTAGAAACACACTTCCAATGCCCTGTGACGGGTTACTCACATACCCACACACACTCAAAACACACACGCAACATGAAAGCCCTGTTACAGTGTAATGGGACTGCCCAAATCTTCTGTTTCGGCAGCGTTTCTTTGGCGTGGGCTGCTATGTGGGTGCAGGAGATTCTGCCCCCTCGCTGTCTAACAGATGGTCTGCGTGCACGTACATGTTTATCATCTTCAGAAAGGGCCCGGCCTCTTGGAGAATGTGTCCGTGTCTACTAGTGATAGAGGGTGGACATATGATTTATAGAAGAATGATGTCAAAACTGGATGGAGAGAAAGGAAAATAAGGAGAGTAGTGAAGCAAAGGAGGAACATAAATAAAGAGGATTGCTCAATGAAGAGGACACATGAAAAGAGAAATCTAGGTTATGTTTGGCACTGTGAGGTTCAGTGTTTGACCCACGCCACAAGAGACCACACCTCCCCACACTTGGCAGAGAATCAACATGAGCCCAACACATGTCATCTCTGCGGGAGAGAGAAATGCAGACATGCTACTGTAGAACTAGTTTGGAAATATTCTTAAAGGAGGGGAATGTTCTAGTCCTCATCATTAAGGTTTGTTTTGGTTAAAAATAAAAAAACAGTTATCGATCAAGTACATAAAACAGAGTTCAAATGGTCTTCTACCTTACATCAATCTGAAGCTTATAACAATGATTTATAAATTGAGCTGTCAGATGTGACTTACAGATGAGAAGTACAGTTTGACAGCTAATGCAAAGAAATGTATATAATCAACAAATTTATGTTTCAGACAGAGATGGCGATAAAGAAGCAAAAGTTACTAATTGCAGCTTTAAGAAAGAAAAAATTAGGTTGCACTTTATTTTACAGTATGTGTTCCTATAGTGTACTGTACAGTGTACTTCCCTAAGAATGTACTGGGTAATTTAAAGTAACTACATGGGATAAGGTTAGGTTTAGGGGGGTAGGTTCAGGTTTAGTACCTAGTTATTACCCAGTTATAATGTTTACTGTAATAAATACAAAGTATGTGTATGGGAAACAGGACTGTAAAATAAAGTGCTACCAAAAATTGGAATCGAGAAAATCCTAAATTTGTATAAATCTATTTATAAACTTGACTAAAACATAATTTTTACATTTGAATAACGCAAAGAAATGTATATAAAGTAATCTGCAATTTTATGTTAAAGACAGAGAAGGCGATAAAGAAGCAAAAGTTACAAATTGTAGCTTGGAAATCGAGAAAATCCAAAATTTGTACAAATCTATTTATAAACTTGACTAAAAAGCTTTTATGCTGGAAACATAATTTCCGCATTTGAATAACATAAAGAAATGTATATAAAGTAATCAGCAATTTTATGTTTCAGACTGGGATGGAGAAGAAAAAGTTACAAATTGCAGATTTAATAAATAAAAAATTGGAATCAAGAAAATCTTACATTTAAAAAAATCTATTTATAAACTTGACTAAAAGGTTTTATGCTGGAAACATAATTTCAACATTTTAATCAAATGTAGCATAAAACAATGTTATTTTTAAGTACGAAAATCCTACGTTTTTTATTCCAAAAAAATCACTAGTCACGTTATCTCTCTTTGACCCCAGTGTAAATGTTCCAAAAACATTTGCTAAACTTTGTAAGAATTTTGTTTGTTTTTAAATGACTAAAAATCACTAATCACTTTATCTTGCAAATGAATGTTGTAAAAGTGTTTTCTTTATTCCAAAAAAATTGGAACCCAGTGTAAGCGTTGCAAAAACATTGTTGTTGTTGTTTGTTTTTTAATAATTAAAGTACTAGTCACATCTCTCTTGTACTCCAGTGTATATGTCGAAATACATTTGCTGAATGTGGTAAAAGTTTTTTGATGTTTGTTTGTTTGTTTTCGAATCACTAGTCACATTATCACTTGGACCCCACTGTAAAGGTTGCAAAAACATTTGCTCAAAGTTGTACATGTTGTACAGAAACAATAAGTAACAGTTTTCTAAAGAAAACACAGACACATCAATCATTTCAGTGACTTATGAGTGCTCACAGGGTTGTCGATGACTTCAAACGAGTGTCTTCTAAATGTAAATGTTGCACATGTATTGTGTGGAAGTGGTGGTCTCAAAGCCTGAACCACTGGCAATAAATCATTGTAAGGACATGTCTCTACCTACACACACAACACGCTCATGAATCTCTCTTCATTATTCATCTTCTCAGTACTGTCTTTGTACACTGCCACTCCATATACACCGCATTACAAACTCAAGCAATCCCATAATGCACCAGACATCTTGAGCTCACTCACACACAACACCGGTCATGAAAGTATTGCACTGTTGTTAATAAGCTCTCAGACACACCAGGTCAGAAAAGACGAGTGTGTGTTGCTTGTGTGAATTGCAGAGAGAGACCAAAAGAGAGAGAAAGGTCAGAGAAAGAGAGGCAAGAGTAGGTGAACAAGTTAAATTGGTTGGTTTCGCTGTTCTTACATCATAGTTTTAGTCAATATCTAGGGAATTCTTGTGCTACTGTACAGTGACCTGTTACTGCATAGTGCTTTGAGTTTAAAATGACTTCAATAAAGTAAGAAAAATTGCATCCATACAGTATTTTTGTGAGTGCAGTTTATTAAATATCGTACTGTGTGTAGGGAAACACAAACTGATGTGTTACCCTCAGAAAATCTCCTTCTGTTAAGGATATTACGTAGATAGAAAAGTCGCTTTCATCAAGGGAAATAAGTGAGCATCTGCTGCAGACTGTTCTGTGGCTGTTTGGCCCCTGTGCCGGCACGGCACCAAGGACAGATTGTCACGCCAATATCACAGCCAGTTTTGGCTGTGCTCGCCATATTGATAACCCAATGCGCATTTCCAGCCATCTGGGGGTTTTCTGATACTGATCAAGCAATACATTGCCAGCTAAAATGTATTTTGTAAACAATAACATACTACTACTCCTATCTAAATAATATAAATCAACAATCTTTAACCTTTGGAACCGGCAAACCCCTAGGATGAAGAAACAATACCGTGAACAGCAAAAACGTTACAATAAGGTTGTATTTGTTAACAAACAGTCAATGCATTAACTAACATGAACTAAAAATGAACAAAACTTATACATGATTTATTCATATTAATCTTAATTTCAGCATTTACTGTTTAAAATCAAAAGTTGTAAGTGTTAACATTAGAGCGATTCCAGTGTTAAGGATGTGACATTTCCAGTCAAAACTTAAAATATAATTTCTCAGAGAATGTATTTAAATACTGAACCATCTGTTAATAATGCAATTAGTTATCTGTTAATATGCAATCTGTTAATATGTTTATTCTACTATATACTACCCTGTACAATGTCTCTTATATGTTATTATCCCCCATTTTCTGTAAAATAGTCTTTATTTTATATATGCACAATTTAGAATCTTTTAGACTGTTGAATGTCTGTACTAGAAGCTTCCAACACCAAAGAAAATTCCTTGTGTGTGCAAGCACACTTGGCAATAAAGCTCTTCTGATTCTGATTCTGATTCTGATTCTAATATACTAAGCGGCTGATGAAAGAGTCCAGACATCAGAAAAATATCCATCAATGCATGAGTTTTCTATTTTAAAAGAAGGAAAAGTTCATGTGTTATGGATGTGATACAAAAAGGACACACTTTATACCCAACGAATGGAGAAGGGATGGCTCTTTATCGAACGTAAAATAGTTGTTATATTTGAATTTTCATGTACCAATTTATGAGAAATATTGACCGTTATGGATGTGACAATTCCCTTTGGATGTGACAATTCACTTACCCGACTATGGAAAACTGCTTTAAAAAGTTTAAGTGATACTTCACATGGGTATTTAAACCACAGATATTGATATCTGACCTAAAACCTTTGATAAAAACAATTTGTATCTTAAATACTATAAAAAGTTAATAATTTAACGAGTAATTATTATATATTTATATAATAATAAATACTATAGGAGTCAATTGGGGATGAGATCCGTTTGATTCATTCTTCCAAATATCTTCTTGTGTTTAGCAGAACAAAGAAATTTATACAGGTTTGGAACAATCTGAGGGTGAGTAAATGATGACAGAATTTGAATTTTTGGGTGAACTAGCCCATTAATAAATGCTGAAAAACTATATTGCTCATTGTTAGTTAATACATTTACTGTTTTACACAACCACTTTGTGCAAAGTGTTATCACATGGAGTCTTTAAAGCACTGGAAAAGGGAACACTATCTAAACGAATACATCTCACATTTTCACAAGTGCTTTCCTTCATTAGGTTAACACACGGTGAGCAGCACACGATCCATCACATTAACTCACAGAACTGCAAGCTACACAGAACTCCTACTGAGAGACGGCAGACAGCAAGCTTACACAAACTGACCTCATTAACAGCATCTTCAGCACGCCTCTATGCAGTTATCTGTCCATTCACGAGTTATAAAAGCACTTCCTCCCATTTAACCACATGGTCCCTACACATTCCTGCAAGTTTTCCATTACATATATATTATATATCAGATACAGGGTCAGATATTGACCAGCAGTTTAGGGTACCTTGGACTGTATTTACAAACTCATTGAAAAATAAATCTGCCCATGTAAAACTTATTACTTTGAAAAAATATAATTTTTAAAGAATATATACAGATGTGTACAGAATGCCTGCACATAGGAGGCACAATTATTTGTTACTGGTATTACAAATTCTGTAATAAATCTGTTATTCAGCCATGAATATTTTTGAAAAGGAAATAGAATTGTTACCTTTACATACTGATCGAGTTCAGGGTAAACTCTATATGCTGCACAGAAGGGGGACAGAGAGCATCTGTTGGGAAACGAAGAGGTCACAGCACAGGTGACTTCTGGGAAGGAGATGATCTTGTAGCCTAACTTCTCATACAGGCGCTGAAGTTCTTCATCAGGTTTCTCCTCATCTTCACTCAGTATACTGCCCACCACATACCGGCACTCATCTGCCTGGGTCTAACACACAGATAGATAGACAGACACACAGAAAGAGAGAGAAAGAATATGAAATAGGACATTTCTTCATATGAAAATGACATGTAATAACTATTCTTGATCCACATTAATTCAGTTGACTGGGTTGAATTGATCAGGTAAATTTCACGAGATTAATTAGCTCACGTGTTTTTAAATATCACACATAAAGCACACAAACATGTAAACGATCCATCAAGTATCAAACAAATGCAAGTGTAGGAGAACTGAAATATTCCCCGCAGAACAAAGTCTTCAAATACAAACTAACAGCACCGTTATCCCTCCATCGGTCTGACCTCTTGCACTGTCTCAATGATTCTAGATCTAGAAGTCTCTAGCAACATATAACAACTGAGATTAACATATCTTGTCTAAGACTGTTTAAACAGTTTCTCACACTGTGCAGTAGAGCTTGCGATCCACTAAAACATTAATGACAAAACAATTAAGGCATTTATTAAGTTGATATTACCTATCTAGCATGTGTTCTTCTGTTCGCCCAATACGGTGAAAGAACTGATAACATCCGTAATTCAGATAGATTGCTGTGTGTCAGTGCTGGTGAGCATTGATAAGATTATCTTTCTCTACAGGTTGACGGCATAGAACACCATACAGTTAAAAAGAACTGACACTGGGCTCATTTTATCTGGGTGATTCTTTCATTACGGGCACTGTTAAGAGCTTGACCACAAAGTATGCAAATAAGTGATATTTACCTTTATTTTCTTAACTTTCTTATATCATATTCATATTTCATGTGACTTCAATACGCTTATAATTATTATATAATTATTTGGTTGAAGAAATCATTTGTAAAAACAGATAACCTAGTTTTTAAACATTTTCAAAAATCATGATTTTTTTTCAAAAATAAAACACAATAAAATCACGATAACATAATAAATAACATGATTTTTTAATTGCTAAAAAATGGGCTTAACATTTTTTGCAAACAAATGTATGTATAAATATGACATACTAGTTTTAAATTATTATATATTACATAATTTAATCATTAAAATATTCAATCTCTTTTTACAGCACTGGATAAGCTATTAAAAAATAGTTGTTGATTATCCGGATAACATGCACAGTATTAAAAACTTTTGAATTGTTTGAAAAACTTTTGTTGTGTGTTGTTACCTAAACATCTGTTTGGTCAAAAAAGCTACTCAGGTAAATACTAAACAGAAAACAATGTGCAATAATTCTTTTCTTTTTTATGCAATCATGCATGACATTTGTAAACTGTACATAAATATATAGAATAATTACTAGTTTTGTTGGAAATGACACCAAAACTAAGGGATAATTTGTGTAAAAAAACATATAGGCCTATAAAAGACTAACAACTACAATTTGTTGATAGATTTAAAAATTTCAGTATTGATATGTAACAGGAACAACTGGAAAAAGCTATAAAAAACACCAAACAAATTAAATGTGCAAAATCTACAAAAATCATCACCCAGACACATAAAAGCGCCTGCAGTTTTGTTTTAAATG
Organism: Triplophysa rosa; assembly: GCF_024868665.1. NCBI lineage: Eukaryota > Metazoa > Chordata > Actinopteri > Cypriniformes > Nemacheilidae > Triplophysa > Triplophysa rosa. The sequence continues at coordinate 6,806,764 of NC_079896.1, read as the reverse complement.
CTTAATATCCACTGAATTCCCTCCGTCAGCTTCTCTTTCTCTTTCTATCGTCATTTTGTCCATCCACTCAGCATGAAAAGCTTGTTCCTCCAGCCGGGAACTAATGATGGTATTCAAGTCTCTCTCCATCTCTCCCTTCCTACACAACTGTCAGTAAATAAAGCAGGAATCTCAGGCAGATAGCGCACCCAGGAGACAACAGGCAATTACTGGGAGCAAGAAGTTCTGCGCATTCACTTCCCTTCACTTGCTGTTTGTCTGTTTATGTCAAATAATTCACCCAACTGATGAAGACGAACAAGAAAACGCAGTCCCGATTCAAATAATAACCCCGAGCGCACTCAACCAAACCAACTAATTTTCACACTGCCAATCAAAGATTACCGCACACATTCGTTCCCCAGACTTCGCGAATCAAATTTACGATCAAGGTCGCCTACAGCTGCTCCGGATTCAACTTCACGGGGAGAGAACATCTAATGGGCACGTTCTCTCAGCGTAATTGGCTTGAGTTACTGCGCTGGCCACACAAGCTGAGAAGAACCAATTCAGCGTGTTACACATCTTCACGAAGTGCATTCAGGGTTCACCGCACCTCTAAAAACGGCACCGAGTCATACGTGCAGCTGCGTTCATAAACGGGTCTTTCTCGTCCATCTTGCGAATGCTTAGCAATTAGCATGCTCATAATTCGAACTGGATGTTGTAGGAAGCTGTCTTTAAATGCATTCTTTGCCCTTGGGATACTAAAGACGGCCACTAAAACATAGCACATTTCCTTCCTCTGCCCGGCTTCATCTCTGTATTCCCTCTGGAGACCCGCAAAAGGGAAAGGCAATTTTCAAAAGCAATTCGGTGCTTTGGCTTTGCAAGGGCCCTCGGTTTTTGACATATGAAGGCTGTGCAACAATAAAAAGGTGGTAATTCTTTATTAGCAGACATGTAACAAGGATTTACTCCTTTCATCTTCACAGTCCCACAGCCTATTCCCGACTTCCCTACGGGGCTATGACTATTGGGAATTCGCCCGTGGGTTCAGAGCGCGCACGCGTCACTCCTTTTAAAGGGATACTTCACCCAAAAATGAAAATTCTGTCATCATTTACTCACCTTCGAGTTGTTCCAAATATGTATACATTTCTTTGTTCTGATGAACACAGAGAAAGATATGTGGAAGAATGCTTATAACCAAACAGATCTCGACCCCCATTGACTCCCATAGTAGGAAAAATTTGTTTATCATTTTTTTTGTTCGTTGAACACAAAAGAAGACATTTGGAAGAATCTAGGACAGCAAACAGTTCTGGGGCACTTTTGACTGCCATTGTTTTTTTCCTACTATGGGAGTCAATGGGGGTTGAGATCCGTTTCGTCTTCATCAGAACAAAGAAATGTATACACATTTGGAACAACTCGAAGGTGAGTAAATGATGACGGAATTTTCATTTTTGGGTGAAGTATCCCTTTAAGCGACGGCGGGGAAATGGCAAGTTTTCTGCATACCAAAGGAGTCCCCAAAGTGTTCAGATCTGCATAATTGTGGAGAGACAGGGCAACTCAACCCGGGCACAAGAAGAGACTCATGAAAATTCAACAGGCACCTGCATGCCTACTTCACCCCGACTGCCACAAACCAGACGCAGAATCAACAAAAAATAGCAGAAATTAGCAGCACCAGATCATTTAGAGCTTGATAACTAATTTAGAGGCGAATCTTCAGACTGCCTTCCAAAATGAACACATTCAGCTGCATGGATGAGTGTTTAGGGCAAGCTGTTTTACTCCTATTCAGAAAAGATATTCAATAGAAAATTCTGAATGCAGTATTCCAGCATCTGCAAAACAACCTTAAATCAATATGCAATAACAAAAGTGTACGGCTGTACTTGTTTGATTTTAGTTCAAAAGAAAGTTCAAAAGAAACTTACTCCACTTATGAGAGAGAAACCTTTCAAGAGCGAGATATAAATATAATGGGTGCAGGAAAATAAGTTATGCGCAAAAATAGGAACCATAATGTAAATGTACATGTATTATCTAAAACCCCATCATGTAAGTATTACATGTGTTGAAAAGTGATGCACGATATTTAATTTATAAGCCAATATCGGCCGATAATATCCGTGTGCAGATAATATCGTGCATCCCTAGTGTTGAATGATGTATTATCCAAACTTTTAAATATTGAGTGAGAAATATTTTGTTTACAGTATTGTAAGATCTCAAAAGTCTAGCCACGTGATGCAGTAACCAGACGGTTTCCAGCCAACAAAGTCATTTGAAAGAAACAAACACTGTACTGGTTTGATTCATTCAAGTTCTACAGTATTAACTCGGCAGGTGAAACTGATTTCGTCTGATGGAGCACTTTTGAGAAACCTTCTCCTGAATTTATGCAATCATGCAGACATGTTTTTACAGTGCATGATTATTAAATAATTTAAGATTTAGTTAGTTTGACATAGAACTCAGCTTCTGTGTCCCATTTTATATTGAAGATAATATACAGACTATACAGTATAAAGCCATAGACATTGAGAGATGTCTCAAGTTTAGCCTTTAATACGCATTTCTTCATGCATTGTGGCAATTCCATCCAGTCCAGTGTTTGTTTAATCTGTTGAATCAGAAACTTAGGGCTGTCACGATTATTAAATAATCGTCTCATCGCGATTGTTTGACCTCATCGCGATGGTTTCAGATCATCGCAATTATTGCACATCTCTATAAAAGACACTAGGGGGTGTTGTAGTGCATCTGCATATTGCATATTTTATTGTATATATTGTAATTAAAGCATGGTAATACTTGTAAAATGTACCACCACAACACAATCACTTTAAAAAAACTAAAGCATATACCATAAAAATAACCTGCAGTACAATTTAATATTATTGCAGTGTGGAAACCAGTCTAACAAAATCTCATTAACATAGAAGTAAACTTATAATTGCAAGTGAGAAAAAAACAGACTAGAAGCTTTTCTATGACTGATAGCATTTTAATGGTGGCTTCAATTCACTCCTGATCAATTTACAAGTATTTGGCGGCTGTATTATTGACAGGTAAAAGCCTAAACCTTAAGTACGTTTTTCCTATGTATTTCCAAGAAAAAGAACATAGTCTTTATATTCAGAACAATATGGTCGTTTCAAAGCTGAATAAAAAATGTATGAGAATTAAAAGTCAAAGCTCTAAAACAGACAATTAATCGTCATAATCGCAATGATTTTTTAGACAATTAATCATCAGCCAAATTTCATAATCGTGACAGCCCTATCAGAAACAAACCTCAGGAATAACATAAAATTACCCAACAGCAAATGTGTTATTTCAACATAAATATGAACTTCTTTTTTTTTTGCAGTATCCAAGATCTGCAAACACTGCTTCTTTTTGTTTTGACCAGTTTGTGGTTTCAGTTTTCTGCCAATAAATGCAAGTAAAAACAATCTTTTTATTTACAATTTGGAAAAATGTAAAAATGTCGTCACTAGTTTACAGACTGAAACAAAAATGATCATTTCACGTAAACAGGTAAATATAAAGAGTAAATTTAGAAAAAACTAAAAATGATTTTAGAGTGGTTTCTTATTTTTTTCAGCAGCTGTATTTCTTCAGGACTGTAATGAGACACAGGTTTGAATAATGCTGTACATTGAGTGGGCTGAATTAACATTAGAGAGACCTCAGGTGGCCAGCTAGAGGAGTTGCAGGCATAGAAATGACATTTAGACGCAAAAATGACACAAAGCTAAAATTCAATAGTTGGTCTAAAAACAGTTCAGTCAGCCTTCTCTAAATGGAACTTTAGATTAGATTTTTTACAAAAAAGACTTCAACACAATAACGGTCCACATAGGGGAAAGATCATTCTGCGTCTAGACAGTACTACGCTATAAAAAGTGGTTGCATTCAACTGTTACGGTAAAGATGTATTTGACTTCTAACCATTAAAAATGACTATCACTGGTGTTATCTAATGTAGTCAGGTTAATTCATTCATGGCCAATCATATTTTACATAGATGTTTTCACATGCAGCACATTAACATTAACAAATAATTCTTACGGTGCACACAGCAAAACCAGGCTTCATGCAACACTATGAGAAAGACAACACTATTCAGGTCAACAGGCAACAACCGTACACACAAATATAAGACGAAGCTATAAGCTAGCCTGCATACATTAAGAAATAATAGCAGTGACACGCTTGTGGGTAAACCTAGAGCTAATGTTCTTCTCAAGAGTTTGTGTCAAAGCATGAAGAGACACCTTTAAACCAGCAGGGATTACACTGTATGTGGATATTATAGAAGTGGTTATAGCTTTGGGTTTATAGAACATAATTGTACTAGTTTAAATAAAAATAGCCACTTTATTTATGTTACTGATTGTACAAAGTCAAAAGTATTGCATTAAACTAATAAATTACTGTAATCGGTTACTATTACAGTACTATAATTATTGTGTCTCATCATAAGTTTAATATAAATATAATGTTTCCAACGGAAAGGCTGTGAAATAGCCAAACAGCACCTGAGGATGATCTACTTGTGGGTCACGACATGAATATGCATAACCCGACGGATCCTCAAGATGATTCACCACCCCGAGATGTTGAATAGCCTCTCATGCTGACTGAAATTGAAAGTGATGGCGTATCATTTCTGGAGAACCGTAGGTGCTGTGTCCGATAGGGGTCAATCTGGACAGAATTAATGGGGCAGAAAATAGAGTATGCAAAAAAGCTCAGTTTGGGAAGCCTGTGATAATATTTGAGCTTTCGTGGACAGGGTCAAGGGAGAAAAGCTTCAGTATTTGCCCTTGGCTTGTACCCAGAATAGCCCAAAAGTTCTTCTACTTAATGTATTATTTATTATTTAAATCGAGTTACTGTTTTTACGTCTCCTTTGCTTTCAATCCTAATTATAACAACACAAATGTTGTTTTGATAATATATAACAGGGTGTGAAAAATGAATTCAACTATATAAAAGAAACGAAAAGATTCAAAACAATTCTTAAAGGTGAGGTAACACGCGCAGTTTCTGCAAATCTCATATTAATCTTGAGTACCTATTCAGTAGTATTGAATACTTTGCATCTTCGAAGAGTATTTAGTTTGATCAAATGTATAAAAGAGAGATACAGCTGTATGATTATATCCGGAAAAAGATGAGCTGCTGGAGCCAGGCAGGGGGGACGGAACTACAACACGAGCACACAATACATCATCGCATTATTTCAATTCAATTCAATTCAATTTTATTTATATAGCGCTTTTCACAATGTGCATTGTTCCAAAGCAGCTTTACAGGAGCAAATAAGAAAAACACAGAAAGGTAAAACACAGCACAGTGCATGGTGTTTATAGACCAAGCAAGATCGTTATAATAAATAATATCTAATAAATAAATGAATAAATAAATAAATGAATAAATAAATAAATAAATAAATGCATTATCCCTTCGTGTTGTTAACATTATGCACCTACGCGCCAATTGCCAACAAAACACAGACATGACTAAGTTTGACTTACCGCGTGCGGTTCATGTCCGGCATCTTTTAGCCATGTTTCAAACGATCTCCAAATCCAGCGTTATATCAACCGTTTAACATTCATCACCGAAATGAAGTGAGCAAACAAACACAGCTAAACTTCTGTCAGCGAAGGAAACGGCGTGGGTGTGCGCTTTCTCTCACGCTACCGCGTGGGCGTGGTCTTTCGCTCGGTGGATTTCCGGGAGAATGGCCAATGAAAGGAATAGGATCCCTGTTACGAAACGGGGATCCAGGTTTATAAAAAATACTATGTTTATTAACAAGTTGACCATGTTAAGAATGAGAAGCCAGCACGTTTAACAGTGTAAAGAAGTCAGAGTGCATGAAATAGCATGATACCCGATCCTTAAAAATTCTCCTGATCTGTAAATACTGGTTTGGAAGTAAATTGTTCCTGTGGAAGATCAAGGTCATGGGTTCAACTTCCATTATGCATGCATGCATGGAATTAAGTTGACAGGTTATCATTTGAAAACAGTTAACATCCTTCTGAAACAAAAGAACGCTTCAGATATAAATTAGGCACGAAAAGCGATGTCCGCATTATGTGCACTTGAATCCAGCTTCATTAGCTGACTGGCACTGCTAAACTGAAACGCCTCGAACCATGGCAACTGTCCATCAGTCATGTGTTAGGTCTCACAACCAGGCTATAACTAATCATAACTCCCAGCTCGAGGCAACGTTCACGCCATCAGTCTAATTAAAAAGGCAAAGGACTGGCATTTTCAAAAGTCAAAGCCATTTTGCTACTGGCTGGGAAAAACACTCTTGTTTAATTAATTTCGACAATTTCGCAAGCTTCCTTTGTCATGTGTGGGGCACAGCCAGCAGGGTGAATAAAGGGGAAAAGACAAGAAGTTGGTAATCCTCAAGCTTAACTTGAGTGGGGCTTACCACAGTTTTATCCTGTAAATACCTTTAAAACTAGAACAGTGTATCTTTTAATGCTGTCTGAGATAAGATCTCGATCCCTAAACGTTTAACCTGCAATTTATATTTAACATATGTTTGCAGCATTTGTTTACTTGGTCATAATGTATCAATTTCGACTACAGAAATGTATTAATACAACAAAGATATATTAATGAAATGGATATAATAATGTTTCTAATAATAATAATGTTAGTTTTTAAAGTGATTGTTCACCCAAAAACTAATTCTGCCATCATTTACTCATTTTAAACCTGTTTGACCTTCCACAGAACACAAAAGAAGATATTTTGAAGAATGTTGTAAACTGGCCCCCATTTACTTGCATTGGTTTTGTGTCCATTTAATGGAAGTGAATGGGTGCCAGAGCTGTTCGGTTACCAACTCTCTCCAAAATTTCTTCTTATGTGTTCTGCTAAAGAAAGAAAGTCATACATGTTTGAAATGACAAGAGGGTGGGTAAATGATTACAGAATCTTCATTTTTGGGTAAACTATCACTTGGTGTGTTATAAGTTGCCCATGCATGTATTAGACACGTAAAATTGCAAATATTAAAGTGTCGGAACAAAAGATGCATTCTTTCTAAAAGCGAATGCTCACCCAGACCTGCCTGAAATGCCTGGTGTAACCACACCCCCACAAATCCACGTCAGTTCGTGGTATGATTTGACTAAGACCGCCCAAATGTATAAGCAAGTAAGGTGAGCGTACCTGTCAGCACAATTGCTCTGGAACCTGATGTTCCAAATATGGTAAGATACGTTACATTTCCCTCACACGCTTGCAGTATTCGACCAATCACTACGAACTGGTTAACTGGCCAATCATAGCACACCTCGCTTTTCAGAGCGATGAGCTCTTTGTAAATAATCTGTGTGTTTCAGAGAGGCGGGGCAAAGAGGAGATACAAACATGCACAGTATGTGGAAAATACAGCGTTTTTAAACCTTAAATCGTGTATACACATTGCATTACATCTAAAACAATCGATAATATTTGTTTTAGCCCTGTCATATGAACCCTTTAAGTGTTGATGCCTAGGCTGAATAAATCACCAAAAGAGATACCTCCTAGTCAGTTATAAATAAACTGTTTTATATAAACTGCTTTCATGTTAGCTCATCGCAAAACTCAATGTCAATAAGGTGATGAAACATAAAAACATTGAGAGTTATTATCCTGCATGAGTCACAAACCCTGACATGACTCAGTATTTCTGGAACTTCCTAGACACAAGCATCACGTTGTCACTGACCAACTTCATCCCTATAAATGGGTCGTTTTGTCATCCAAAGAAAAACCTAAAAATACATATTTTTACCTAAAAATACCTAAAAATACATACATATAGCTTCTGGAATCATTTTCCATGTCACATTAATATTGTAAATATCTCATTACTACTGCCAGCAAAGAGATGCTTAAAAAAGACGAGTTATTATATCAGTATAAAGTATTTATTTTTATTTCATGAAGATGCTGGGATAGTCTCCAGCCCTCTTCTCAGTTTCATTACAATAACAATCATTCTAATTTAAGTATAAATTCTTCCATTTTCTCTTCTGAGTTTGAACAATTTGGCACCTCTGGCAGCTGACCTTCTGAAACAGGCCAAACCACCCTTGCGCTGATCATACTAATAATAAGCACAGCGCATTATGCCAATTAAAACCGGACACGACCCTAGCGAGCCCTAACAGCCTATGATAGTCAGATCTGAAGCTAATTAGCTTTAGGCGAGATTCTAGTTGGACACTAAAGGTGAAGGTGCCAATCACAAAAACCCAACCCTGTCACAATCACTACACAAAGAAAAAACACAAATCCCTTCAGACGCCTGAGGCTTATTTTATGCAGACAAAGTTTTATAAAGCAGAATCACATGTATCTAGATGGAACACAACTGCATGAACAGCAACAGAAATAACCTTATTTTATATTAACCTCAACTATGAGTCTGCTATGTGAAATTTTCATCAGTTATTTGAGAATTAAATTCAGCCATCCTGTGAAAAATAGAAGGAAATTTCAGCTTATACTTATGCCATGTGGTACAAACATACAGTGTCTACAAAAAGGTTGAAGTAAGACAAATTTATGTTTTAAGAAAAAAATTAAGAAATAATTAAGATAAGGATTTAAAACAGAGTCTTTTATGTTGTTGTGCAAAGTGAAATATGCCTATATTTAACTGGACCTTGAATTATCAGTTTTATGGAGGTTTATTTTCACTGTACTGTGATCGCCATCTGGTGTCTAAGGATCTACAACTGCATCAATTTACAAAATGTCAACCCAGAACCAAGTTGTTCATTATTTAATATTATTTGTTATTATTTGCTTGCTTCTCACTGGGTGTTATTTATTAAAATTGCCTTCTAAAAAATCATTTAGTCTCAAGTTGTATGCAAAATCTGCGTTATTACCTTTGGTGACAAAAATATAGCTGTGCCAACATATACATGTTATATGTTTGTATATACATATAGAAAACAAAAAATATTTTTGAAATGAATGACTAAATAAGAGCCCTAAATAGACGGGAACACCTTCAATACTCTTTAAAAGATTCCTAGGGTGAGACTTTCAGAAGCTGGCTTGTAAAATGGCAAGAGAATGTGTTTTGTTAATTCTTGTCAATTTAGAATATGCTTAAATATAACAGTTTTTAGTTATTTTACATAATTCCCAGTTGTGTTATTCCATAGTTTTAGTGAGTTTACTATTAATCTAAAAGATGGAAAAATCTAAATGAATAAATGAAGCGTTCATTTGCAAAAACAGATAACTCTTTATAACAGATCAATTTTAAATGTTGAAAAATAATGTTTTTATTGGACCTTTCAAGTAATATCAATCAAACTGCAGTTGGGTTGTTTTGAATAAGTAATAATAATTATAAAAAATACAAAAAATATAATTATGCGTATTGCATTTCAAATTGAATATTGCTACCAATTTGCTTCCATAACGTAACACAATAAAAACATGATAACATAATAAAAAGCATGCTTTTTGAACATTCCTAAAAGCTTTTGCACTTTCCTAAACATTTTTCTAAAATAACTTTTCCTAAAAGTTCTTGAACATTCCTAAGAGTTCTCTGTTTTTGCCAATAAACTCTTCAAATAAATAAATGAAAATAATAAGTAAATAAATATACTATATATATTTTCTATTAAATGATGAACCCAAAATAAAAAAGTTATGAGTGTGAAGTATCTAATAGTAACTGCAATGTATATAAAAATATGCACCGTTTTACATGTTACTTTAGCGCAGAGCTGTCATCAGGGGTCCTCCCACTAATGTTCTATTTAATATAGCCTAGTAATTTCTATGGGGGGGATTAAAAAAAAAACCTGTGAATTATAGTGACTGACAACCCTTCTTTAAATAACACAACGTTTATATCACATAAAAATGCATTATCATACAACAATGCACTAAAAAGCATATCATTAAAAACATAGTAATACCGGTATCTTTTCATACTTTTCTGTTAATGTCACAAACAGACTGGTTGGACTTGAATGTGCATTGGTCATGATATTCTAAAATATTCCTATCCTAACCCATTTTGGCCACAGAAATAGGCACATGCCCTGTCTGTAGACACACCTCACCAGACAGACAGTCTAGAATTGGCTGCATTGCTAGTCTGACATACACGTTATACTGCTAATGTCTTTTTTAACCACATTTCCCAGTCTTGTCTGAAATTATATGGTTTTAATTGGCCCTGTGTTTGATGCTCCAGCATGTGACTTAAGACATGTTTCATATTTTCCCTTTTGCTGTTATGGGATGAATAGCATGTCAACCTAGTGTCTGTCCAACACAGAAGGTCTAAACTGGGCAAGCAACTCATACATAGGTAAAACGTACATTTGCTGTTAAATATTGTCTCATATACTGGTTTAATGTGCAAATGTCATCCATGAGTAATCTATTGGCAGGTTGACTTCTAAGTGAGTAGTGCATTATGAGAACTTTGTAGTCTGAGAATCTACAGCTTTGAGGCAGCAAAACTGCAGTAAAGTTGGTGTAATCGTAAGTTGTTGGCTGACCTAAAAGCTCCAAACAAAAAAGGGCTAAATACATTGAAGATTTGTTTTCTGGCAGACTGTACATTACTCCTTGCTTATTTAGGACAAGGTGATGTTGTTAAAATTTGAGAGCCGCTGTCATGAAACATACTTATTAACTATTACACAAGAAAAAACTGGATCACACATGTCTTATACTGCCAAATCCAGATCCTTTCTTAACGTTCACCCAAAAATAAAATTCTGCCACCATTTATTCACCCTCAGGTCAACTAAAACCTGTATGACTTTCTTGCTTCTGTGGAACACAAAACACAACTATTTTGTGTTTCACAGATGTAACTGTTAACCCGAAACTCAATTTGCTCTTTAAACAATAGAGATTTCACTATGTAAAGAAATTGCCTACGAATGTATCAGCAAATGTCCAAGTAACAAACTATGTAAGTGGGTCAGGGAGGGTACAAATGGGCAGGAAAACACACTTACTGCATAACTGCTGCGCTGACTGTACAGCCCAACGTTAGTACAATAATTGTAATAACATCCACTTAAGGAATCTAGCATGACCTGTTCTAATTCACATTTATGCATTTTTCAAAGCGCATTAAAGGGATAGTTCATTAAAAACTATCTACTATACACCAAGACATCATGGATGTGCCTGCTATAACTTCTTTGTCTTATGCTGAGCATGCCATTTTTTATTCATCCTCTTTTCAAGACATCAATGATTTAAGCCATTGAGGGTTAAAGAGACAGTTCACCCAAAAATAAACAAAACTGTGTATATCATTCCAAACCTGTATGACTTTCTTTCTTCTGCATTACACAAAGGAATATATCTTCAGATGGTTTTTTGTCTGAACAATGAAAGTCAATGGAGCCCAGTTTGTTACACTAACCAACATTCTTCAAAATATCTTTTTTGTGCTCTGCTGCGTGCAGAAGACAGAAAGTCCTACAGGTTCAGAATGACATTGGGATGAGTAAGTGATGAAAGTTTTTAAAAGCATGATTCTAATTGTACTTGTGTTGAAGACCAAAGCCTTGTCATAAATGTAGCAAGATTTCTAATGATGTACTGTATATCGCTAATTGCTCTGATCATAAAGTCCAGTCAGGTGCGTACAGCACACAGCAGTGAATTCATGAAGCGTAAGGCCCTATGATGTCCAAAAACGCAGCAAGATGCCCAGAATCACAGCGCTCGTCCATGATGCCCATTGCCCAAATTCTGCTGACGAAACGCAAATATGATGCCTAAAATGTCAGTAGGGGCTAGCAGCAAGTTAAAACACAGCCAATGTAGACGCTGACCCAAGCTGTCACGCAACAGTGCTTTCCATAAGAGAAGCACCTTTGACAGCAAGTGCTTTTTAATCTTCCATAATACTTTTACCAAAAAATCACATTCAAAAGACATACCTGATTGGGATCATCGTAAAACACACCGACAGACGCCAGTTTGGGTCCGATACTGCAGCTCTCCGTAAATGCAGCTCCGCTGGCCTTGTACGATCCTTTTCTGAACTTATACGCGATCGTGATCTTTTTCACTGGAGCTGATCCAGTCCGAACCACGACTTCGGAGAGCAGACCGGTGTAAAACACGAAGCCCACCAGAGTTAAGATGAGACAGATGACCAAAAACACAATCATACAAAAAATGACAAAGTCAGACATTCTGACCGACTGTCGTGTTTATGTTATCAAGCACAGAAAGGCTTTTTGTGTATGACTAATTCTCAGTTACTGGGATGACACACTAATGTCAACCATCCAGCGTCCCGAACAGGCCCGTTTTAATCTGCTGTTATATTTACAGTATATTTTCTTTACTGCGAGATCAGTTTACACCCGTCTTTGGTTTTCTATTGACACAGCTGAGCGTTTATTTATCCGCCTCAACACAGAAACACTGTACTCGTTGCTTCCGGGAAGTACCATGTGCCTGTGAGTCACGGGGGGGGTTGAAACAAACTAACCAATAGAGGCAGAGTGCATCCTGACATTTATTCGTTTTTCTTTGAATTGCCTACAGTAATAATGTAACATGTATCTAAAATCATCTAAAATGTATTTATTCATATATATTTTCTTCACTTTGTCGCAAATGGTCTGTCTTTCTGTCAAGAAATGGAACTCTCAACATTTCTGACATTCGTACTTTTTTTGCACATTAAGACATTTACACATAAAAAAACTATTTAAACTGACAATAATGTGTTCATCCTAAAATATGAATACAAAATAACATTTAAGAAACATGCAGACACCAATATCAGGGCAAAGTGTCATCTAGATGCTGCACATTTTAATCTGATTTAATTAAGTTCACTACGTCTATCTCGGGATAATAGTGATTGAATTAAGCACCAAGAAATTTTACGAGAGACCACAAAATGTCTCATAAAACATCTCTTGGGAGAAATAATATGCATATTTTATTATAGCCCATTAAAGGCAATAACAGACTTCGAGGCAGAGTGCTATACAGTATTTGCCTAATGAAATGTCACAATGCACGAACACTTGATAAACAGGAAAAATACCGAAGTGATGACTGTGATGTGGAAAACAGTGTCATAAATAATATAACCACTAGATTAATTTAATCCACGTTTTTGTCATACATTTTTAATTTAATGATGATACTTCAGACGCCTACAGAAATAAGTTTATTCACTGAAGGGATGCACTACGTCTTTGAACCACTAGATGGTGTGATCGACCAGAAACAGTGCGTTTTCTAACTCGAAATTTTCTCAATCTCAGACAGGATAAGACGTATTTCGCTTATTTCGAAAACATTATCGTACATACTGAAATACTGTCTGTGACCAATAAATCACAGACAACACGTAACGCCTTCAAAGCGTGAATAATGATAAAGAAACGTCTGGAGTTATCTGGAGTTATTCATTCTCTCTGAATAATGGACCATGTTGCAATGTCTTGGGTTCGACTCGCTGTATCATAAATTGCACTTTAAATTGAATCTGAATGTGTTAGCTAAATATAAATTGTGAGAATTTCCATTAAATACAGTAATTGTTTTAAACATTTTCATGTGACTGCTTTAAAGTGCCACTGACAGTAATGCAAAGCAAGGTTTAGGTTGGACCGAACTTCTAGTTGATTCTCTATACTGTAGATACTGTACTGTCTCTGTAATATTGTGTATAGTGTGAGGTAATGAAGTAAACAACTGTGCAAGAGAACAGTCACAAGTACAGACTCGCATAAACACCATGTGCAGGACAAAAATAAAGCAGCCACATCATAACGACACTTTGTAACAGCTAGTTAGTAAACCAAACACAGGTCAAACCAACACAACTGATAAGCAATTTTCACAGTAATAACCTATCCAGCATGAGCGTATTTGCCTCAAAAAGTTTGCTGCACCTGTCTTTTGTAAAATGTAGGGAGCGTGGTGAAATTCGTAGCTCTGAACGTATATTAAAATGTTTGGTGACGTTGCTGTATGTCTTTGTACGTTAAATACACACATTTTGTCTAAAAAGAAGCGCAAGGTGTACGTTTATAGAAAGATTATCTAATATTAAGAGAAAATAATTAACTTTAACGAACTATACACAACATTTTTGTGACGTTCCCTAACATTCTACGGGAGTTTTAAAAGTGGGCGTGATTGGTAATTGCAGATTACGCTGACCTCAAATAACAGTTTTACATCAGAGACGTTTCCTTATTTCGCACTTGTTAACTGCAAGACAGTGTAGGACAAACATGTCTGGCATTAAATCATTTTACGACCTCACAGCTAAAACGCTCACAGGCGAGGAGTTTAAGTTTTCATCTTTAAAGGGCAAAGTGGTCCTCATCGAGAATGTCGCATCTCTTTGAGGAACGACGACCAGGGATTACACCCAGATGAACGAGCTCCATGATCGCTTCTCAGAGAAAGGGCTTGTGATTCTGGGAGTCCCCTGCAATCAGTTTGGCTTTCAGGTAAGATGACAGACATTTTACGTGATATTCAGAAGCAGGTGTCTATTCTTTAGGGCAGGTGCGTGTGGCGCACTTTATGTCATGCACTTCCGTCTTGCATGCTCACTGTTTAATAAAGTCAGGATAGCCTTAAGAATTTAATTCAAATTAAAATGTACATTAAATTGTAATGTACGTCATTAGCTAAAATGTTTATTTGTCATGACATTTCTTTTTTAAAATTTTAATAGGAAAACTGTAAAAACGAAGAGATCCTGATGTCCTTGAAGTACGTCCGTCCTGGGAATGGCTTCGAACCGAAGTTCCAGCTTTTGGAAAAGGTCGATGTGAACGGCAAAGACGCGCATCCTCTCTTCGTTTTTCTCAAGGAGAAACTTCCGTTCCCGAGCGACGAGCCAATGGCCTTAATGAGCGACCCAAAATTCATCATGTGGAGTCCCGTGTGCAGATACGACATCGCGTGGAACTTCGAGAAGTTTCTCATCGCGTCCGATGGAGTGCCATTCAAACGCTACGGCAGAAGATACCTGACCAGCAACATCGATGGAGACATAAAGAAGCTTCTCAGCGTCGCCAATTAAAATGTCTTTGATACCGAATGATCTCTAAATCCAGCATTCAAAGTAAATCAATAATCCTGTTGCTAGTGTATTTGCATATCATACTATGACCTTTATTGGTCTCAATGGGTTTTAATAGCAGGTCGTGGTCTCTTGTGCGTGATGTTGCTATGTTTGGACTTTTACTTTATGAAGATGCTCCTGTAAACATGCTTGTCTGTGGGGAGGATCTGATGTCATGCAAAAGCTCAAACTAAACAGTTGCATTAATCCCATGTAGCACACGTGCTTTATGGACCAATAAATGTTTTCTGCTGGGTTTCCTTGAATTGTGTTTTGCTCACTGTGGGACGACATGGCGACATGTTTTTGTATGTTTTGTAATACTGTAGTCAGCATCGGGTGCTCTAAAGTGTTTCATTCAGTATTAATGAGTTGCAATGGAAACTTATCTTCAGAGTGCGCGTGCGGGCTGAGAGTAGAATTTCGCTTTTGCAAAACAACTTGAATGGGTTATTTAAATTTATATAGGCCTAATCGTTATTAAACCTTTTATGTTTATTAAAACAGCTTCTCAAAGCACATAAGAAAGCCATATTCCTGCAAAACTTTTTCATCTTCTTCGCAAACCCTCAAAATTGGCAAGTATTTTCATGTTTGGGTCAGTATACATATTTTATTTGAAGCTTTTGAGTTTAAGTAAATTATATAGATAGCCTAATATAAAAGTTCTATTATCCATTTTTAATGGTTCAGTGGGAGAGCGAAGGCAGCACACAGGAGTCACTTAAATGCCGACAAATGTTTAAGACTAAAATGACTTTTTGGTCAATGAATCTCAGGCCTTCCAATTCATTGCTTTGATAACTACTATTACATTCTTATAACAGAAAATTGTAATAATGATTAATTGTGTCTAAACCAAATAGGCTATTCGTGATCGGTTTAATTCTCAAACTGAGGATGGCAGCATCAAAGGGACAACATTTAGATCAATTATAGCATTTATTATAAAATCTGTCTAATAGGACATAAAAAATTGATATGCCAATCAAAAGAATAACAACACTATTTTATTTTTGGTTAAATTTGAGATAAGTCTCCCTACACAAGGTGAGTGAAAAAAAGTTTGAGAACCACTGACCAAGTCATTAACAGAATCATAGTAGATCAGAAACACAAAACTTAAACTTTTGGTTTAAAACGCATAAAACAAAAGATTAAAAATAAAACCAATATGTATAATCACTTCAAAATGTTTATTATATTTTCAATTAAAATATGCTTAATCAAAACCTGGTGTTGCACATCTTGGCATGATAAATATTAAAACACAAAGCAGTACTGTGCCCCAGATACTGATCAAGTACATCTATGCAAAAAAAATGAACCAAACAAAAACTTAAATGTGTGTTACTTCTTTAGAAAGGCAGCTGTAATGGGGTAGTTAGAATGCATCTGAACTTAGTTTGCCTTTAAATTTTAAAGCTGGATTTATAATTCACCAGCTGGATGATCAATTTGTCATTGCCATAAATAAACAACAACAGTGTATATACCTACCGATGACCGCTAATGCCAAAGTAAACAACAGGAATAATAACACAGTTACCATTCTGCAGACTATGAAAATTGCATGCCATTTGCCACAAAAAAGATACGCTTGGAGTAATGGACAAAACAATGTTGTGTATAACGCTATTAGCAGAATGATGCATTTGTAACATTGCTAAAGCCATGATATACCCATTGTGCCACAACCAGATGGCTAATGTGCCAATACATTTACAAGAAATAACATGGCTATTTCTGTATCAAGGTGATATCCAATTAAACCAACCCGTATGGTAATCTCTGTCGTGTACATTTACCTGTTCCAACTGTCATAAATTTAGCACCACATTTGGCTTAATATTTCTTGTCTCCAGTCAGAAAAAAATCATTGCGAAACTTGTCAAATTCTGCATTAAAGCACAAACCATCCAATGAGAAACTGGATACTCCAAAAGTGCCATTTAGATTAAAACCCTTATTTCAGGGTAGTAAACGCATGAACATTATTTTAATGTCCTCCTCCTATTATCTTCAAAACGCAAGCAAATATCTCTTTCTCAAGTTTAGGGCGAAATGTCAACCTGACATTTTGTGGCATCTAGTTTGAGCAACCTTGAGAGTAAAAACTCTCAGGCCAACACCCACTTTTATGGCATATTTATCCAGCAGACTGCCTTGTGATGGGATTGATAAAACATGGAGACAATACTTAATATAAAGCACAAGCTTCCCCAAGAGAATCTCTGTGCTCATCACCACAGGCTTAGAAAAATTCACAGAGAATCTATTCTTCACAGGAGGCACGTTACAAGATGCTGAAAGCTAGAGTCCAACATTAGTGAGAAAAGGCAAAACATTTCAGATGAGCGTAGTGTTGCATACATGGTCTATTTCTAGGCAGTTCCCCTCTTCAGATCTATGCAAAATTTCAACTAACATTCATGTCGTCCAAAAAAAGAGGTTATATTGCCATTTTACCCTCATTTCAAACAAAAGAAATTCGCTTCTATTATCAGCAGGCATCAAGGTCCAAGAATAAAGTCTTTCATGTCACGCGTCAAACTAAAAATCTCTTTATTTATTATTAATATCCTTTTTTGGCTCTGATGCATGTGTGAAAGAAAATTAAAATAAAGCTTAAAACAAAGGGCCTTTTCGTGAGCCTTTAATAGTCACTGAAGTAGCCAGGGATGTGCGTTGATGCATTGTTGGTTTTATGTAGTTTTTTTTCAGTGCCTGTTCTTTTTTTTTTAAAAGAGTAAAGAAACTCAGTTGGTGTCCATGTGGTCATCCAGGGTCTCTGGAGCTCCACCTAGTGATGCAGAGGGGGGAGATTTGGATGGTGTGTCCGCTTCTCTGCGTTGGTAAAAGAGCACGTAAGCTGCTTTAGTCTGTGGAGAAAAACATGCATTTGACATGAATGTGATATTTATCCTTATATAATGCAATTCTACCAAAAACATGTCAAAGAACTATGAACAGCGCTTGGGTTTCAGTTTAAGTCTGGATCTTATTTGTCATGAGCTGAATAGAACAAGTGTTTTTAAATTGATGAGAGCAATTAATTGACCTTAAAATTGTTTGACGACTCATTTTATGGCCCGAAAGGACAGCAGAATATACTTTAATAAAAAGCAGGAGCCTCACCACAATCTGATCCTCGGTAGCAGCAGAAACACTGCTGTCATCAAAATAATACCATTTTCCATCCATTTTGTTCTTGCCATATGCCGTGTCTGAAAGAGGAAATGAGTTTACTGCCCAACCTCAGAAATTTCAAAGTCAAGTAACCATTCCTAGGTACAATTCCAGGAAGACATACAGTGACAAATGCAAATGATTAACTGTATGTAACATTGTCTGTAGAAACAAATCAAATATTTTATATCTAATCAAGCAAGTAAGAACAACTATGATTCATGACAAATGTAAAGCTGTCGCCACAACCTGACAGCTAAGACATTAAAAAAACTGAGATAAGAATAGGACACATGAAGAGGAAGTAGATGATTTCACAAGGAATTAAGTGTTATGAAATAACAGAACTGAGAGTGACTTACAATGGCCACCACCCATTCCTCCATAATGGTTGGAAACAGCGATGAGGTCATAGACGTATGGGTCAGCTTTGGGGTCGCAAACAAACTCTGACATGTTCAAGTCCCTGTGAGAAAAACAGTGAACATTAATGTCCTGACATAACATGTTACCTGAATTCAGTTCCTTTTGAATAACGATACAATCACAATCACAATAATTCACAAAACATAAAAATATATTGATTTAATTGTTTTATGCCTTTACTGCGTATTTCAACCCGAGCAGTGACATCTGGGGTACTGGACTTTGTTCTATATCAGTTTACCACAATGAACAATGGATGTGTTTGTCTATGATTCAGCTTCCCAGAAACTAACACCACCTTCCTTATTGCAACTGTATTACCTGCCAACCAACTGCTTTAACAAATAGCACCTCAAAAATGGGATGAATGCTAAGAACTTCAGTCAAATAGATACCAGGCTAAAACAAACTGATGAAAATGTGTTGTAGTACACCGGCAGTGTGAATTTACAGAACGTTACGACGTTGCAATTCACCATTCACATTACACTACTAGTTGTTTACATCATACACAAATCTACACTGGTGAATCATCTCAAAGTCAAAAGTTCATCTTTTAACTGGCTTATAAAAGTGCAGCCTGAAGATCTCCAAATGGGGGCAGGAAACTCCAAAAGGGCCAATCATTGATAGATGGACAAACCACAGACAACCCTAAACTGCACCATTTTTGTGGTACCACTCACTTCTGTAATTCACATCACATTTCCTTAGTACAAAAGGCAAACTGACATTGTGGTGCCATCTAGTGGGTAAATGAACATATGCCACATTCCAAGGAGGATACATGTTGTCATTTTAGATTTCCATATTACAAATATGACTAATTTCACACAATCTGTGTTCTTTCAAGACAGAACCGTTAGAAGGTAAAAAACTGCAAGACAACTGCGTTTGTTGTAACAATTGTTCTACTTTTGCAGCATCGCTCACTTGCAGTGTAAACATGGTGTAAATGTTAGGGTAAGGCCGATAGAAGATGCCATCGTCCATCGCCGATGGCTGACAGACATCACAATGTTGAGCAGGCATCGTGATCAAGAGGCGTATACTCCAGTATATCCCCAGAAGTATACTCCAACCGTCTGTGTGAGCGCGCCGCCCGCATGATGCAATTTTCATCATCAGAAGTGACCACGGTCATCTGTACATCCCGTCCGTGAGGTCTCAAATTGGGTACAACTGCACACTCCCGAGACAAATGTTGAAACAGCCGGGTCAGTCCACGGGATGGCATACTGCGCATGTGTCGAGCTCGTCTATTCGCACTTGTCCGCAGTCGAGTGTATGCTTCGGAAGATGTGAAGCGCGTGTGTGCGCGCGAGACGGACATAGAAAGTGAAATAACCAAATGGTCAGCTGCTGCAGAGGATGCCAAAATCTAAATTGCTGATGAGATGAAGATGAAAATATCTAGTGGAAATTTACAATGTTAAGTTTTTAATGATATAATTGTTTTAATGTTTTGGCAGATAGCCATTTAGCAAACTGATATACCCCGAACTCTCGCCTCGCGATGTCATCGTTCATCGCGTATTTTACTGTATGCATCGTCCGATGCCAATGTGGAAGACATCGCCCAACCCTAGTAAATTTGAAGCAGACAAGCAATGTGTCAAGCAGGTATTTACCTAATAGGAAAGTCCACAACAGTGTCGAGCTTGTCTCTCCAGCAGCGATTATAAGAAAACCGCTTCAGATGCACGACCAGGATGCGCGGGAGAGACCACAGGTCAAACTTCTTAGTGGCCTGCTGGTGTTTCTTACATGTGGGGCAGTACCTGTAGAAGAGATACACATCAGCCAATAAAAAAAAGCAGTTAAAACTATTGCCCATCTGAACAATCCTAAATGTATAAAACAGAGCCGTGTGGGGAGTAAATCATGTGTTAAGTAATGACTTGAGTGTGTTCTCACCAGGGGTCGTGTTCTCCTAAAGTCTCCATTGTAGTAAAGAGCTCGATGCATTCTCTTAAAGCTACTGTAGTCTTCTTCTTCTGCGTGTGCAACGTGCTCTCGTGTTTGTCGTAGGCCTAGGAAGAGACTTCATATTAAATGTCTAAGGAACACTTGGATTGGGTGGATAGTAGAAGAGTGCTGAATGCTCAACTAGTCCAACACCATACAGACAATAAAGGTCAACAACTTATCAATTAAAAAACATAGTTCTGGTGCTTGGAGAAAAGTTTCAAATTGAGCTCAAATTGTCAAAATTTCAGGGATTCATCTGAACGAGGTCTGGTGGACCCTGATTTTACATTACTTCCTTATAATTTACCCAAAGGATTACCTCAGCTTCATCATCATCATAGCACGTTTTCTTGATGTCCGAGTCCCAATCGATGGCTACTGTAGAATGACCTGTGAAAATTTACATTCATTAGGTTCTACCACTTTGGAAAGAATTCTGTTCATATTAAATGATCGGTGCAATTCAGTATTGAAGGTAGGGCTGAACGATTTTGAAAAATAATCTTAAAATAAAAATAATTGCCATTATTTTCACCAAAATTGCGATTTAATATGCGTTTATTTTTTAAGCACCTTAACTTCTTTATTATTTAATAAAGAAAACCAATAAATCATGGTAACCAACGCAATATTAGACAGATTAACCATAAACTATGAAATTTTGTTTAAATATACTGCTTTAAATGATATTAGTTGATGATGAATTGAATTCTAGCCATGTAAACAAGTAATAATCATGACAAATCTTGGTGTAACATGAAAGTCATTAATCTCAGAAACTAAAGTGCAGATTACATAAATATAAAACAAAATTGTGGCTTTACCACACTCAGTAATTTGATAATGCAGAGTCACTGTAATAAACATGATAAACATGTTGATTGCACTTAAACACTGTCTGTTAACTTACTAGACAATCTTTAAATAAATAAGCAAAATATAAACTATTAATATATGTATTATCATATATATTGTATTTTACTATTGTGTAAATGCTGCATGATGTTAGCAGTCTTGCACCTTGAGGCAGGATTAATGTTAGCACACACAATACCTGACACTGCGCAGCATCATCCACACAAAACAGCCAAAATAGTACCATGCTGTTCCTCTTTTACGCTTAAGTTTCCACAGTGCCAAGTTCTGTCGAGCATGAGGCCATTGTAAAACAGGTCCATGTACAAATTTATTATTCTAAATGCAGACGCGCGGGAAGCAGTCGCGGCGTGCATGTGGTGCAATGCGCTCTTCAGCCATGGCTCATGGTTCAAAAACAGACCCGCGGCAAACACGCTGATATAGAGAGCGACAGTCGCGACGCAAAAGAGGTGCAACGAGCTCTCTTCACTCACAAGCAGTCACCACGAGAGAGCAAGCTCCCGTCCCAAGCACTTTTGGAGAAAGCCGTGTGGCACACATTTTCCATGCATTTTTAATGCTTTTGATATGGTACTGGTGAGCTCCGAGCAGGGTCGCATCAAACTGTACATCCCCATTATTAATCGCAGTCTTTGCGGTTAGAAAATCGCATTTATCACATCACGATTTAATCGCAAATGCAATTAATCGTTCAGCCCTAATTGAAGGAATTAAACAGATAGTTACTTGTGAGTTTAAGATGATTGCCATCAAAAGGCAAAGAGCTAATGTTGGCTGTTCCGTACGAATTAACCATGCTGAAAGAGAAGAGTTTAGGCTTGGAGAACGATTTCCCACTGCTGCTATTGGGTCCGTTCTCTGGTTCTGAGTCTTCCTCTCTGTCCACAGTGTCTGAGTGGCTGTTCTCCGGTTCTGGACTCTCCTGGTGATCCATGGCCTCCTCATCACCTTAGACGCATGAACAGATTTAAGTATAACTGCAGTCACAAAAAAGAGCTTGCATTGCCATTGACGCATGCTAAAAAACAAATGGTTTACCAAAATTACCATCATACTGAAAACAGTGAAATGGAGTCTTTTCTATTACAATTCAGAAATGCTAATATGCTAACGATCACATGAATTTATTTAAATATTTAAAAACAAATGCAAATATTCATTTTAAATTATAGCTGCCAGCAGCGTACAAGCATTTCTCAATAAAAAAAACGCCTCAAATTTCTGAGTGCCTTACCATCACAAACTCCATTGGGGCCGTTGCAGGTTCCAGAATGGTGGCTGCCGTTGGATCCAGCGCTGCAGGAAGCTCCATCTGAGACCGGGCTGCTGCAGCCGCTCAGTGCTGTGCTGGATACGGAAGCGACGCATTCTGGTGATTGGCTACTGCTAGAAGAGGTGGCTGAGGCTGACGCCCTACTGTCTGTAACGGTTCCCTGCGAACGCTTAACGTACCGCCTAAAACAACAAAAACAAAAGTCAACCGGATTTGAAACAAAAGGACTGAATTTTGAATAACAGGCCACCAAACAAAGACCGCCACTGACCCGATTCTCTCCAGCACAAGGTCATAGAGCGTATCCACGGTAAGGTTGTGGCGCGTGACAGTGACGAGGAGAGGTTGACCGAAGAGCATCGTTCCAGTGGAGCCTCCACTGTGCTTGGCATGCCTCTCTCTGAAGTACACGGGCAGGTTCATCCTCTCGCTGTCTTCCTCTAATACCTCGTAACTATTACCACAAAAGACACAACAAGTAAGACCACAGAAAACAACACTAAACGAAACAATTCAATGAATATATGGGGTAACGTAAAAGACGACTTGCACAAAGATGTCATCCTTCTCCATGATGTGATTGAGACCATCGTCCCGTTTGTATATTTTATGGAATCTGTGATTGTAAACATCTGCTACAACCATCTAGAGAGAAAATAAGAACAGGGAATTTTGCTTGTTTGTTTGTTGTATAAAACCCCCATATTGTTCTTTAGCTAAACTGCATCGTTAACAATTTACTTGCATTGTGAGAAAAAACTGTTTGTGTTTCACAGACGACAAAAAAAAAGTATGTGACTCAATAAACATGATTATTTTTGGTATAATAAAAATCGTACATTCTCAGAAGGAACTCCAGATATTTTGGCCAAAGCGCTGCAAAGATCTGCCACTACACCCATTTTTGGAACCACGACACGGTACTGGAAGAAAATAAAAGCATTTTTTAGTCCAGATTGTGGACAAAAGCCTATGACTACTAGGGGTATAAAGGTACGTGTATTCGTACCGAACAGTCACAGGCAACATTCCAAATATAGTCATCATTCCTATGCCCTACTCCTTCGAAGGCCCTCTGAGTTTAGACTTGCTTAAATTATGCCATTAAAACAGCGACATCTGCTGACGGACACAATGCTTCGTTGTCACAGGAACATACCAGCTGAAGATAATGAGGAAATTACATCACTTACTTTGCCAAGTGCATTCCAAACATCTACATAATGGCATGCAAATGCCCTGTCCACTCCAAAGTCTAAACTACAAGGGCTCTGCCCTTAACGGGAGTAGGGTATAGGAATGATAATTTCATTTTGGAATTTTCCTCTCGACAGCTCGTGACGGTTCGGTACGAATACGCATACCGTTAAACCCCTAATGACTACGCATATTTAGAAAAACAAGTCTTACTTTCATAGCTCTGGACTGGGGGTCAATTCGGACCAAGAACACCTCCATAGTGCGATCTTTTTTCATGGGTAGGGGCAGTGTGAGGTAGCAGAAGGGGTCANAGCGACATCTGCTGACGGACACAATGCTTCGTTGTCACAGGAACATACCAGCTGAAGATAATGAGGAAATTACATCACTTACTTTGCCAAGTGCATTCCAAACATCTACATAATGGCATGCAAATGCCCTGTCCACTCCAAAGTCTAAACTACAAGGGCTCTGCCCTTAACGGGAGTAGGGTATAGGAATGATAATTTCATTTTGGAATTTTCCTCTCGACAGCTCGTGACGGTTCGGTACGAATACGCATACCGTTAAACCCCTAATGACTACGCATATTTAGAAAAACAAGTCTTACTTTCATAGCTCTGGACTGGGGGTCAATTCGGACCAAGAACACCTCCATAGTGCGATCTTTTTTCATGGGTAGGGGCAGTGTGAGGTAGCAGAAGGGGTCAAAGGTAACAGAAACTTTGGAGCACTCTGGGCAAACCAGAGTAGATTTGAACAAGCCGTGAAAGATGTCTACGATTATGGAGTCGTTCCGCAACCTGTGGTTCGCCCATGCTTCCTTAGCTACAATCTACAAAGAGATAAAACATTATTTACATAACACAACAGTATAGTTTATGGACCAGTGTCATTATCACGCAAAAAAACAACAACCAATGAGAATACTAGATCAACACTTTCTTTCGAACTTTGATTTAAATGAACGATGGAACCAAGAGGTTTACCTCATCAGGACGTCCATCAGCATCTCTCAGGGCCAGGTAAGGCTTCTTCTTAACACGGTTAAGGTCCTCATGCAGGCCGTCCAGCAAAAAGGCCAGCAACTCTTGTGAATCTTGTTGCTGGTACCCTGAGAACTGCGGGGCAAACCGACCCACCTGTGTCTGTCCAGGAAGAAGACATTAGAATTGTGAATGAGTTAATAAACTGCCTTCCGTCTCTACAGCAACTAGCATCTTAAGTCATGCACTTACTTTAAAAGTGCGGGGAGCCACGTAACTGCTCCTACTAAGCCACATCTGTTTGACCAGATCTGCGTACGCCTCTGCGATCTCCCCTCGCATCCCTAACGGATTTTCCCGGTTGATCTCAGCTTCGTACCGATCCTCCAGGAAATATTCCGTCAGTGGGGGAGTGTTGCTCAGGCACTGCGAATAGAAGAAAATATAAGAATTTGATAAAAAAACAGCAATCGTGGTGAGGATTTTTTTAAGGAGCTTTTGTGCGTGCACCTGGAGAGCAGAGTTCATGAAACAGGTGTTGCCCAGGTTACTCAGACCACAGAGGCCTGGCTGAGCGGCCGATTCTCTGTAACTATAGGACGAACTGTACGAGTTGTAACTTCCCAACCTGTAAAGGCAAGTTGGGTTAGCAAAGTCACAGTGCACTTGGAAATATTTTCAGAAACAATACCAGAAAACTGGAAACTAGAGCGGTTCCAGTTCCCATGTACACTCAGAGACAGGAAGTAAACCTGCAACAAGCTGAATTATGCAAACCATGGGAGGATGTTGATTATAACATTTTATCAAAAGGTGTTTTAAGGGTGGTCCCAACAAAACCTGAACAGTACTTAAAAGCAACTGCACTTCGATTTTTTCAATGGTCATTCAACAAGCAAACAATTGAGAAAAAAAGCTGTTTACAGTTACATGACTTCAACTAAAGTGCAGTGCTATTTTTACAATTTAACAATGTTTTTAAATGTAGATCCTCCAGTCTGAATTCATGGGTTTTATGAGACATAAGAAATGACATTCTTGATCATGACATTAGATATATGATCTGACCTGTTACCAGATGTACTGTTGTTCAGCATGAAACCAGAGTTGCTATTGCTATCCCCATTCGTTATCGGGGAGGAAACGGTGGCAGACGAATTGGAGGAGAGTTTCGGGGAAGTTGTATAATTTCGAGAGGTGGAAGTACTGGACCTGGGAATGACCAAATGAATTACAGTCTCAAATAAGTTAATTCTCAACTTACAAATAGAAAAACTTGTATTCTGTTATGCCTAGTAAGAACCGTGTTCTGTTAGCAACAGTTCAGGATCACTTTCTATCATAAAATGTCAGAGATACATCAAATCTGAAAAAAGCTGCTACTGCATGTACACACTTGGAATGGCTTTGCCTTGGCCACGTTCCATCCTCGTTCTTCTTCTCAATAACCAGCACCTGAAGGAGAAACGTCGGCGAGACGAGATTCATGATGTGAACTTATAAAAACTCACATTAAAAAAAAAAAAACTGTAAATGTAGCGCAATGTTTTACCTGTCCTTGAAAAAGTCCTGCGTCCTGTACGGTGCTGTCTAGCTTGTTCAGTTGTTCGTACGTGTTGCTCATATATTTATTCCACAGCCGGGTCTCTTTTTCTGATGGGATGTCGAATAACCTCCTCATCTCTTTTTCAATGGTATCTGACCAAAAAGAAATGAACATATTATAACAGGAGCTGCAGAGGTAAATACAATCCTGGTAAGAGCTTCAAGAGTTTTAATACAAAAATTTGTACAAAATTTAATCCATATGAAATAATCTTATTGTACACTGCTGATGTAAACACAACATGTAATGAAAGCTGCAATCTGTAAATTTTCCCATTATATCCCCATTGCTATTTTAAACTTAAAATTGCAGGTTACTTAATGTATTTATCTTTACATGGGTCAAAGTAAAATGACGTCAAACTGACATTTCCTGCAAAACTGTACCGACAGGTCAATTTATAATTCACAATTATAAGATTAACTGTGTGAATCAGGGTGCGGTATGAACATATATTTTTTAACACAGATGTTTACCTACTTGCTAATAACTGTTATTTTAACAAACAAACAAAAAGATTAAAACTGCAGCTTTAAAAGGGTTATATTAATCCATTCGGGTTATGTTAGGAAATATTATTTTTTAAATAATATTTACAATTATGAATCTCATACCTATAGTGTCCGCTTTGCTGAAATGGCAGGTGACTACTTTATCGATGTTGTCATTTTCACACAGGTTTAACTCGAGCAAATACACTTCCACTTTACAATGCTTCACAAACATCCCATGCTCAACCACCTGGGAAACATATAAAAAACAGACTTAATATGAGAAAATTACAAACAAACTATCAATCTGTATCTCAACTTAAAAGGATACTTCAGGCAAGAAACAAAATTTCCCCATGTTTTACTCACCCTCAAGGCATCCTTCCGTTATCCCTCTGCTGCACGTGAACCCGAGGCTTGTTTTTCAGAGGAGACGGCGTCCTATTGGAACAAACGAAAAATGCCGCGTTCGTCACCGGAACTTCATGCGTCATTTGCCGTAAAAACAAGCCTCGGGTTCACGCGCAGCAGAGGGATAACGGAAGCTAGACATTAACGTTAATAGCGCTGTCAATATGGATATTTCTCTTAAATAAAAACATCGATTCGCTTCAGAAGACCTTTGTTAAGACCACTGAGCCGTGTAGAGCAGTTCTTTGATGGATGGATGCACTTTTTGGAGTATCAAAAAATTGATCACCATTCGCTCCCATTCTACCGCTTGGAAGTAAAATGATCTGTGGTATTATAACTCCGACTGCATTATTCTTCAAGAAGAAAGTTTCATATTCAGTTAAGATGCCTTGAGGGTGAGTAAAACATGGGGAAATTTTGTTTCCTGCCTGAAGCATCCCTTTAATACACTTTCACAAAAAAAAAATAGTGACCCTTTTATTTCATTGCGTAATGTAATGTTTCAACGCAATTATCAAAGACAAAAATATGACACTGACAATTTAAATAAGACATTACTAGTTTGGAATATGGAAAACGATCCTAGTGTCTATCTACCATACAGGGGACATAAAAAGCGTATTATGTTGCATACATTTAAAAAAACACTTGAGTCTCAAAGCTCCTTTTGAGAGAGCAAAATTTAAAATCAATGTTGCATTAGGAGCATTACAAATAAATGTACAAAAAGGAAGAGGTGTAACCTTTCTGATGATGGGCTTCTGACCCTCCAAACAGCCATACCAGCTGACCAGTTTATTCCAGGCCTCGGTAGGCATCAACACATAATCTAACTCATCTATAAGATGTTCTTTAAGCGTCTGGGATTCATTATCTGTAACAGAGAACAGCCACACTGCTTTCAGTCAGATAATCACCAATATTTAACAAATCTAAAATGCCAGTATCAGATCTTTGATAGCATGTCCAGAATGATCCATCTGTAGACAAAATACAACCCCCATGAACAAGAATGCGGCAAAACAAAAGTAGGCACAACATCATTCATTACCTGAAAAGAGCCCAGAGTTGTCAATGGGTCCCGGGTACAGATTGTGCTCTCCGACATTGTACATATCCCAGCTGTCAAAGCCCACATATTTCTTCCACTGTTTAAACCACCGGCTGTCAATCAAATACCTAAAAAGTGGAATAATGGAAAGATCAGTCCGTAAACCAGTGGGACGAGAACGACAAACGTGGATTTTCTCCAAAATTATAAGGGACGGGCTGAATTCATTAAAGAGGAATCCTGAAAGCAACCTAATATAGAAACAGTCAATAAGGATGTCTTTCTTAATCTCATCTAAAGTTGGAACATGTTCCACTACGTAAGCTTGTTAGCAGGTTTCCACTTCACTAAGAAAGACATTAGAAAAAATAAACAAAACAAAACGGTATCACCACATACATTAATCTAGTCCAAATTCAGTTCAGTATGTTATAAAAATAATTTTATTAGATTCAAATTCATTTTTCCATAGTTTTTACACTTTTGAGTTGAGGCAAAGAAGCTTCACAGAAAACAATTTAGAAGGTTTTTTGGAAAAAGAATATGGAAAAATACAATTATGGGAGCCTTAAAGGTTCCCCCCCAAGTTTTAAAAGAAATTTACGATATCTCTTTCATTTTAAGCCGATACTTAGTAAATATTATCCCATCAAATGGAATAATATAATCACTTTTTCAAGTCTACAGATTTCAAAATAGAACGGTTAAAATCTTTACATGCAAGTGAGATTTAAGTACTGTAGATATCAAGTCCCTCTGATTTAACCCTAAAACAAAAGCAAATATTATGTCTCCTATGACAACTTCACTTTTCTCTCAGCTAGCTTTCAAAATAAAACAGCTAGCAAAGTACATTTTCACATGTTTACTGATATAACAGCATGAACATGCACACATTTTGTCCTTTAATCTCTAATAATTCGAAACACTCCTTCACTTAATCACTATTTGCGATATACAATCATCATGTTGCCAAACAACATTGTAACTGGGTGTTATCCAGTGGCCATGACAAAGCACAGACTCGCTGTAATACTAGTTTAGGTGGTTTAAACTTCGCTTTAACCTCAGAGTCAGAAGTTAAATCGTTATTTTAGTTTCGTTTGACCGTTACTTTGAAACAAGATTAGCGCCTGACACAAATGAACTCTTAACGATACATACCGTTAATTGATTAGCAAACTAGCCTGGCTAACTAGCATCGGCTAAAGAAGTGCCTTACATGCATAACGCTAACTTATGTATATTGCATATGAAAGAACTGATAACTTACAAGTTACTAGTTAAATTTGTGCAACAAACCCGTAGTACTGACGTGTCTGAAAGCGTCTCCGACGGTCATTTATTCGTAAAGGTGATATTACGATAAGAACGGGGATATCTGAAGTGAAACAATAAGCTAAAGCTGGTTAACCTGTGCTAACTAGCTACAAGACAGCGTCCTCGTTTTAACCCGACACAATAGTGTTAAATCCTTAATGTAGTCAATTAATGTGTACAGGTTCGTTGATTCCAATTGGAGAGATTTAGCGGCTGCTAGCGGAACGGGTGGCTTTCCGGAGCCCCGGCCAGTGAAGGGATTTCCGGCAGCCGGTGTTTCGTAGGCCTGATGCCGACAAAGCGTGCCTTCCTTTCGGTTCCATTGAAAAAGCCTCTTACCACTCGTCTCCCTTCCGAAGCGGCGTTTTCAGAAGTGTCCCTATGCTCTGCTTTTGGTTCTCAGTGGACGGCACGGGTGTCTGTGTAATCACCGGCTTCTCATCAGGGTCTGAAGCGTTACCCGACTCGGGTCCGCCTCCCTCCGCCATCGTGCAGCGAGTGAACCCGCAGTGACCGCGGGCGCGCTGAAGTATATCGCAGGGGACGCGCAGCGGTTTAGGGAGCGCGCAAACCTGGCTGCCGAGATCAGCCAAGAGACATTCTATGAAACTCGAAAAATGACGGGTGACTGATAAAAGTATATTAAACTAACTTTATCTTTGCATATAATATCATATCAAGACACAGTTTGAGTCTCAACCGTTCAAATTTTCAATTTGCATACATTTTATTGTGTCATCACCGATATTGCATTGAATAATGGTGGGCTACGTGGGTATTAAAAACATGACACCAAAGGGATAGTCCACCCAAAAATGAAAATTCTGTTATGAATTACTCTTCATCAAGTTGTTCAAAACCTATACATTTCTTTGTTTTGTTGAACACAAATATTTGGATGAATGTTAGCAACTGAGATTTTAGGGACACCATTGACTACCATATCATTTTTTTTAACTTTTCAATAAATGCAGAAAAGACAGCAGCTTATCTTAATAAATACCAAAGTGTTTTGCGGTAACGTTACTTGCATACATTTACCATATTGAATTTTCCTATTATGTAAAATAATGACATTTTATTGCTTTTTAATGGTGGAGCTTTTATTTAGCAATTGTAAAAAACAAACAATTGTAGTCATTAAATGTGGAATAACTTTGCATCTCTGTTTAATATAAGAAAAAAAGAAAATGTGTTAGAATTTTCCCAGAAGTGCACAAGTGACAAATTTTATTTTACCAAACCAAAGATGTTTAAAAGTCAAATAAATATTAACCATGCCAATGCATTTCTACACATGATCTAATTAATCAGATTTGCATGATGGATTGCTGGCACCAAAGAAGGCATCTATTAAAACACCAGTGAGTATATTAGCATTTATTATTTATGTAATGGAATCTCAAGACTGGTCCTATTTTTATTATTACAATTCTTCCTAAAACCTTATTTTGCCTACTTGGTCCAAGCACTCATATGGTCCTAGTTAAATAAAAACAGAACCTAAAAAAAATAATTCTGTTAAAAGGAAAAAAAACACCGGTAATTATTGGGGAATACGTTCAGGAAAACCTGGTCACACGCTACACTACAGGAGGCACTGCAATGTTACAGATGTATTGTGCGGTTGTAATAGACAAAGCTTTAAGCTTAAATAAATCTTTCCTTAATGAAACTTGTGTCTGAGCAAAACTAAACAATGGATGGAATGATGCATGCATGCATATGACACAAAACTGTCAGAAATCGTATTGGAAGTGCTCAGTCGCCTCCAAAACCAGTCCAATGATTCACTGAAGTCACTGTCATTCTGACTTGATGAGGTCCTCCAGACCTCTCAGTAGTGGACAGGCACTTAGAAGATGCCCGTTGGCAATTCTTTGCTGAACATTCCTGTCAGGTCCAAGTCCTTACTCATTAGGTCCTCCTCAACAGTCTCTAAGGCCCACTGGTGGTCAGTCAACTCCAATGCCTCCCATTCAGCCTAGAAAGAAGAGACAGTACAGTTAAACAATCTAGAAGTTTGTCATTCTACTTTAATAAGAGCAGCTTGATTACTTTGGTGTACACATATGCTACATATCATTACTAAACAACGCTAAAAATTAAAAACACAGAGAACTACATGGATTTAGCCAGACTGCATTAGTTATCTAGGATACCTTGAATGCTTTGTTTGTGTCTGCAGGCATTGCCATCGCAGCGCCACTCATTTGTTCCTGCATGATGCGAGACTGATCTGCACCTGTTGCAAATAAGAATATTAAATGCATTTATATTTCATCCAGAATGAGTGATACAACACAGCAGATAAACTATATTTATATTATGTTTGTTTAATGCATAAAATGAGATCCAGCAATTCAACTGATAACATTTCTTCTGCTTTTAATTTGTAACAGTTATTATTAAGACAACACCGAGATGACGTAAGAAGGCCTGCATGTGTTTTACAACATAGCAATAGCACTGAATTCGTTCAAACATGGAAAGCCAGTCAAGTTACTTACCGTTGTCTTGTCCAAGGATTAAGGAATACATGCTTCTGAGACCAAAGACATTCAGGAAATACCAAGATGCTGAACTCACCCTATGGATGTACATGAAAGGTTTAGATACAGAGCTTTGGAGAAAAAAAACAACGTAAAAATCCGACAGGTGTGTGAAAGCACTAACCAGGATGCATCTAGTGAGAGCAACTCAATTCCCTGCTGAAGCATTGGCTTGAAGCGGAGTGTGAGAGGAAATGGTACCTTTGCTTAGGAGAGAACAGATTCATAAACATGAATTGTTATAAATTAACAGATAGTAGTTATAATAAATTTACTAAGATTTGCAGTAATAGGCTATAACTATTACAGAACTACATTTGGAAAAGGTTTGGAAAATTTGTATCTCTTACTTGTGACAAAGCCAGAGAAGGTCCAGTTAATCCATCCACCAATAAGGATCATAGGCAGGACATTTGTCACATTGCCTTTCATCATGTCTGTCAACATGCTGGGATCTAAATAAGCAAATAAATTCACATCAACTTTGTCATTCAAACTTGGGTAAAATCTGATTCGAAAGAAATACTTAAAAACACTCACCAGTCATTGGAGAGGGTGGAACTACCTTTCTTTTAGTCTTCTTAAAAAACCCATCCTCTTGATTATTGAAGTAAAATTTTCTCATCAAGAAAGACTATTTTAAAAGGAAACAACATCAGTTTGAGTGCTTAAGTCCAAGGGATAAAAGCAAAATTGTTAATTTTACAAAGAAGAAAAATGGACGTGCCTGTTTAGGAATGTATTTTCCATTTTCTCGTAAAACTCTGCTCCTGATGAGAACCTGACTGTATACAAAACAAAAAGCACAAGTGTTTTATCAGTGAACAGTATCCTGGGAATTGCAACACATATGGGCTGGGCAATAATCGTGTCAAACCGGCTAATGATGGCATCGATGTAGTTACCTGTCTGAAACCTGTTCTAACGTGAGCTTCTTGTCACTTTGCAACAGAATTGAGACGTAATGCCGTATGACTCCAACCAGAAAAGTGATGAACACAATAGGCAGCACAACCCAAAGGCGAATATTGGAGTCCAGGAGGAGCTCAGGCTCAGCCATGTTTCCGTGAAGGGATGCTGATGGGATATGGACCACCTAAGACAGACAAAACAAATAAAATGTATAAAAATAAGAGATTATATGTCAATCTTCTGAAAATCATTTAATGACAAACTCCTAGTAACACATTCCCAATAGATAACGTATTATTGTAAGCTAATGTGAATCAACGATCAATTAAATAGCAGTCAACCAAGAACAAACTGTAGAACACAATATTTAATTTATATTTTCATAGTAATACTTGGTATGTAACTTGTCTTTGACCCCTCAAGTGTTCTCTAGTGCAGGCTAAACATGCTAACCCTGCAAATCCTGTAGACGGTCACTTATCCTATGAAACTAATACGCAATTTTATGATATAGAGTTACAATTTCCATTTACAATTGTAAAGTAACTTTACAGACATCAAGCTCGTATATGTTTGAGGTTTATATGCTACTGTTTTTATTCATTTTAAACGCAAAAAGAAAGCAGCAGGTGCTTAGATCAATGTTAGCTTGTGGCTAACAACCTTCTCTCGGGCTTATGACGGCGACGGATCCTTTATTGACATATAAACATTTCCTTTGTTGTTTTGCTATATTTTTGAAGCTACCAGATGCGAAAACGAGCCACATATTAATTCTCTCGATGCACTTGTACCTGCTCTCGAATACAATTTGCGCTTTATCTCCGTAAAGCCCGACAACGCCTTAATACAAGATGCGACACCATCGAGCCCCCGATTCTACTGCCGCTGTATGTAATTTCTTCTGTAGCTTTACAATAATGGTGTATATAGGGTGTCATGCAAACACCGCCACCCACTGTTCCATGTGTGAACAACATTGAGTGGTCTATGAAATGTCCACCGCTGTTACAGGGTTGAAAATCACGACGTTGACGTTAACATTTCCAGATCTAAAACACGCCTTGGTAAGTCAGTATTTAGTGTATTGATAATTTATTAATAATTATCAGTATTAGTAATTGTTTATTATACTTTTTATAGTCATTTAATTTTGTTCATGGTGAAACCAGAATGTCTCAGTGCAAAGTGTGTATTTAAGGACACATTAAATATATTACCATACATAATAGCAATTAAAAGAAAACCGCATTACACTTAAGTTAAGGAAAAACGTTTACAATTTATTCATAAGATTGCATAATAAAGCAATATGATTCAGGCCTAAATTATTTAAACATTTACTTTAGCACAAGGAATTTGTCAGTTGTGAGAGTCCTACACAGAAATTGTTTTACTGTGATTTGTGATATATGTTCAGGCTATTTATCGGAAGACGTTTTTGGAACACAGTCATTTTTGCCTATGTAAGTCAAAAATACATTCTTCTTATACAAGCAATACCCTCTCAAAATAACACTGGCATATGTTTTAATAGGCAGTATATGCAGCATTTGGTCCAAGAAAAGATAGTATGGCTACAATGACATGTAGATACAAGAAAAATATCATACATAAATACAATGGAAGTTTGTTGGCAAATCCAACCCAAGCATCTCTTCAAACATTTAGACCAACTGAATACAAACACTTTTACGCACTCAGCCCACACAAAAGCCACAAGAAGCAAATGTGCACAACATCACTCCTAAAATCTGTCTTTATTTACACTGTGTCGGTGCTCTCTATGGTATAACGTTGTATTTACCTTGTAGTGTAGTGTACAAGTTTGGACACATTTCATCAATCCACACATTTCTAGTTTGTAATAGAATAGAATCCCAGATAGATACTAGCTAGGGACATATGGGAAAAGGTTTGTCTGAAGGTGAAATTAATGACCATTCTCCTGCTTAATATGAGATAACAAGCTGCCACATTCTCCCCCCCCCACCCCGCAAGAGAAAACAAAACAATATCCAATCTGCAGCTCGGCAAGCCGTTATGGGTGAAGTCAGGTTCTGATGCACTGTGGAAGCACATCTGTGATGTACAACATTGAATTTGTGCATTTGCTAAATCCAAATTCATATAAAAAGAACTTAACCCATACAAATTCATTCAGTCTCAAGTGGAGCCTTAAAACAGGAGAGCACCCATACTGCCCATTTCACTCTGTTCCTTGACAAAGATCTCAAAGTACTGATAGATGATGGTCACGGCCAATAGGATTCCAGTTCCGGATCCGATGGCTCCCAGGAAGTCGGCCATAACGGAGAGGCCTCCTATACATAGACCCCCAAAGGCAGCTGCTGTTGGGATGTACCTAAAACAAGGATTCAAAGACGGACACATTTATTAGATAAAACTCCAAACTTTATTTAACGTCTGATTCGCTAGGACATGAATGCCTTACCTGTTAAGTTCATGAACCATAGAGGTTTCTCTGTGTCCCCTCATAACCATCTGCTGTTCTTTCAGCTGTTTGGCAACCTTATTAACAAAAAGAGTACATCTGAAGTAAAAGTCAAGTGAATTTGGTGATCTACGTGAATGAATCACAACCGATAAATAACAGTGTTCAAATGTTCTTACATCTTTGGCTGATGATCCAGATACTTCAATCCATGTCTTGGAGAAGAATGCACAAGATCCCAGCATGAATATAATGTAAATGACAGCGTGGACCGGATCCTCCAAAACCGTGCCGAATGATTCTGGGGGAGAGAGGTAGTAGCACAGACCACCTACAGGGTAGGCACGCGCTGGACCTCCGCTTGAGGTATCCTATTAATAGAAAAAACACACTTGAAAAATGCACAATTGATTTATTCTTCGCATCAACTAGGCCAGGGATCTCTAACCCTGCTCCTGGTGAGCTACCGTCCTGCAAACTGCAGCTCCAACCCTGCTTCAGCACACCTGTCTGTAATTATCAAGCAACCCTGAACACGGTTGTGGCTAGAAGGGATACAGCTACGGCCGGAAGTGATGCAAAATCTCACCATAAAATTACAAGAAATTACATTAGCTAACGCCTACACCTACCCCATCCCTAAATCTAACCTTACAATAATCATTTTAAAAAAGTTAACTGTTGTCAGCGTGACAAAAATAATGCGATATCAAAGTATGCATGCCCAGTTGAGGTAGCTGTATCCCTTCTAGCCAAAACCCCCGAACATCTAGATTAGATGGTCCAGGTGTGTTTGATTGGGGTTGGAGCTGAATTCTTCAGGACGGTAGCTCACCAGGAGCAGGGTTGGAGACCGCTGAACTAGGCTATGTTAAGATTACAATGCAATACAAGTAGAATATAATAGCAACCTTATAGAAAACAGAACAAGTTACCTGGAATAGTATGCGAAAACCTCAAAAATGTTACTTACAGACCAAGTCCCCAGCAGGTTGACCAGGAAGTTCCCGCTGAAGCGAGTGGAGAGCATCTGAGAGATGACGTAGAGGTTGGACACCAGTGCCGACTGTAGGATGATGGGAATGTTGGAGGTGTAGAAAAGCTTGATGGGATATGTGTTGTACTGGCCACGATAGCGTGCAGATTTAATGGGGAGGTCAACTCTGAAGCCCTGTGGTACAGCACATAATCTAGTTAGCATCTCAATGTATCCTTATATGCGTTAAATTAAGATTATATATGGAATAAACCCTAAACAAATACTGTATGTTAACCACTAACCTGGAAGTATATGACCACAGCAAAGACGAAGACCGTAGCGATGAGGTTCAGGAGGTTAGGCAGGTTCTGTCTGTAGAAGGCCTCTCTCAGGGCTCGCACTTTATCGGTACGAGTGGCCAGCAGGTGGAACAGAGCAATAATTGACCCCTCAAACTCAGTACCTGTATGCACACAAAAACGTGATTCAATCAATGCGACTGATTCCTGACATCACAATGTCAAATCTGAGATGCAGCTCCTGAGCACACACCTCTTCCTGTGTTGACTGTGGTTGGGCTAAACGCTTTCCATACGATGGTCTCACAGATGTTGGTGGCGATGAAGAGAGAGATACCGGAGCCCAATCCGTAACCCTTCTGAAGCAACTCATCCAGCAGCAATACAATCAAACCTGCCACAAACAACTAGAGAGAACAAGGAAAATCTATATTTATTAATCAATAATGACCTAATATGGGGATTCTCTTGCTTTTGGAGATCCTCCGTCCTACAGAGTTTAGCTACAAGTGCAACCAAACACTTCAGGAAATTTAATTTTGGATGAAATGTTTGATAAGAGTTGGAGCCATTTTCTTCAAAACATGATTGAAAAGCCCTGATCCATTCAACTAAACACACAACTCACTTCACATCAAAACTTGCTGATCAACAGTAAAGGAAGCAGTTTTGACAAGAGGACACTGTGCGTGTTTGACAAGAGGACAATGTGCATCACAAAACAAAGAACAATACATAGAATTAAAACCGACAAGATTTAGGATCTTGCTTAACATTCTCTGCATGAAGATGTAATTTTGTGATTGAGTTCTGGGTGTTCCTATACAGAACCCCAGAAGTTCAATGCCCAGAGAGGGGAATGCGCGAGTTTACATAATGCATGTCCATGCCTAAAACGAATCCTGACTGAGAAGTACAAATAAATAAAGCACTGGATGGAACAACATTGATTGGAGATTCTACAGAATGTTTAAGGAGAATTAATTAAAATAACCTGGATGATGATGAGAAGGCAGATTCCAGCACCCATCTCTGAAGGGTCTCCATACATCCCAGTCATCACATAGACAATAGCTTGACCAATGGTGATGATCATGCCAAAAACTGGTGGAAAGACATCACAGTTAGAATGCTAACACAGTTACGGGAAAACAAGCATAGCGATGATGGTAAGAGTCGCCACAATATAGCATCATTAGACTTCCATTAGTTTTGGCCCAGTCTGACCACAAAGTGTTATGAGACAAATGAATCAAGCACAGCTAGAAGAAATTAGTTGCCAGGGATACAATTCTGTGACCAATCAAAATCAATTATTCCTGAGAGCTCTTTGATAATAACCAGCATGGTAATATAAAAGGGGGACGTACGTTTCTGAGCTCCATTGAAGAGCGCTCTGTCTTTAGGTGTGTCTCCAACCTCAATGATTTTAGCTCCAGCAAGCAGCTGCATTATCAAACCAGAGGTCACAATGGGAGAGATACCCAACTCCATCAGAGTACCTAAAACACACACATTATTACTTCATCTGACCACACGAAACAAATGGTTGGCCATTACGGGCTGTTTAGAAGCCAATGCGAGCATCTAGAGAATCAGCAAATAAAACCTGATTACATAATTTGTAAAATATTCTGAGTTGATTCAATCACTGTCTGACACTTCTGTAACAGGTAATACACACCTCTGTTGGATGCCAGGATGACTCTCATCCAGTAAAATGGGTCGGCAGAATCTGACGACATGATACCAAAAAGAGGAATCTAAAGGAGAGAAATCAGTGGTTAAACCATACAGGTTTTACAGTTTCAGAGCAAATAAAACACACCCAAACATGGTGGTTTATGTTTGCTTTGAGGGATTTCTAAACGCACGAGAAGGATTGTGTTTGACTTCAACAGTTTCATGTTTGCACTGACAGCTGTTTTGTATGGGGGTGCACATACCTGGCAGCACACCAGAAATATAAACAAGGTGATCGCGGTCCATAGCACTTTTTCTCTGAACTGAATCTGTTGGGAAAGATTGAAGTTAGTAACGTTACCATTCAAGTGCCACATTAACAAATGCAGTAAATGCTTGATGTTGACATAGATACAAACCCTCCTCTCTGGTTTCTGGATCTCGGGTAAAACAGCACAAAACGGCTTTATCACTTCTAAGAATTTAACTGAAAGAGAGCAAAATAACTCATTAGGTTACCGTAATAAAGCACTCATGGTGGGTATGTTGCTATCCAAGGAGCTCAGTATAGTACAGGCTACGTGGCTTTAGGATTTCTGGAGTTCAGACAAGTCACTCGAACCTGATTCCTTGCAACGTCATCATTCGGCACAAGAAGTAACTACAGCCAAACAACACTCGCAAACTTACACTACAAGAATACACGCAACTAAAAACACTAACGTAGATAAAACAGATTTATTTTATTTCCTGGTTAAACGTCAGGAGCCTTTGTTAAATTCTGACCGCATGACCAACGCTGCGTGCCATGTTTTATACGCTGTAAAATGTAAATCACATATAAACGTCCATGTAGAAACAGAAAAAAAGACACGGTTTGTCCCCAATACTAACGTTAAAGTTACCTGGCTAATCAGCTCACTTTAAAATCGGTACAATCTAAAAGAAACAATAAAACGATGATCCACACTAAAATTAAAGTCGACGTGTTTTAAATCGTTTCAGCTTCACTGAACAGTAAATCATGTAACGTTAAACCCGAGACAAATTTGGACATTTTAGCACCGAGAGTGAATTCCAGAGTGAAAAATGAAGCACTGGTGCTAACAAACAACAATAATACTATTTGAACGGCATAATATATAAAGTTACGTATCAGAGTAAAGATAATGAAGAAGACTTACTGCCCATGGCGGTGTCCTGTTGACGACGATTTCAGTATAGCGGTTAGCAGTCAACAGATCCTATGAAGAACGTGTTCAGGACACGTCATCAGCCAGAGCACAAATACACGTCAGAGTCGAATGAATAATGGAACAGAATAAAATGGGCGGAGTTAAAGGGCCCGGGGTTACGATTGGTATAAATGTTAATTTTCTCAATATATTTATTTTCTCAACATATTTAATAATTCTGTATTCACAATTACATGGCCTTTAAATATATGGGCTTTATTTCGGTGGTAAACAAATCAGATGTAAAATATCGTTCGAACCCTTTGAAGATGAGTGGGAGTCACGTGGTACCTGTTACTTTTCTCAGCGCTAGTTAAAGAGGACCAATCACAGTTGTTTCAGAATAACCGTTAAAGGACGATAGAGGTCGCCTCTGCGTTGTAAACCATGGCTGTTGAATACCCCGATCTACAAAATAAACTATTTGTATATTATAAATAATATAATATATAAACAATAATAATATAAAAATATAATATGAATAAAATACTTAAATTTAGCTTTTGAGCCCCACCCGCCCACTGGTCGTAAACCTTTTGTCATTCGTGTTTTGCTTGGTCTCAGCTGATGTTTTGTTTTCCTTGTAACATTTACACAAATAACCACCAGGGGGCGTCCTTGTATCAGCTAACAAAAGGCTGTTGGTTCATGAAAGGCCTGGCTATAAAACAGGACTAGTTTATTGCAAAAATTAAAATCACTGAACAAGGAGTGCCAAAAAGTACTATGGTGCAACCATGTTGTTTTGGACTTGGTACCACAGAATTTTCTGTAAGGTTGTTCGTTTCCTCTTGATTACCACAAACATTTGTGTGCCTCTGAATACTTTTGTATATAATTATGCTAGTAGACATATTAAATGCCTGAGACATTGTTACATCACCCATGTTACATCAAATCTAGTGGAAAATATTCAGCGCTTCACTCCATGTGAATCTATAAAAGACAGGGACTTACTTTATACAAGATTATACCAAGGTTAAAAACTGGGCTCCAATTTTTTCATAATGCCAAAGTCTGCAATCAAACATCGTTTTTAAAGTCAATATAAAATTTGTAAAAATGTATGATTAAATTATTATGAGATTAAATTCGATCTGCATTGTCATATGAATGTTATAGTTCTATAACATTAAATTATAACATTACAATTAACAGAATATTTAGATTATCATAAAAAAGTGGAAATTTGATTCTAAGTCTATTCTAAATAACAATTTTTTCAAACAAACAGCATGTTGCAACAATTTAGACTTTTTAAAAATAATACACGCAAAGTCACCACAGCACATGCAAACTAGTTGTGTGCATTGTGTGGAAGTTTATCTTGTTAGTATAGTTGGCAGGCTTGATTAAATGTATGTTGACAGCGCGGTCAATGAATGAAGTCAACACCAGCCTACAGCTAAACTCTGCTCTGTGCTTTATAGGAGCGCCATTTACGTCATAGCAGCGCTTTCTAATTCTTTCTCAGCCTGGTTCTCTCTCTCTCTCCCTCTCTTGTGGTCTTCTCTAAAGGGGCATGCAAGACCCATGACCTCTGCTGTCAAAAGCATTCTGTATTCATGTCCGGCTGGATTCTCCCAATGCCTCCATGACATTTTTTATTGTTTCTTTTCCCTCCAAGTTGCTACTGCAATATAACAGTGTTTAGGCCTATATGTGATGTTAGTTTGTTAAAACATAACAGTAGAGTGAGTCTTATTGTTTGTGAAATTGCCTTTCTTATGACAAACACAGAAACAAAAACACGCTTTGTAGATGAAGTATTGATTACCATAAAGGGCGAAGTCAATGAATTGAGTGTCCTCAATAAATGTCCCTGCTACTGTACTGAGTATTACAAAAAGTACATATAGGCCCGGTTTCACAGACGAGACTTAAGGCTAGTCCCAGACTAAAATGAATGTGTGACCTGTCTTAACTGAATATAACTTGCCCAGAAATATCTTAAAATATATCATTGCCATTGTTTTGTCTCAAGATGCACGCCAGTAATGTATTCTTCTAAGGCGTTTTTATAAAAGCGACATAAATATCTTAATTCAACTAAGGCATA
Organism: Triplophysa rosa; assembly: GCF_024868665.1. Classification (NCBI taxonomy): domain Eukaryota; kingdom Metazoa; phylum Chordata; class Actinopteri; order Cypriniformes; family Nemacheilidae; genus Triplophysa; species Triplophysa rosa. The sequence continues at coordinate 6,764,633 of NC_079896.1, read as the reverse complement.
GTCCTGGCTTAAGCTAAATCGTGTCTGTGAAACCGGGCCTTAGTGTCACTAAAAAGATGCTTGTTTTTTATGAAATTATTTATTACAAAACAAAATAACACTTCACCAGGAAACCTCAAACAGACAGAAGTGTGCACTTTGAATGCACTAAACGATTCTTTGGTAAACAATGCCGAATGAAAAACTGAGCAATGCTTTGTTCTCACTATAGTCTATATTTGGAAACATGGAGAACAAAGGCAGAATAAAAGAGTACCTATAAATCACATTGAAATGGTAACTCTTCTGAATGAGCAAGCTGTATGCTCGAAACCAGTAATTCAACAGCAATTATGTAAGAAGTACAATTCTCCCACATCCTTAAGGATGAATTCATTTGCTATTAACTTGACATTATATGGGACACATTTTAGTGTATGTAGGGCAATATGCAGTGCCAGAGAAAGAAACTAAAAATAATGCACTGTTCTGTTCCCATAGAGATTTCAGTATTAGCAAACAGGTCCGTTGCCATGGCAACTGATGCACTAGATGAGGGGTGATGCTGAACTACACTGACACACACATTTGGACCCAGACCACACAAACACGCAGAATTATGCACGTATACAGCATGCACACCTAGTGCGTGAATAAATGCACATTGGCTCTATTCCATCTTGTTACATCAAGTCGCTGCAACAATGCAGTCCACGAAGACTGAGGATTAAACAGACAAACAGAACAAATAACCCTGACTGATCTCTAAATCCATCATTTGGCATCTGTTGCCCACCAATTAGGAGTTGTTTTTTGGAGCTTTACCCATACATGTTCAGCATGAGACATTTACTGGTTGGAAGCTTAAAGGCTTGAAAAAATAAGCATGTGAGACATGAAGAGTTTTTACATGCAGTTTTGCACACTTTTTTCAAATACAATACACACAGTTGCCAAAGATACGTCAGTGCACTTTATTGGTAATGTTCAGATTACTTTTATAAGGAGCGGATGCTAACGTATGTCTAACATTGATACAAGACTTTCTGTAACCGAGTCAAGGACCTGCATATTCAAATTGCCAGTTAAGAAGAAAAGGTTGAAACTGTTGCTTGGTCAAGCCACCTTGTGTTACATGTTTTACAAAGGACTAGAACAGAGCTTTCCAAATGCAAAGGGATAATGCATAAAAACTGTAGTAAAACTTCGAGATTTTGAACGTTGGTTAAAATTAAAGTATACTACTTAATTTACTATAGTTATGAATACTACAAATTATGTCAAATGACATCAGAAAATTGTGAGAACTTGCTAAATAAAGTAGGCCTAGCATACGATATGCTTTAAGCTTCTAAAATCTATTTGAATATTAAAATCTGACCGTTATCGAAACAAATGTTTTACATTCTTCTTGATCGTTGTTCATCTTCAACATTGGCATGAACATTCAGTCTCGTTTGCGTCAACCTAAAAATGTGACTGGCTATAAATGTGAGCTTATATTTTTTTTGAGTTTCAGTTATTGTGATATGCAACCATTGTGATATGCGCATTTGCGATACTTTCAAATATTGTGCGGTCCTAGTTGACTTTGAAAGCTAACTTTTAACTCCATACTACTAAATATTCTATTTAAAATTAAAATCCATACATCTGAAATTTAAAGGTCCAGTGTTCTAGCCGTATCTAGTGGTGAGGNTCGTGTCTGTGAAACCGGGCCTTAGTGTCACTAAAAAGATGCTTGTTTTTTATGAAATTATTTATTACAAAACAAAATAACACTTCACCAGGAAACCTCAAACAGACAGAAGTGTGCACTTTGAATGCACTAAACGATTCTTTGGTAAACAATGCCGAATGAAAAACTGAGCAATGCTTTGTTCTCACTATAGTCTATATTTGGAAACATGGAGAACAAAGGCAGAATAAAAGAGTACCTATAAATCACATTGAAATGGTAACTCTTCTGAATGAGCAAGCTGTATGCTCGAAACCAGTAATTCAACAGCAATTATGTAAGAAGTACAATTCTCCCACATCCTTAAGGATGAATTCATTTGCTATTAACTTGACATTATATGGGACACATTTTAGTGTATGTAGGGCAATATGCAGTGCCAGAGAAAGAAACTAAAAATATTGCACTGTTCTGTTCCCATAGAGATTTCAGTATTAGCAAACAGGTCCGTTGCCATGGCAACTGATGCACTTGATGAGGGGTGATGCTGAACTACACTGACACACACATTTGGACCCAGACCACACAAACACGCAGAATTATGCACGTATACAGCATGCACACCTAGTGCGTGAATAAATGCACATTGGCTCTATTCCATGTTGTTACATCAAGTCGCTGGAACAATGCAGTCCACGGAGACTGAGGATTAAACAGACAAACAGAACAAATAACACTGACTGATCTCTAAATCCATCATTTGGCATCTGTTGCCCACCAATTAGGAGTTGTTTTTTGGAGCTTTACCCATACATGTTCAGCATGAGACATTTACTGGTTGGAAGCTTAAAGGCTTGAAAAAATAAGCATGTGAGACATGAAGAGTTTTTACATGCAGTTTTGCACACTTTTTTCAAATACAATACACACAGTTGCCAAAGATACGTCAGTGCACTTTATTGGTAATGTTCAGATTACTTTTATAAGGAGCGGATGCTAACGTATGTCTAACATTGATACAAGACTTTCTGTAACCGAGTCAAGGACCTGCATATTCAAATTGCCAGTTAAGAAGAAAAGGTTGAAACAGTTGCTTGGTCAAGCCACCTTGTGTTACATGTTTTACAAAGGACTAGAACAGAGCTTTCCAAATGCAAAGGGATAATGCATAAAAACTGTAGTAAAACTTCGAGATTTTGAACGTTGGTTAAAATTAAAGTATACTACTTAATTTACTATAGTTATGAATACTACAAATTATGTCAAATGACATCAGAAAATTGTGAGAACTTGCTAAATAAAGTAGGCCTAGCATACGATATGCTTTAAGCTTCTAAAATCTATTTGAATATTAAAATCTGACCGTTATCGAAACAAATGTTTTACATTCTTCTTGATCGTTGTTCATCTTCAACATTGGCATGAACATTCAGTCTCGTTTGCGTCAACCTAAAAATGTGACTGGCTATAAATGTGAGCTTATATATTTTTTGAGTTTCAGTTATTGTGATATGCAACCATTGTGATATGCGCATTTGCGATACTTTCAAATATTGTGCGGTCCTAGTTGACTTTGAAAGCTAACTTTTAACTCCATACTACTAAATATTCTATTTAAAATTAAAATCCATACATCTGAAATTTAAAGGTCCAGTGTTCTAGCCGTATCTAGTGGTGAGATTGCAAATTGCAACCAACAGATCACTCCACCAACAGATCACTCGCTCGCCACTCCCTTTCTAAGCACTACGGCCACTGACCCAGAGCTAAGATGTCGTCATGTTTTCGCTCCTCTGCCGAAGGAGATAACGCATTTATGAAACGAGCTCTGTAGAGCAGTTTGTCCATTTAGGGCTACTGTAGAAACAACATGGCGAATTCCATGCAAGGGGACCCCGAATGTACTGTAGATAGAAATAGCTCATTCTAAGGTAATAAAAACATAATGCTTCATTATGTCAAGTCTTTATACACCTCTGAATACAGTTATGTATATTGTATTGCATTTCTGTCAATAGATACTCCAAAAAATTAAAAACAGCACTTTTAATAGGCTACCAATATAGATTTGTTATATTCTGACATTTTAAAGCACTTCATCTCCTTGGAATTATAAGGTTCTATCTGTATCTAAAAAGGTCCCAAAATATACACAACGTAAAGAAAAAACATCCCATAATGCTAATAAGTTGTCACAGAATAAGAATAAAAAAAGTGAATAAAATTTCAGACAGAACCTTATAATTCCAGGGCGTCAACTTGTTAACAAACAAAGCAGCACACAGTACGAGATCGAAACCGAACACAAACAAAAGTTTTATTTTCCTCCAACATACCATGTACAACAGATAAGACAGAGGTATCGGAACATGTCAAATAATAATATTCATTAATATCATTATTGTAACATTAATAACATGGAATGTAGTCATGTCTCCATTCGCTTTTTCATTGCTTTTTTAGTTTATTTAGGAAATATGACAAATAAATAAAGCTTTATTATAGACTCTTTCTGTCAACTAACTATATAGTCGTCTCTTCATAATGGGTGCAAGGAACTTTGTTGTAGAGCGACAGTTAACAGTCTTCCCTTTCCGCGCCCACTATTCTTCTTCATCCAATAAGGATCGCTCAAGAGCAGGCGAATAGTTCCAGAACTTTCTCACACAATGAGCATGGAATCGGAAACAGTTTTTAGGTAACGTCGTCTGCAATGCGTTTGAACTTTTTTAATTAAAAAAAAAAAAAACATTTGTAACAGCACAGTGGGGTTGTGAGTGAAGCTACTGAATCACAGGGTGAAAGCAGATCACGTGACCTCTGAATGCTAGCCTTTCGAATTCGCTGTGAACTTGGAAAAAAACCTAACAAAGACATAAAAAAACAAGTGAACAAGTGGAGCTTTGAGATTTTACTGACTTCTGAACTTTTCAGGCAAGAAAGAAATAAGCAATGAGACGAACTGCATTTCCCATTTTTAATGTCATGCTGCTCTATAGTTCGGACGGAGTGGGCTGAGCGGTGGCTTAGTCTGTGCTGTGATCTTCTAGTTCGGAAATGATGGTTATGAGGTTCTCCAAGCCGAATATGTAACCACTATCCTGGCCCTCGTGAATAACGCTGTCCTCCCCGTAATGGCGACACGTGGTATGGGCAAAGTCAATCATGCGCACGTCCACCACCGGCCCGCTGTCTGCCCTGGCCATGCGTCGCACCACTGCGGAACTGCTACTAGCTGCACCTGCGCCATGAGGGAAACCGTAAGCACCGCCCTCTTCCTCCTCTTCTTCCTCTTCCGAGAGCCCATCCTCCGGAGAGTGGCGGGACCTCGGGGGGTCTCCGTCATAGATGATCAGGAGCGAGCTGGAGAAAAAGCGGTAGCTTTCGCAGGCTTCCAGAGCCGCCTGCATTTCTTGCAGTCGGCGCAGGACGGGTGACAGGAGTTCCTGCCTCAGATGCCTCCCATCGTGGAAGAACTGATAGATGGCCTCTTTAAAGCCAGACAGGGTCAGTTTACGGCCGTGGTACTTGTTCATGAACATAAGCTGCCCCGTGTCTGAATGGTAGACCTGTGGGGAAAGTGAAGAGGGCTTAGCGTATGAATAAACCATGCCATTGCTGGGTTCATTACAATAATTATTGTTCCGGGCTCAACAAAAGTTAAGATATAGCAGCATTTGTGACAAAATGTTGATTAACGATGAAAACAATTTGATTTCTTTAAAAAAATAAATAATAATAAAATGTGTATAATAAAAATATAGCTATGGTAAGGCAACGCATAAAGCAATACTATTAATAATATTTATTATTTCACAAATAATAATGTAAATACTTTGTAAAAAAATTTAAGTTTTAGCTTTGAAAAAGAATAAAATCTAATATAAAAAACAGCAATATTTTAATATTACTATTATATGCTAACCTGCATGCCACAGAGTCGCACTCCTATACTGGCTGATGTACTCTGCTGACACTTGCGGATATGTAGGGCCTTCTTCTCCTCGGATGCGTCATCACCGTGCTGCCTGGTGCCCATCTTCAGATCAAGCACGCATGGAACCGTGTAACGCCACGTGAGGTTCTCCAACAGGATGAATTCTGGTTCTGGGTCAAGGAAAACAGATTCTCTTTCCTCTTTAACACTGCATTACATCAACCTTTGTTTTACTGACGCAAGACTTAAAATTAGGGCTGGGCGATATGGCAAAAAAGTAAACTCGATAGTTTTTTTCTATATTGATCGATAACGATATTTATTTCGATATATATTTAATAAAAAAACTGTATTTAAAAGAATCTATTTTAAATACAGTTTGTTAACAAAAGTTAACCTTTAACCAGTTAAAATTCAATTAAATGAATGCACTGTTGCAACACAGAGGATATTAGGCCATAAACAACATGTACCAGTTCATTCAGTCTCATTTTGACTCCATTGACTCGTTAAGTAAAGGGAGTGTTCATTCAGTACATTCAACCAATGAAAGGGCTCCGTTACTGCGTACATTCGAACGCTATTGGCTCAGCACCTGCGCACATACATAACGCTGCAATAATGTCTTGCTCGAGTAGTGGGATTCATTCAATGCATTCAGTGAACCTTAAAGACATCTCACATAAACTGTAGTACATTTCTTTAATCATGCAAGCATCTTACATACAAGGTTTAATATTTTAATGTGCACACAAACTCACTTCATTACATCTCTAATCTGTACATGGCAGCGCTGGTTTGTTTCATATGCACCATCTCATGTTAGCAGGTATGTTAACGATGGATATAAAAACGTTTGTGCTTGAGTTTCGAAGTAACTCGCTTGCAATTGTGCCTCAAGTTTGTTTTGTTTAACCGGCGATTGAGAAAAAAATAAGACACTTGATAAACCGCGTGATGACAACTCGAGGTTAGTTTCACCTTTGTTTCAGCTTCCAGTAATGTTTTCCTCCTCATGTTGAGTTTTCTTTGCCAAGTGCAGTATGAAATGGACTTTGTACTTTGACGCGCATGATAAAAGCTGAACGCTGACTGACTGTTGTTGTGTTTATTTCTGCGTTCTGTTAGACTGTAAGATTAATCCATATCGAGTCAAAATGCCAATAGCTTATCATCGTTTTTGAAATACATTCTATCGCGATTCGATATGATATCGTTTATCGGCACAGCCCTACTTAAAATGCTGATTGAATTCTCTTGAAATTCAAATTGTCAATTTGCATAGGAATAGAAGCGTTACCGTTTCCTATTGTACAAAACAACAGCCTTTAATCAACAGACGTCATTTGTTCTGCATCACATGCAGAGCAAAGTGATGTGTATTGTCCTGCTCAGGTGCACCTGATCAGCATCAATTCTGCGTACACACTGCAGCACGGAAGCCTGTTCATTTTAATTTTACCTGTTCATATTTATTTCAGTTTTTTCTCATATTTACAAACACCAAAATATTCAAATGTTTACTAACGGCTATTGCTCGACAATTTTGAGTCACTCCTATATATCATATAAGGCCGTGTTTACACTTGACTTAATTTTTTAAGCTGCTAGCGTCTATTTTACATTATAATCCTATGGAGTAAACCGTGTTTTCAAAAAAGTCCTGAGCGCTTTATTAAACGCCAGCACCGGCGTCTTTTCCTGCAGCTCAGAGCGTCTTTTGAGGTTGAAAAAAACACCCTACATCAAGCAACTTTTTCACAGCTAACCAATGACAGAGACCTGTCGTTTCCATAATGACATGCGAGGAACGTGATTGGTCGAGAAGGCTCAAGCTCGAAAAATAAAATGGCTGCCAAAACGCCCATTGGAGCATAGTTTTGTATAAATGTAAGTTTCATTTTCACTTTCAATAACGTTTGATTGCATTTCTAGCGAGAAATTAGTATTGTAGTTTTTAAATATGTGATTAGTTTTTGCAAAGACGTTCTCTGTTTATAATTCAAATAGAATTCCGTTATGTTGCCTATGAAACCGGTCTCTCTAAGCTGCCTTCATTGCCGGCTGCTATTTGTAACCACAACTAAAAAAGCGCCATTGTCAACTTTTGTTTTTTCAAAAAAGAAGTCAAATGTGAACACAGCCAAAGGCGATTCACTTTATTTAAATGTGCCGTCACTCTTTGCAGTGACTGCAAATCAACTGCGCATCTCACTGCTCTCCATACAGCAAAATAAAGCTGTATTTAAATGATTAAAGCAAGTACTACAACTAAGTACAGTAAAATAGCAAACGCATTCATTCATTGTTAATGGTGGCAGGATACTGTATTGGTTGCGATGTTTCGCATTCTCCTTCATCCGCTGCAGGTGTTGTTGGTGGCACTTGAGGCTCCATGGGTTGTGCTTGAGCTGAGGGCCAGAAGCGTTGCTTCTCTCCAGGCTGTAGTAGAAGACTTCAGCCTGCTTGAGCCGTTCTAACTCCTCCTCGCGTTTCACACTGGAGAAAAGATGAAGGAGGTGGGTCAGACAGATAGACACACTAGGTTTCAGCTTCTTAGCTAGACTCATTCATTGGGTCTGACCTCTTTAAAGTGATAGCTCACCCCAAAAATTCTGTCATTTACTTGACCACTTGTCATTTCAAACCTGTATGACTTTTTTCTTCCGCAGAACACAAGAGAAGATATTTTGAAGAATGTTGTTAATCAGCACCCATTCACTTGCATTGGTTTTGTGTCCATGCAATAAAAGTGAATGGCAATTTCTCTCAAAAATATTGTATTTTGTGTTCTGCGGAAGAAAGAAAGTCATACAGGTTTAAAATGAAAAGAGGGGGAGTAAATGACGAGTTTTCATTTTAGGGTAAACGATCACTTAAAGCAATTTATTTATTAATAGGTTGGTTGTAATGAATAAATAGTAGTACTGTAGTACTGCTTTCCTGTAGTTCAGTGGTTAGAGCATGGCGCTAGCAACGCCAAGGTCATGGGTTCGATCCCTGCACATACTCAAATGTATAGTATCATGCAATTGCAAGTCTCTTTGGATAAAAGCGTCTGCCAGATGCATAAATGTATTATAAAATGTACTTGCCTGCTCTCACAATACTTTTACAGTTTTGATGTAAGTTTTTTTTTGCCCCATTTTATCATTGACAGTACGTTATGACACACACAAGGTGTCAACAAATAATTTTCTCGCAGTACCTGGAAAAGGACCGTCAAACAGCACATTCTTGCTGAACCTCAGTCGCTCTGAGGTCAAGACTAAATCACAAAGCTACGTCCGTTACATAACCTTCTGCTAAACCTTGGCTCAAAACGCCCATTTGCACGGGTCACGCTGCCAGGAACTGAGAATGCATCTGTTCGGCCCAGCTGAGCTCTCTGTGGGTCAGTGCACTCAATGCGTCTACGTAAGGACGAGTATGCTGTAAACGTCCACGTTCTCAGTGAGTCAGATATGTGCTGAGCGGGCCATTATAACAGGAGAACAAAGACTAGTTTTATTCAGGACATGTTCATCACTGAGGACATTGGTACTCGTGGGTTAGTGGGGACTAGGGCTTAAAACTTCGGAGCAGTAACCGGATGGATTCTGGATAGCTTTGCACAAGGAACAAAACATGAGTTGTTATCATGGGGCGCTTGAGTTGTAATATGTTGGAACTTACAAAATGTATTTTTTGCACGTGTGAAGCAATCTCTTTTTATATTAAAATGAAAAAAAAAATGAAAAAACGTATTTTTAAATACAAAGCTTTTTTACATAGAAACTAAACCTCTAAATGGTGGTGGTTTCGGTAAAACCGGCTATGACATTATAATGTTGTGAATGGTTGCCAAGGTTTTGCAATGTGGTTGCTAGGTTGCCCATATATCCTTAAGTTCCTCCTTTAATAGAAGTATACTGCATTTTTTTATCAACCAGGTAAAATGATAACAATTGAACAAATTTTGGATACATTTTGACTGACAATATACAGAACAAAGGCAACCTAAAATGTAACCCTTCCCTTACCTTTTGTCTTTCTCTTTTCTAGAAATTCTGGATCTGTCTTTGCTGTGGCCCTCGTTGTCCAGCAGCATCTTACTGACCCATTTCATCTTATTTTTGGGCTCCAGGTCAGCCGAGGGGTCCACGTTCTCCAGATCCCCGAGCTCACTGTGCAGCGGGTAGGCAATAAGACACAAATTCCCTTCCTCATCTTCCTCGAAACTCACAGACACCTCGCCTGCAGAGAGAGAGAGAGATGCAAAAAAAGAACAAGGTCAAAAGTGAAACGGTATCATCTTTTACATCAGCAAACAGGTAGTAGTCAGAGTTCCAAGCTGGGAGGTTTTTAACATCTCTTACCCACTTCTCATATTTTTGCGCTTAAAAGCTTGGCAGTCTTTAACAAAAGCTATAGCCGATAGCACGGGCTGCTCCTAACCTGATAGAAATCACACAATCCACAACAAATAAGCAAACAACGGGAAATACTTGCAAGAAGAGAAAGAAAGAATGGATGAAACAAAGATGAAGAGGTTGAGGAGAGAGAGAAGGCTGAGAAAAACAACAGCCGTGTAGCTGTGCCTTTGCTGCAACGGATCACCACGCAAGATCAAACATAAGAGCTCTTTTTCCAATCGATCAACACACAAGCATAAAAACATCCCCCAAACAAATGACATAAGGCTAAACATATGATAAAACCAACACTATTTATTTGTCAAAGATCAAACCACAATACTTCGAGACTTAAATTCGAGACAGACATCAAAGGCATCAGATAAAGAACAAAATGCAACACAGTTTGTAAAAATGGTCATAAATTGTATTACGAACAACAGACCAGAAAAAAAAGAGTCAAAAATGGCAATGTTTGATTAAATGTTTTTCACAAGTAAATTATACACTACGGGGTTAGGGTTATTTTCAAAATATATATGTCCAAGTGAAATTTCAGCCCAAAAGAAAAAGAAAAATAGTGTATTTACGTCATATTGCATATTTTGATTAAAGCCTATTTTTTAAACCATGAACCATTATTTCCAGGATAATTAAACCGGTTTTATTCTTTAAGATAACATGTGTTTTCCACATCCAATTAATGCAAATTACACTGCAATGGGGTAATGATAATTTGGGAAATTCGGAAATGTGCTTAATTATCATAACAATAACGTCACAAATCCCACTTCCCATTTAGAACATGAACACAGATTAAAACAGGAAACAATCTAGAAAAGTGGCAAATGCACTCAACATGACATCAGATGGCAATTTCTAACAGTCCAGGAAAGAAATGAGGATCGCAGATCTGATGTCAAAACATTGTTATAATTTCATATCCATCCCCCATCCGACGGAGAACAGATGCCCGGTAAAAACAGGTCATTGAAAGAGCATTTGAAGCTGTGATGTGTGAAGAGTAAGGGCAGGAGATAGCATAATATAAAGCACAGAAAAAAGCATAGAAAAAAGCATACACATGCTGGGATGAGATAATATAAAAGCTTGAGCTTGTATCCATGTGAATCCCAAAGAACGACAGCTAATCTTGAAAGCGAAAACAGTCTCTGGATTATTTGTCAACAGTCTTTTGGTCCCATCCTCTTCAAATTAAAGGCTCGGTAGAAAGGTCCACAATCAGATCTTCTTTCACCAAAACCTTGGCACTTGTGCACAGTGTCTTAACAGAATTTAGACTTTGTTTCTTGAACCCAATGAAAGACTTACCTGAAAAGGGCCTTTAAACTTTAAAAACACCGCTTTATAAAAGCGCGACTTCACAATAGCGCCCCCGTGTGGAGATTAGCGGTAACACAGTAACCCAAACGCTACTGGCCTTCAAACTAGGATGTTTTTTTAAAGCCAAACATACTGACAACGCATAAATTCTGACAAATATCACATCGGGGTTTAGAAAAAGAAGAGAAATAGCATTTGCGGCCAGGTTACAAGGCGGAATAAGATGTTAAATGGTTACTTACCTCTATATTGCGGTGTAAACTTCCGCATAGCCGCAGGGAGGCTCTTGTAAAACTGGTGCTCTCGGGGGATTAGGGGCTTGCATATCGTCTGCTCCCCGAAACGGAGCACACACGAGTGTCCCCCCACCTGATGTACGAAGGGATCAAGCAGCACCCCTTTGCCCAAATACCCCTGCTGCTCTGTCTGCATTCCCTCGATGGCCGGGCTCATCCTCCGGGGGCATTAGACTCTCGCTCCCGGTCCAGTTGGACACAACAAGACGTGAAGACGGTTGAGGAAGACGATCGACCCTTTTTTTAATCTGTCACTGTTTCGCTTTTCTCGATACACTCTCGTTTAGTCTTTAAATATGTGATCTTCGCCAGACAAAGAGAAGCAGGAAGAAGGCAGACACGACAAAAAGCAGACAAAAGCTAAATGTTTGTTTTCAAATCCTCTCTTTCTTTAACGGGAAATGAGCTAGCTTGTGCTCTCCTCGTTTAATAAAGATCATTACGGGTGAATTTAAGGTTTTAAGGGTGAAAATGAAAAGGTTAAAACGGACGATATCTGCCGCTTTCGTGCGAGGTCTGACTCTGACACTGTAATCTCTCGCCGAACTGGGAAAATGACACTGGTGCATCGAAGGCCCCGCCTCCAGCGACGAGCTGACCAATCGGAGCACAAGCAGCGGTGTTAGGACAGAACGCGAACAAAGAGTGAGGAAGGGTGGGGGAGGGGAGAACATCGAAGCAAAACAGTCTGGGTGAAGGGGTGAGGCTGGACTCATCTGTTTTTCTCCCTGTGACATGGATGTCTCGGGGAAGCTGGTGATGTGCACATTTCAAGAGAAACAAAAAATGCATACCAATGTGGAAACTGCACACCAGGGCTGCAGATTTGGGGAAATAGGAATGGATAGAATTAAATTCTGTTTATATAAAAAAGCTGGTAAAGCTGACAGTTCAAGTACACTCAAAGGTGTCACAAATTCACGGGGCCTAAACAAGATTTACTATGGGTGGTCCCCTCGCCACAGGCCTGGGTAAAGCATTTCCAGTTGCCCACCGTCCCTCCCATCAATGTCAGCCTTGACCACGTGTATTTAAAGAAAACTCGAATCAAGCCTTTATTATTAGTCACTTATGGCCTTTACTAGATGAACAGATGTTTGTTTTCTGTAGACGGTTTCAGCGGCAACAAGATAATCAAATGTTATGTGTCCCAAACTTAATGTCTGGTAGACGCCCGCAAATTATCAATGACTGTTGAGTAGTTTAAATTAATTTAATACAATGAATATACACTAATATATTAATATAAAATTAAAAAATAAAATAAATTGTTATATTAAAACCAAACACAGACAGATGAAACCGTCTAGGAAACTAAGACAATAAAGTGGAATTGTGCTTTTTGGTATATAAATAAATGAATCAATATTATGTAGTTCATAATTGTCTAATGTCAGTCAATTTAAAAATACAATTGGTAGCTGATAATAACAAGTCGGGGGATGTGAAAATGAGACAACAGGGTGATGCAAGATGTCCAGCAACTATCCAAATATCCAGAACTATTGAATTATTAATCCTAATCAAATTCATATATGCAAATAGAAAAATGTTATATGGAGAATTGATGGATGATTTACAGAAAGACTTTTGCTATAGGCCTAGTGTTGGACTACAGACAGAGGGTTTGACTTTAATCTCTTTGTAATCTCGCCTTCTAGAGCACAACTGTGGAAAAATGGGCCATGGTCAATAGAAAGAGTGTTTGATAGCAAAATAAAATAAAAAACATGCGTAACCAACCATTGCAGAGAAGGTATCTCCTTTGCTTGAGATTGAGGTTACCATGGGAACCAGGTGAGCTTTTAAGTCTGAGCCTTCAATATATTTGCAAGAAGCGTTCTCCAATTTTAACATAGATGTTTTTTATCTCGCAAGCACTCTCAATATGGATATTTCTCTTAAACAAGCGCATCAATTCGCTTCTGAAGACCTTTGTCTTTGATGGGTGCGGATGCACTTTTTGGAGCTTCAAAAAGTCGACGCCCATTCACTCCCATTCTACCGCTTGGAAGTAAAATGATACATGGAATTATAACTTCGACTGCATTATTCTTCAAGAAGAAAGTCATATTCAGCCAGGATGTCTTGAGGGTGAGTAAAACATGGGGAAATTTTGATTTGCCAGAGAAATATCCCTTTAACTACATATAGTTTGCTGTATGTATTATTTAGAGATGCACCGATAATACATTTCCCCAACGATACCGTTTATTCAGAGTGATATCTGCCAATATCGATTCTAAAGATTAAATGAACATTTCTTAACTTTCTGAATGTTATTAATTCTTATAATTTATACATTTTCTATATATAGAGCACAAATTTATTGCATTTTCTGTCCTCTTTTAAATTGACAGGATACATCGACCCTGATCATAGGCTGTTTTTAAACTATCAGCCAATAGCCGATTGTGTGAAAAATTGCTTTAATCGGCCGATACCGATTATTGGCCGATATATCGGTGCATATCTAATATACATTATGTAGAGATAAAAAGTACAGTACAACTATGCTCATTTTCTTTTCAATGTCCCAGTAGCACCCAATTTATTTATTCATTAATGAAACAAATGCAAATTTGGGTGGTGGTACACTGGTGGTTGAGGTTTTAAGTCTAGTGACACAGTAGCCCAACACTTTGATCTCAGGTAGAACAACCTGTGAACCTGAGACCACACAACCTTTTGTCTATTGCCTTGAACCCAAATGGCTTTAGAAGTAGGTCTATCCTTGCTATTATTAAACAGTATATGTCTGCTACATAAATGAATCCCAGATCAGATATACTGCTATTCATAGCTGTACAAACATGATATCTTTACAATGTTTAAACAACACTGATCCCAAGTGAAGCAATGAAATGAGGACAGAAGCGATCTGGGATTAAACTGCAGCGAGTGTGAAACATCATCTAATTAGTAATGTGAGAAAGAACAAAATGTTTTGAAAATCCCCACCGAGATATGAAACATCGTGAGCTTTGGCACCGCAGATGTGAGAACGAGGGCGTTGGTCATGAAATTAGTGATAGCTGTGTTTTCAGCGTCCTAACAGGATTATTCTTGCTGATGCCAAGGCAGTACTCAACTCCTCTTAATTCAATCCCACTTGGTACACTGTGATCCAATGACGAACAGAGGGGACTGGAGGAGCACAGCCTGCACCGTAACCCAATAAGAGTTTGAGACAAAAGCCAAGACGCATGAGGTTGATACATGTGGTGTACATGTTTGTATCATGGATGCCAGTGTATGTTATGCAATAATTACCATTTTGGTATTGACTACTGATTTTAAAAGTCAACATGAAATCAATAATTGACCTTATTTACTATCTTAATACATGTTCCAAATCTTATTATGCATGATTAGTTGGTGCACGTCATTCCTGATAAACCAATCATTTTTATCCAATCATTTTTCTTCATCCAAAACAAGTTTCTTTTCGGCGCCGTCACCAATTTTTCTAAAAGCACTTTTCATAATTCAATGAATTCCTGATAGATAAAATGAAGATTTTTCTTTTCATTTAAAGGTTCACACAAAAATGCAAAATACTCTCATTATATATTCTCCATCATGTCTTTTAAAACCTGTATGACTCTTTCTTCTGTGGAGCACAGGATACAATATTTTGAGATATCTCATGTGATTTTGTGTCAATAAAGTGAAAGTCAATGTGGTGCCAAATTGTTTGGTCACCAACATCCTTTAAATGTATTTCCGTTCTGTCAAAGAGAGTCAAACAGAAATGACACGAGGGTGGAAAAAATAAACGATCCCTTTATCATCCTTTTTTAAAGAAATAAATTAGGGCTGTCAAACTATTAATCACGATGAATCGCATCCAGAATAAAAGTTTGTGTTTACACATGTCTGTGTACAGTGTACTGTGCATATTAATTTAGTATTTATAAAAACATACACATGCATATACTTAAGAAAAATGTAAAATATAAAAATGAATAAAAATGTATATATAATTTAGATTATAGGTAAATAATAATATACACATGTTAATATTTCCTAAATATGTATACATGTATGTGTATAAATGCAAAATGAATATGCAGAGTACACAGACAAGCATTGTGTAAACACAAACCATTATTCTGGATACGATTAATCGTTTGACAGCCCTAAAAGAAATACATCATATTACAAAACTAAAAGGGTTGTGAATGTTGGTTCATGTTGACTTCTATCTTTGTGAGTATCATTCTGCATCATGTGTTTTAGCCATTAGTGAGGGAGGCCAAAATTTGACCCGTCCAGAATGTCAACATGTTGCAATGTTGTTTTTTAGTGTGAGCGTATGACAGAAACTGAGCGAGGACGGTATGACCTTGATTTTGTCTATGTGATGACAGTGGCAGGAGCAGTAAGAACGGATTATTACGGTATAAACTGGTGATGACTGATTTACCTGAACTGCAAGAGGACGGCTGACAAAATTTTGGCTGTACTGTACATTGAGACCTAACCCTAAAATCTGGCCATGAGGACCAAAAACTCTGCATCCGGACAAAATCACATTCACATAAAAACACCATAAAGAGCTCCTAAACACAGAAATACATCTACAAATAATTTTTGGCCTACACATATCAACAAGAGTGAGATCATACTCCAACTACAAATTTAACTGATGAGCCAACCCCAACAACAATACAGGCCCCTAGCCAGGAATCCCAGCACGGCCTCATCCTGCACTAGATTGAAAATAGCTGAGTTTAAGATAAGTCTATTTTCCAGACAGCTCAAAGCTAATCCGAACAGGTCACTGAATGATACCTCACATTGACACCTAATAATAGCACTCTTGTTTCCACACATTCTTACGGTGGACACCAGAAATCCTAGAAGGCTGTTGAAGGGACCTGGACTTCAGGGCCTGCATGCCAGGTTGCTCGAGCGATGCGTACGTGTGAGTTTTAGTGTCTTGCCTTAATGAGGCATGCAAACATACTTAACTACTTTATACAGATTTAAGGGTGTATGATTGTGTTTACATAACTGCAGTGCCATAAATTCATAAACCTTGCATGTTATGCTTTTAATGCATGTTAGGGAACTTATTTTAGAAACTCTCTCATAAACGAAATCCAAATGGGCTTGTAAATCAGGCAATGAAACATTTGTTTCCTTAATCAAATCTCTTATAATAGATTCCCAAAAGCATAAATACTGTTCTGGAAAAAATTAGGAGACCCAAATTATTTTTAGTTTTTCTGAATTTACCATTGAGGTGTGTTTAAGTAAAATAATATTTTTTGTGTCCTTTAATGTGAACTAGTGAGATTTTCCTCAAATTCCAAACGAAAATGTTTTTTTGCATTTTTAAAAACAGGACAAACTGGTGAAAATATTTGCGAATTCCTGTGAGATCAGTCTGGTCTTTGCATTCTGGCAGTCTTTCACATTGCTGTTCAACAGATACCGGGGACTGGAATTGCTTCAATACATGCAGTACAAAACCAGAATGACCTCTTTATCTTTTCCTATTATTACCTTTTAAATAGCAGCGTAATGTCATAACACAAGCTTAGAATGACTCAGTGGGATCTAATAGTAATAAACGTTTGTAAAACATGAGTAAAATGTCTAGCATGTCTTGAAGACTTCTTGACTGACTTTGTTAGATGATTGCTTAGGTGACATCCTCTGCACTCCCGGCTTTGTGCGTTCACACCATGAAAACAACACACACACGGGCCTCTAAAATAATCCATCTTGAATGTCAACACATCTAACCTAGAATATCCCTTACATATGTGTATATGTGAACCCCATTCTGAAGCGGTGAGATCATGACACGCATAACATCTGATTTATAATAAGCCACGGCGGATGCAGTGAGAGTTTGTTCTGATGTCTTTATTAAGGGTCTTTGGACTCTGAACTAAAACACATCCTCTCCTAGACAAAGCCCTGGACTTCCTCAGAAACTTCCTGAGTGATCTCCACCCATCCTTATGGAACATCATATTCTGCTGAGATGAGCAATCTATTAATGGTAACACTTTACAATAAGGTGCGATTTGTTAACTTTAGTAAATGCATTAGCTAACATTAGCTATGAACAACTTTGTTCAACTTTGAATGTTAAATTCTTCAAATACTTTTGGGGCCCGTGTACATTACACCGCCCTCAACAAACTAAAAAACATTCAGTGGTATCATGCGGAAGCCGTTTGACAGAGAGAGTGCTTTTACTGTCTAAATACAAATGAAAGATGGCTTTGTCCTCGCAGACACGAGCAGGGGTTAGTTTGGGAGTTTCTGGAATTTGCAGAGAGAGAACCTTATTTTAAAGTGTGTTACCTAACACAGTGGATGCCAAACCCAAGGACCCTGTTCATTTGAACCATTTTTGCTTATTTGCTGAGGAAGGCAAACTCACACATGTGCTCATAAAGACCGTGCGCACCTAACAACATTGATATTTACAACACGTTCATGATGTTAGTTCAACCCAAGATGGAAATTCTTTCATCACTTACTCACCCTCATGTCATTTCAAATCTGTATGACTTTCTATCTTCTGAGGAATACAAAAGAAGATATTTTGAAGAACGTTTACCCCATAGACTGCCACTGTATGGACACAAAATCACTGAGTCATTTCCAGTGTTGGGTGTAACTAGTTACTAAGTAATTAGTTACTGTAATTTAATTACTTTCCCTTGAAAAGTAAAGTAAGGGATTACTCTTGTTTTTTCTGTAATTTAATTACAGTTACTTCTGATGTAATTAAACTAAATACTTTGTGTAATTTATATGTGTGCAGTAGTGGAATTGACATCAAAATTTAAAGTCTAACTTTAAAATCTGTGCTTTAATGTATAATTCTCACATTTGTAATACTTTGGTCAGTTAATAATACTACTTTATGTAGTTTTATATTATTTTTTTGAATGAATTAAAAGAGCCGTTTCATGTCTATCCTTCAATCACTTAACTAATCAAGGTTGATATAGGATATAGAAAGTAATTAGTAATAAGTAATTAAATACGTTTTGGAGAGAGTAATTTGTACAGTAATTTAATTACACTATTGAACACTCGATGTAATTAGTAACTAGTAATTAATTCCTTTTTCAGAGTAACTTGCCCAACACTGGTCATTTCTCAAAATATCTTCTTTTGTGTTTCAAGAAGAAAGAGTCATATTTAGGTTTTGAATGACATGAGGGTGAACAAATGACGATAGAGTTGTTATTTTATTGTGAACTATACCTTTAAATTAGGGCTGTCAAACGATTAATCGCATCCAGAATAAAAGTCTGTTTTTACATAATGTATGTCTGTGTACTGTGCATATTAATTTAGTATTTATAAACACATACATGTACACAAACGTGTATATATTTATAAAATGTTTAAATGTATTTATTTATATTTGCCAATAATTTAAATTATATGTAAATGTTTATTAATATAAAAAAATAATAATAAATGTGTCTGTCCAGACTCTATCCAGACTCTATCTATCCAGACTGAGTTCTGTTCTTCCTGGAAACCCACTTCATTTCTCTGGCACGTTTGACTGGCATTGAATGAAGAGATGTATACAAGTCAAGGTACTACTTGATGGTGTGTCTATATGTGTGTGTTGCACAATCCAAAGAATGTCAATGAGGAGAGACTGATCATAACCAGGCACCTGGTGTCATTTCCTCAAGCAGAATTTAGCACGGAAGGTGAGAGATACAGATAGACAGAGAACGAAGACTGGTGACAGTTATATGGAGAAATGGGGGCATTCCAAAGTGCTGATACCCCAAACACTCACATGAGGAATGAGTAAACATACTCAACTTATTATCACTACTGTCCAGGAATACACCATACAGTATGCTCACCATAACCATTTAGGTTATAATAGACACCAAATACTGACTTACATTCTTCCAAATTATTTCCTATTTGTAAAAAAAATCTCCCATGAGAGTTTACTGCTGACTTTATAAAAACTAATTTGAACTTACTTATGTCAAAAAGTTTGCATGATTGGTTTTTGATATTTTCTAATCTAATGCAATGGAATTAATACTTTTAATGTGACTTTTGTGTACTTGGGCCTCTGTATATTTAAAGGGACAGTTCACCCAAATCTAAATTTCTGTTATCAATCACTCACCCTCGATTTGTTCCAAATCTGTATAAATTTCTTTGTTCTGCTGAACACAGAGAAAGATATATAGAATGCTCGTAACCAAACCATTCTTGGCCATTATTGACTACCATAGTAGGGAAAATGACAATGGAAGTCAAGTGCCCCAGAGTGCTTTCCTACATTCTTCAAAGTATCTTATTTTGTGTTCAACAGAACAAAGCAATTTATGAAGCAATTTTTCCTATGAGAGTCAATGGTGGCCAAGAGCTGTTTTGTTACAAGCATTCTTCCAAAAAATCTTTCTCTGTGTTCATCAGAACAAAGAAATTTATACAGATTTAAAACAGCTTGCGGGTGAGTATGAAGACAGAATTTCCATTTTTGAAATGAACTGTCCCTTTAATAAAGTACTGTAAACTTGCAGTCAACAACCACCATCGTCATTTGAGCCAGATGCTGGTCCCAAGTAAACAAGAATTAGGGGAAAAGGTGAAAGTGTGATCCCAGACAGAGTGAATTACAGAACAGTTACATGTGCAGACGTAAAGAGATATGGCAGCATGAGTTTAAGAGCAGCCAAACTGTAACCTTAGATTTGCTTTTTAACTTTTACATGGAAACCTGATCATATTAAAATGGCTACTCCAATTATTCAACCAATGTCATTTTTCAGGTAATATACTTTAACGGCCTTACTGCATGTGCATGCACACGTACCTGCTTGTGAGAAAAGCTGAAATATCATTTCACACATAACATTACGCTACGAGGTCACTCAAAAAAAATGCTTTGAAAGAGTGTGGGAGGGTGTGTATGCGGGTGTGTGTGCAAACGTATCGAGGGATTTTTGTGTTTGTGCGTAGATACAAATGGAGACAACCTGCTTCTCTCTCTCTCTCTCTCTCTCTCTCTCTCTCCACATCTATCCATCTGCACTGCATCCCATGTTGCTTCTATTCTTATAAGCATAATAAAAAGATAAACAGGTAAACAGATCCAAAGAACACAAATTGCATGGTGCAAGAAGTTGAAATAGATGTGAAACATCAGTTGTTCTGATAGGTCACAACCCGGATATACAGTATGACTATCACGATATGAGCACAATAAATAAGACATATTTCTTTGTAATAAGGAGGAGAACATTCTTGCGATGTCTTCTGCTGTTGATGTTACTATGTCAACTGTCAATCGCTGAAAACTGAATGAATGATTTGAGAGTGAATAAATCCTGACAGATTTCTATTTTTGTGTGAACTACCCCTTTAAGAACTACTTTTATTTTACAATGTGACATACAGGTAATTGCACAAATGCATCGAATGTAGTCTTCTTTTTATTTTACGCAATTTTAAAACATGCTAGTCTCTCTCCCTGTGATTGAGTAGATCAGAGAGAAGCATCAGTGATGTGATGGATACTGAAAACGTTTAAGTAACATGACGCCTGCTTGTACCGCAGCCAAGTTCCTGTCTGAGGGAGCTGAGGCTCTGATTGGCTGTTGATTGTTTTGGGGAAGGGTGCTGATGCTCTGATTGGCTGCTGATTGTTTGAGAAAGGGTGCTGATGCTCTGATTGGATGGACTCCAGCGGGCACGGCACACCTGAGACAGAATGCTGAGTGTCTGCGGGCTGCAGCTGGCACAGTGGGAAAACACAGAGTCACGATTCTGCCAACTGTGAATACAAAGCACATACACGCACAAACAAATCCACAGAGAACACAAATAAATGCACTCAATATTCATCTATCCAACACCTTTGAAGTAGAAAATGCATGTGCACTTGAACGCAATTAGGCCTTTGTCAGTATCACAGGTTATTATAATCACACCATATCCCACATTCGCCTCTCATTTACATTCTCATATGCATGCCTGAAAGGGAATTATCAGGATTATTAGCAAGTGAAATATAGGCCTAAGAATCAGGTTAGAAAGGATAGGCCGCCATTTCACTACCAAAATAAAATCCCTTAACCCATTGTATGAAATTACAGCTGTCCTTTCTATTGATGGGAATACATGTAATGTATCACAATGAAACAGCGGACAAATAAAAGGAAATTTGATTCCTTTTAAATAATGTTTTGTGGTTGTTCATGTGTTATTTAGGTATTTTTTTAGTGTTTGTAGTTGTGTTTTGGGTGGTTGCCTATAATAGGGAGTTGCCTACTTCAATGTAAGTCTGTGTGAATTTTTGGTCTATTTTATCATCAGCTAACACTAAATCTAATTCAGTTTGAAAACCGATAGCAGTCCTCATTAAACCGCATGATGAATAGGATTAGATGTTAACAACAAACCACTAACTCAAAGTAAAATCGTCAGTGTTAAAAAAGGTAAAATTAACACGCGCAGTGTACGTATATACTGTATAATCCACACGCTCAAAGTGTGGATTATATAAACACTGTGAGTGTTAATTTGACCTTTTTTAACACTGGCGATTTTGCTGTTAAGCAACAATACAGGGCGTATCAAGAACCAGGAAGAAAGTAACAAGATTTTCTCAGAGCCCTGACTACATTTGCATTCCAAGTTATGACAGCATGTTCAGCACACAACCCTTGACGGAGCTGCCGAACATCATGTGAAATCGTCATCGTTTCCCGTAGGTCCAGAAAAGCAGTTTTCGAGCACAGACAGTAAATTACTGAAGCAATGCATTTTTTCTAGTTACAAGCTGTGCTTTTCGTTTCATGTGTCACAGTAATGATCATTCTACAGGTTATTTAGTGCTGTAACACACAAGTTTGCCTTGTCAGAGTTTTTCGGTATAAGTAAAGCCTAAATCATGGTTTAAATGCCAGGAGTTCCTGTCGGGACAAAAGTAACGCTTCTTTTTCTGAAAAATGGTGCTTTCGTCCCTGCTCTCCACTATAAGTAAACTCATCTTCATAGTCAGTCTGTCTAAAGAAGTAAGCAAGAGAAACATTGATCCGCATACATGTCCTATCAAGTTTTTGGTGAATTACGTAGTGCAATTTCTAATACTGTTCCATTCATTCATCCCTTTACACAATAAGCCTGTCACCTTTGTGTCTTTCCAAAATAATTCCAATACCCAATATCAAATTACATGGGATCTGGCAAGAGTAGCCCATTTAAATCCACTTACGACCATGTCTGATACTAAAAATACTTGACCTGTCCTTGTGTCCATTGAACAGCAGTCCTGGCTGTCCCCAAATAATGAAACCTACCAAAAGAAGCAAAATGGGGCCAAATTAGAGAGAGCGATACAAGTTTTAGTTTATTCTGAATTTACAAGACTTGTAAGGTTTTGACCTTCACACACTCTCAGAAAAAGGTACAAAAGCTGTCACGAAACCCTCTAAAAAAGTCCTGCACTCTTTGGTGCAAAAGTGTACTTTTTTAAAAGGTACCACCCCTTTGAGAGCCTTTGTTCCTTTTTTCCAAGAGCGAAGAAAGAAAATTCATATATTCACATTTCAATGATCAGTGGTTTACTATGAAATATTAGAAATAAAGGTAAGCAGTTTAAAAATGTACTGTACTGATACACATCAAATATAGCTGTGATTTTATAAAGAGAAGACTGTTTACTTTCTGAAAGAATAATGATGTCATTGATATTGGGGATAATTATACACACAGTATATACAGTATAAAATTATACATAAAGAATAAAAATAAGTCAAGAACTTATTATGCTATAGACAGCAACGCAACTGACATTATGCACTTTGAAAGTCAGTTGCGTTGCTGTGGGCGAACGACTTGAGGGTGAATAATTCAAGAGTTCTTCTTTAAAGAAAGTATATCAGAGAAAAGATAAACTGTCGTGGAGAGGTCAGTCAGAGTGACATAAAAGGCAGACTGAATTCTGCAGGGAGTAAAGTTTTCAGAGAAAGAAACCGAAAAAGCACACACACACACAAACAAACCAACTCAACCAACATATCATGTGTTAAGAGATGGCCAGAACAGGTGATTCTTCAGTGACGCCCATCATGTTTATCAACAGCAACACCCATGAATCACCCGTGGCTGATCCCACAGAGGCTGATTTGGCTGTGCCTGTACATGCTGTACACACAGAAAAAATACACACGCACACACACAAGCATGCACAGTGAACTTCTGCAAAGCAACAGAATGTCATGTGCACTGCATACACAAAGCAACAATTGCATTTCCTGCAACACAATATTACACATGCACTATAGTTCCCTTTAACATGTTTTGATGGGTTTTGCAGAACGTAATGCCCAGGAGATTTGTAGCTCTGGAGAGTTCTCTGTTTTGTTCAATCAGCTTTGTCCAAGATGTTTCTATAAGAATTACTTGTAGGAGAAATAAAAAGTTTTTAGTAAATAATTACTAACATACAGTATCGAGCTATAAAATCAACATGAACTACATACTGTATGTATTATGAACAACATGTATCAGTTCATATTAAAATCTCACATTTTTTTTATTTAGTTTTGGGTGTGAAATCATCTCTCATCGCTCAGTTTTTAAAAACAAATAAAAAATTGTTTATGGTTGTCGCATACATGAGAAGTCTGTAAGTCAAGACTTTTTTGAGGGTGTAAAATGTGCAGCTTATATTGTTTTTGTTCCAAAAAGGTAAAGTTCATCGACTGCTGTTCAAAGTATGAAATAAAACTGCTGAAGGTGTATTTGTCTTATGGTATTTTTGCTTTCATCATGACAAAATTACAGGGTTTACCATCTATACGTGGTTATGATAAGGTGACACTTTGGATATAACCTTCACAGACAAGTTTAGTACGAGATTGTATCACACTAGTCTTATTCTAACACATTTTGCTTCCCGGTACTATAATTTCAAAACAGTGTCAACATTCAATCTTGTGTCAACATTCAATCTTAGGCAATGCAATGAAAATTCTATACAAAACACAAAGGCAAGAACATATAGACAGGCATTTCTTTCTTTAGAGCGTAACCCAAAACAATCTCTTTCCATTGTATCTCTGGAGTCAAAAGCGATATCTATTCTCAAGCCATTACAAATTGGAACACAGTGTTCTAGCCATGGGGGTCCCATGCTGCGAGCAATCAACATTTCAAATCAATCATTTCAAAACAGATGACAAAACCAGAGAAACAACGCATTGCTTCTCAGATTTCACAACAGACAAGGGACTTGGTGACCAATGAAAAAAGAGCTAAAAGATAAAAAGCACAGATGAGTGGATCGCCTATACGCTCAGTGACAAAGATGGAATTTACCGTGACAGTCTGTGTTCCGTTTAAACATAAACATGGTGAACCCCCATCAAAGGGCACACCAAAATACAAAAAGCAATTTGGAAGCGATGTGGTCATGCACACACAAAGGGAATAAACCCTGTGATTTCATAGCCTAACAGCCCACGTACACGCATAACTCACCCAAAGCCACCCACACATAAACATCCAGCAAAATGCCTCCCTTCCACACTTGCGCACCTGTCCGTTCTTCTCTATTAACCCTAAGGTCAGAAAGCTTGAGGTATTATGAACTGGTGCTCCCACATATTGCATTACCTTACAAAATATGCAACCAAGTGGCAAAGATAGCACTCTTTTCCAGCAAAACATTTCACAAAAAGAAGTTTGCTTTGTATGACAAGGTTCAACAATATATGTTCCAGTTGGTACCTTTGAATTATGGAGACTTTATAGATGGATTCAGCGGAAACAACATAAATAAACGTTATGTGGCCCAAACTTAACTTCTGGTAGACATCCGCACAGAATAAATAACTGTTGTTTTAATGTAATTGAATACAAATAATGTATAAAAAATATTAATATTAATTAAAGGGGTCATATGGAGAGAACACGTGTTTTTCTGTGTATTTGGTGTGTTATAAGTTGCCCATGCATGTATTAGACACGTAAAATTGCACAAATGAAAGTGTCAGAACAAAAGAGAGGCGCGTTTCAGAGAGACGGGGCAAAGAGGAGATACAAACATGCACGGTACGTGGAAAATACAGCGTTTTCGAACCTTAAATTGTGTATAAACATTGCGTTACATCTAAAACAATCGATAATATTCGTTTTAGCCGTGTCATATGACCCCTTTAAATAAAAAATAAATTGTATTTCTACTATATTTTATTATAATTTTATAATCAAACACAGACCGGAAGTTAACTTCAGGCCAGGTGTGTAAACCAGTCTATATTTGCATTCTTTATCTTTTCTAAAAGAATATTTTAAGCCATTTTTTAAAGATTAGCGCCTTACAAAGCCCCATGATTCATTTATTACACAAGCAAAAGTATCCAATAAGAATGGAATGACTAAGATAAATGAGTATTACAGAGCTGATCACGTGATTTTATCACGCCCACCCCCCCCCTGAGGCTCCATGGTTAAATAAAACCGGCCAACATGACAGGAATATGAAAGCAATTTCATGTCATGTGAGTAAACATAAATATGAACATGATTATTAAATGTATTCCTTTTTTTATAACATGTTTTAATGAAATGTAAAAACTGCACAATTACATCACTCAAAAGTAAGCAGCAGTATGATTTCGTGACAAATTTGTTTCAATAAAAATGTAATTGGTTAGAGGAGATAAAGGGAAGGATGGCTTAATAAAGGAGGGGAAAGTGCAAGTATATCATACACTTTAAATAGCAAGCGAGAGAGAGAGAGAAAATGGAAGCACTTAAACAGATGCGGGATCCCCCTGAAGTTCCCTTCCTCATTCATTCAACATCCTTCCGTCTCCACTTTCATCCTATCACAGTGTGTATCTATGAAAAGAAAATAGATCTCTCCGTGTGCTTGTACATGTGAATAAGATTGTCAGAAGTTACAATGTGTTAGCAATAGAGCTCCTGATATGCCATATAAGGCTTTATGTGTGTGCAAATGCGATAGTAAATAACGCATTTACTGCTCAATCAATAAGGTGTCAGGGACCGTTCAAACCAATTGATAACTATAAAGATAACTATAACAATAACTATGTTAGCGTTTATGGAGGACCGGAAGAGTCATGTGTAAAGTAATAAAGCATTTCATAGTTTAATAAGTAATTCTACAATAAAAATAGGCATTAATACATTTGTTTACATCTTCACTTATTTATCCAAATATAAATAGGAAAATTGATAAAGTCATTCATTATTTAAAGTTTTAATGGGCAAAAAAAGCGTGATTATAAAAATAATTAATAAATGAAATATTAATCCATCAATAAATACTTCAAATTAAAAAAGGAATAAAAAAACCCAACATGAAACACTCAATAAGTACATCGTTTTAAAGTGCATTAATTAATTCTTAAATAAATAGTGGAATTTCAAAATGGATTTGAAAATGCAATTTAAAAAGAGGAATAAATAATTGGATTTACAAATTAAACTACTTTAATCAGTCATTTAAAGGGCGATTTCTTTTACCATTTGCATTTCCATTTCCATTTCCACGCTGCCTTTCCTTTTAGGATTTGCTATTCGATTAGCTTAGTCATTTAGCTTTTCCTTTTAGCCTCTCCATTTAGCATTTCCCTGACACTTTGGGTCCTTGCATTGGTAAAACGAGGTTAAACAATGCAAATTAGCTATGGCGAGAGAGCTGTAACAAGCTCTCTGATTGGCTAGTTCCTTGTACGTCATGTTCAGAGGTATGTTAGATGAGCAATGGTGAAGAGGATAGACCTGTTGTTCACTGCACGTGTAACCAGCGCGTTATCAGCGCCTGCTTTTTCTCTAACAGAAATCATAGAAAAGGAAACGTATTGTTAGAACAGGTTAGAACATTCACACTGCACGTGGAAGCAGCAGATGCTACTGTGTACTGTCTATGTGTGAGGGCAGGACTAAAAAGTGACCCTGGACATTTTCTCCAAGAGCAGCGCACCACACACCCCCTCGTGTTCCGGTTCCCCCGGTCTGCTCATGCAGTGCAGTGGCCCACCGGTGCTGAGGGAAACAACTGCATCATGCTGTCAATCGAAACTAAGCAAATCCTTGTATAATCTTGACATAGTGATCTTGATGCTGTATAAACTGTATATTCAAATTCTAAACCTAACCCTCATGAAAAACCATATGCATTTTTAAAGAAAAAAGAAAAAACATCATTTACAAGCTGTTTGACCATAATCTGGCCCCACAAGGCCAACCATTTTTGCGATTGGTTACTTCGTAGGGAAATTTAGGGACGCACCCACACACACATACTGAAGATATTCAATAGACAATTATAGACAATTTTATATCTTTAAATATATTGACTAAGACTATATAAAAATCATTACATACAATAACATGACAAAACGGACCGATCTATGCAACAAGAAATAAAGCCAGTGAGGTTGAAGGACATCTCAAACCCAGGCCCAAACAGCTCCCACTGACATTTTGTACAATATATAACAAACTTGTAAAACCAGCTTTAAAGTTGCCAATAGATGACACACCCAAATGTTGAAACTTCCAAAGATTTGAGGTTTTAAACCTAACATTAACTGAAACCTTTTAACAAACTAATGCAGAACCAAACCCGAGATCAGTATTGACAGCACTGAAAAAGTTTTTGACGATTGAGAATTGACTAGGAAGACCAACCCCAATCTCAGTGCTATTCTAGCTATTCAGAGAAGTCGGCTAATTTTACAACACAACCTCTTTCCATGAACTGTGCACATCTGTGGGCTCTTATCACCTTCTCTATTTGGCTGCTGTGGATCTCCCATCCCCTATATGAGAAGAAAACAGGATCGTGTGCTCCAAACTTTTCAGGAATCCGAATTGATGACGTGGAGAGGTTACGGGTTAAAGACTATGATCCTTTTTAAAAGCACTAATCTGAGAGGTTAATTCAGTACATGTTTTCATGTTGTCAGGGCTGTTTCTTTGAAACCAAGTCTCTGGTTTGTTAATTGGTTACAACCGATGAAAATAAAACCTTTCTGCAGAGTTTACCCACAGCATGCATTACTTTGTCATATGTTGAAATGCCTTTGCTCCTAGGCCATTTCTAAACTGGGCGTAACACTCGGGTATCATTTTAGACGTGATACCAACATCCCAAGTTTGGGAAAGTCATCTGAATTTAGTCCAAGACTCATTGGATCGTTCGGAAGGTCTGGACATCACTGCTCAGGGTTTGGACGACAGAAGAGAGGGTATGTGAAGCGAAATACCACCAGTGCCCGGGTTTCCTCTTCAGAAAGGAAACCTCTCCTCTTATGCAATGTTGGAGTAACTCTAAATGACTGCCTCACCCTCATGGTTGTATCATTAATCTTATAAATGATGATTTGATGCATTATTCATTTTCACAGCATAAACAATGTGGGCAACACAATTAAATTTAAACATGAATATTTTGACAAAACTGTAACCCTATATATCAAACACAATGGCATTAATGCGAAAGAAACAAAAACTATAGAACATGTGGTTAATGCGTTCTGTGCTAAAGGTTACTCAAACTATTATGACCTGAAAATTTGACCAAACTTGGCTCTGTCAATACATAACATTTCTAATCAATAGCAGTTTGGCTGTACAGTAAGTGTAGTTCATAAAACCTGGGTCAATGGCACCTGCCCGGTCAGCTCTGAATTATAAATGTTAGCATGGAACAGAGAGAAGGTCATGCTTTGTAACCAGAACCCAGTAATACAAAACCTCCAGGGAACACAGGCGGGGAAAACTAACACTCGCATACACTTACACACACACACACGCGCGCGCGCGCACACACACACACGCGCACACACACACACACACACACACACACGCACACGCACACGCACACGCACGCACTGACAGGTACACAGTGGCACAAAGAAAGTCAAACAATCGCACACACCTACAAAGCCATTTGTAAAAGTTGGCACTGTATATAAATCGGCTGATTAGATAAACAGCCACCCGTCAGCATTGTCATACACATGCCTGATTAAAAAAAAAGGCAATATAATTTAGTGAAATAAAATGTGTCCCGACCTGTGAAAACCAGGCAAAATTAATCAAATCTAATTCTGAGAGAATGAGCATCAAAGTGTGATTTAAGCCATTCATTTCACTATCATTTAAATCTTTGACATGGTCCTAATCGGTTGATTTTAAAGATATCAAGATTAGATTTTCACAGAGTGTTCTGCAGATTACGAAGGATGGTTTTACGTAAAAAAAAAAAAACTGCAAAACACAAAAAATGACTTTAGCTGGCTTTTCACAGGCAGGATCACAAAGAGACAGTATATTTAATGTATTCTGTTTAGTATGCAGTGAGCAGTATGCAAGCATCCCTAAAACCTTTAAACAGTGTTTGAGTATTATTTAAAACCGTAGGCAGGCAAAAAGTATAAATACAGCTATCTGTGTTTGTTTTCATTGTGTAAATATATATATGACATCAATCTTATTTATTAAGAAGAACTAACGACTTTTGTTTTGTATTTAAAGTGTAGTGAAGGGTTTTAAATGAGGAAGCACTGTGTTATTCACTTACCACAATAACGTATGTAAAGAGAAGTGGATTACTGGGACAGTTCACCCAAAATTTCATCATTTATTCACCATCATGTCATTCAAAACCAGTCTATGACTCTTTCTTCTGTAGAACACAAAATGACATATTCTGATAAATGTTTAAGTGGTTTAATATTCATACAATGGAAGTCAATAGTGTCACGAGTGTGGGTGGTGGGTGAGACAACAGACAAGGATACACAGACAGAGGACCCAGATGCAGACAGCGGGTAAGGGGTTAACATGGACGTTTAATAAAATAAAATAAAACACAAAATACAAAACAAAGACCCACGTGGGGGTGAACAGAGGGAACAAGAACAAGACTAACTAAACTGACAAGACTAGACTAATAACATATCACATAACTGCAAAATAAACCAGACTAACTAAAAGACAGGAACTCAGCAACTCAGCAACTCAGCAACTCACCCACACGACAAACGCAACACAGTGTAATGACCCAACACAAGACAGCGAACACAGGGGCATTAAATAAAGGGACAAATCAAAGGGGAACAGGTGTGGGACATGAACTAATAAACAACCAATAACGAGAGCTACAAAAGGGCGGGAACAGAGACGCCACACCGGAGAGAGGGAGTATATGGAATGCCAAAACTGTATCTCTCCACATAAAACAAGAGGTTCTGTCATGGCTCTGCCACAAGATAAAGAAAAGTAAGACAAGATGGGGCAGAACCATGACAAATAGGGTCCAGTGTAGTTTAGTTACCAATGTTAAAAGAACATGTGTGGTTGTTCTTATGTAAGAACTAGTCCTTCTCTAAAAATGAACCATGTAAGAAATTGCTGCAATTACCAATGTAAATTGCATTAAACTACCTATTATTACTATCCAGTCCATCACATGTGAATCCACCTTGCACACAGGGTGTATTTTAAGTATCGGTAATTAGCTTCCTATGAATGCATTGCGCTCATCTGCTGAATTAATTTCAGGCTTCATCATTTCAAACCTGATCTCAGGGAGCAGTGAACAAGAGCGTCCTGTCAATTCACCTGTAAAAATTCATGAATCAGTGTGAAGTGCATCAACGAAGCCGCCGCAGTAGTGCTAACAGAGGAGGAGTAGACTTACATAACAGAGCCGTACAAGCCCACATTCATGCAGCAGCACGTGTTCCCAATGTTCCGGGTGAGGCAGAGACCAGACGAAAAGACAAAACCAGATGTTCTGTGAGACGAGGCTGGATAATGAAGGAACAGAGAGCCTCGGTCTGGTGTTTTGTAGCTCTGTTAAGGAATGACAATGTTGAATGGTTTGAAGGTCTTTATTTCTTTTGGAAAAGAGTTTGTTAATGTCTGGATCTCACTTACTGTGGCAAAACGTAATCCTTTTAGGTATGTTCCATCACAATCGTTTTGACCTAGAGACATAGACAAGTGTGTGAGACAATCACGTTAATGTGTGTGTTTAAATGGCTTAGGCTAGGGTCATGGCCATTGTGTTTCCATATTGTTGATTCCAGAAACCGAAGACAACACGAGGGCTACTACAGCTATGCTACTGTACAAACACACTGCTTTGTAATGCATTAAAACCACTGTCAAATTATTTCTTTAACATCATCCAACAAACTGCTACTGTCCGTCTGGCCATGGAAAATGACTTTTTAGTTTTTACCTGCAAAAATAAAATGGTGGTCACCATAAGGTACAAAATGTGCACCTGCTCCTAATAGGCCTATTTGTGACATGTAGCCACAAGCTTACTTAAAGGGATAGTTCACCCCAAAATTCTGTAGTCATTTACTCACCCTATTGCCATTTCAAACCTGTATGACTTTCTTTTTCTGCAGAACACAAAAGACGATCTTTTGAAGAGTGTTTGAAATGATACGATGGTGAATAAATGATGACAGATAATATTTCCGGGTGAACTGTCACTTTAAACTTGCAATCTTTGTCACCACTGTATGCAACAATTATTAGAATAATAGTACTTCATCGGAAGCCATGTGATGTAAGAACATTTGAAGAGTTTATTTCCAAAAAGAGATAACTCATCATGTTTTTTTTATTGTGCATTCCAATTAATATCAATCAAACTGCAGTTGGTTTGTTTTGACTTAAGCCATAATAACTAAAAAAATACAGCTAACTTACACAATAAAATCATGATAACATAATAAAAAACATGATTTTTTGAAATTTTTAAGAACGGAGTTATCTCTTTTTGGAAATAAATAAATCTTCATTTATAGGTCATTTCATTTCATATTTATTTCATGTTTGTTACATGGTATATACCAAACCATGATATCAGCGAAATGAAAAAAATGGAAGAATCTCAGGAATCATTTGAACTGGCTAGTATTGTAACTACAGTAGATAACTTTGTATTATAAAATGACCATAGGCCTACATGTGCGATGTAATTTTTTAGCAGCGCCTCTATTTTAATACACATTTAAACTGGTTTAGATGAGAACTGTCAGGTTCCTCCCAATGACCTCCACCTGAAAACTCAAGCCAATAAGAAACTGGGTGTGCATTTTCTATAGACCCTGAAGTGAATCATTAACATCCTAAAGAAAGAATCTAATAAACCACATCGATATCAAAATATTTAATCTGTTTTGGCAAATCAGTTTTGATAAAGTCTACACAGACAGTCATTCAGGACAGTGACTAAAAATAAACATTTATTCATGATAAAACTAAAGTCAGTGGGTGCATTTGATGTTAAACGTTTATTCTGTGTGACGCACAGGTTCGAGCAAAACTAAACATTAGCCTTTGTTGGGCATCCAATCGCACATTTGCGTAAAACATATTCTGAGGGTTAACTGGTTTCAAGCAACGTGTGAATTATGTAACAATGGCCGTACTGGTGCCACGTCACAAAGTCCAGTTATTTTGTGTTTTTAGAAAAAGCAATGACGCAACGCAAGGTCAAGCAACTAGGCGTGAGCCAAATGAATCTACAAGAATATCAAATAATTGTGACGTGAACAGTCTGAGAGTCTGAGAGAGAGTGTGTGTGTGGGTAGTTTATTTTTCACTCTGTGTCTTGCAAAGACAATGAGGCTTTTACTCATAATACAATGGAGGATCATTCACATTCTGTTCTCAAACTCTTGGCTTGCCCTCCTACGCATTTGGGTTGAGAAAGAAAAGAGTAATGTAATCTAGGATTGGGTTGTAACAGAGTGATTTAAGATGGGTATGTCATTATTGACGTGTGTTTTGTGCACTTCTAGGATTATGACAGTCAATCTGCAGTTGGTAAGATAAATAATAAAGATTCTCATTATAAAATGAATGAAAAAACAACACAGAATTAAGTATTAACCATAACAGAAAAAGTAATAATTGTTGTTTCAGAACTATTTGTACAAAATGCACATGAAAAGCAGCAAAGCGGAGTTACTCTACATCAAAGTGTACTTTAGATTTCAAGACCTCCACAGCAGGTGTTCAGGGAAGTGAAAAGGGGAAATGGTGATGTTAGGCTGGCGTAGTTACCTCATGTTACTAACTGTTTTCTGTGAAGGAACAGACACATGTCTCTCCACGTGGTGTCACATTATAAACCTGTGTGCAAGGGCTATTTTAATGATATTTTTAATGAAATTAATAATGTCTTTTTATCTACAACATGCTTGATTTTAAAAAGCCGAACTTTAATAATAATCCCTATTATTCCCAAAATAATCTTTTACAGCAAAACCTCCAGTGTTAAATTAACACTTTTAGTGTTTATATAATTCTCACTCAGAGTGTTAAAAAGTAACACTGAAGCAGAGTTAAAATTAATGAGATAATTAATATGATTAATGAAGTGATGATTGAGTCATTAATGATGAACACCTGCTGATAACAAACACAATCACTGAAGAAAACATGAACAATGAGAAGTCACCCTGATAGTGTTTAGTGTTTCCTTTAGTTAGGCTCTTAAACTTAATTTCTATGTTTAATAATTTTTACTTAGCTGTAATAGTGTGTTTTAGAGGCACATTTATAACAGCCAAACAAAAGCAAATTATCTTGGCTCATAGCTACTGTATCATCTAATTTGAGATGAATATAGGAGACGTGTCAAATTTAGACTTAATTTTCTTAATTTAATTATGTGCCACAATTATCTAGTAAAAGCTTTTATGAAAGTTACACATTTTAACAGATTAAAGAGACTTAATACTTAAATCTTTCAGACATCAAGAATTAGCTTATGAATCTCAAAGATGGTGACAAAAGTTGTATATTTTATTTTAGCTGCAATGCATGCTGGGAATCATGTATGAGTTTTTTTACTGTTACCCAGCATGCATTGCAGCATTTAGCTTTCTTTTGTTAACCGTCACCATTGTTGAGATTCATACACTGATTCTTCATGTCTAATTGATTCAAACAGTTGGCATTTTTAATCTATTAAGAGAGTACTTTAATTATGAAATATATCACTGTATTGCGCTATCTCAGCGTCAGGAATGCTAAATTAAGTCTGTAAATGATAAAACACACCTACATGCAGCGTAAGAAAGTCATAATTGTATCAAATACCACCAATAAGTGGACAAGAATATTTAGCTTTGTTTTACTGTTATAAATGTGCATTATTAACACACTATTACAGCTAACCAAAAATAAAGTAAAGAATTAACAATGATAAGAGCATAACTAAAGGAAACACTAAACACTATCAGGGTGACTTCTTATTTTTCATGTTTTCTTCAGTGATTGTGTTTGTTATCAGCAGGTGTTCATCATTAATGACTCAATCATCACTTCATTAATCACATTAATGATCATTAACTTTAACTCTGCTTCAGTGTTACTTTTTAACACTCTGAGTGAGAATTATATAAACACTAATAGTGTTAATTTAACACTGGAGGTTTTGCTGATCAAGGAAATGTGTTTATGATAGTAATTATAGTTAAAGTGTCATATCATAAACACATTTCCTTGATCTTTGAAATTAAAGAGGTCAATGTGCCATATAAATATACAGTATTATTATAATGATTAAAAAACTGAAAACGTCCTACCCAAGTAGTGTTTATTCTGTGTTGAAAATGACTATGCAAGATTTTCACTACGTGTACACCTGTGTCAAACCTGTGACAATAAAAGTGAATTAAAAAAAATACAAACCATAACAAAAATTCTGATGGATTAATGGTTGCAACCCACTAATATACAGTATATGATGGTTCATGTCATGATGACATTTGCAATGGAAACCATTTTGTCCAACCAATATTGTTTTTTCAGCAGGGATGATAAACTAAATTCCATTGCTTCGGATTCAGAAAAGCTACTAAGTGTTTGGTATTCACTTGTGTTTAATTACAGGTGTGACTCAACACCATTTTACAGAAGAGATGTCATGATTCTGCCCTCTCTTGTCACGCTTTTTGAGCCTTGAGGCAGAATCATGAGAGACCCACGTGTTTCATGTGGAGAGAGGTATTTTTTGTCTTTATGGCTTTCCATACAATCTCTCCGATCTCGTCTCTGTTCCCGCCCTCTCGTCTCCTCATTATTGCACGTTTATTGTTTCATGCCCTTCACCTGTTACCCTCTTGATTTTATCCCATATTTAATGCCCTTGTGTCTTCTGTCTTGTGCTGATTCATTACGATTCCTTTGTTTCATGTTCTCTCGTGTGGTCTTGTTCCAGATTCTAGTTAGTTGTTTCTTTTGCCTACTGTTACCTGTAGTTGAGTCTTACGTAGTTAGTTCATGTTCCGGTTTACTCATCTTGTTTTACCGGTTGTTCTCAATGTTTTACCCCCTTGTGGGTTTTTTATTTTACCTTATCGATGCCACCGTATTTCCTTCCGGGGTCGGGCTCCCGTGCCGTTTTTCTGCACCTAAGTTATAGAGAGTTGACGGTAGTTTTGACAGCCCCGGAAAGACGTCGACGGGCAGATAGAGTTACGTTACTGTAGTTCAGCCTGGTGCGGCTGTGTTATTCATTGTTCTGAGTTCCGAGGAAACAAAAATGTACCTAGAAGCTCTTTGTCGTTTTTCAGACGTACAGTATTTTTATAATTAATTTAAAACATATTGTGGATGAAATAGATGAACACGCAGTCATGCACAGGAGTGACAGCGCTCGTGCAAATCAGAATGAATGGCAGGGAAACATATCAAGTTATTCCTACTAAATAATGATTCATTGTGACATTTATTATATGGATTTGTGGCTGTTGTTGTCACTTTTAATTATAAATGTTGCAGATTGACCGATTAATGTGATATTCATTTGAATAACAATAACTTGTCTTTATGCTTTTCTGCATATTCTTTCTTAATTATTTATTTTAGTAATATATACAGTATGTGGTGCTTAGAGTGTGGCCTCAGCCTCCAATGAGGATATATATATATATTTATATACAGTATATCCTCATTGGAGGCTGAGCCCCCCCTACTATTGAAAACCTAGAATCGCCCCTGCTGTTCACTATCTAATCTGTTCTGATTTAGTACTCTCCTGAGTCCTGACTAAAACATCACAGCAATTCTAATGAATTTAATAAAGTTATAATAGGAATTGTATTGGTTTTAACGTGCACTACAATAGTCTTTGTGGGTCTCTATGTTGGGTTCTATTGGTGGGATGTTGTCTGGTGGATGAACCAACAGAGCATTATTAAATCCTCCTGGAACACGTCCCAAACACATTTAAATAAATTAATTTTGTAATAGTTTAATATTATTTGTTTTTAAAAAACATTAGGATATTATTTGTGTTATTTCAACAGAACTCTGGTAAAGGCATGTAAACTGTTGCTGCATATGGCCTATGTGTAAACCACCATAGGATCATAATATACAATTTTGACTGAGGATCCTCAGAATATAAACAATCCAAAGCCAATACAAGTTTCAGACCAAAACATTAAGCCTCAGAACCTGGATAGCAGTCAAGTAAAAGCAGCTGTGTATCATGACTGTGGTTATTCTTGCTTTTCTCGAATGCACTTCAACACAGTCTGGAATCTACAACTGTCAAAACAACTGGAGTCTGTGCAGTTTTTATTGTAATCCCGATAGCATC
This sequence comes from Triplophysa rosa, assembly GCF_024868665.1. Lineage (NCBI taxonomy): Eukaryota > Metazoa > Chordata > Actinopteri > Cypriniformes > Nemacheilidae > Triplophysa > Triplophysa rosa. The sequence goes on along the minus strand of NC_079896.1, from coordinate 6,727,348 downwards.
ACACACTACCGGACATATTTTACAGTGAAAGATAATGGACGTGAAAGATACGTTTTGAAACCTATTTAATTTCTTTATTTAAAATGTCGTCCATTTTCTGCTGTTTCTGCTGTCATTATCCTTCCTTTACTTGTCTTCTGCCATATTCTTTTTTTAGGATGTACTGCCAAGAACATTGGACAAGCCAAGTGCAAAGAGAGATGGGGTGGAGGAAGACATCGAGGCAAAAAGTGAGAAAAAGTGAGTGAGATGGGAAGAAACAGAAAATGTGCATGGGCTGCAAAAATAAATTGTTGCAAGCAAAATTAATCTCTGCTTGCAAGAACGTTTGCAAAGGTTGTTCAATAAATGCAAACACATATCTTAAAGGTGACCATTTGCCAAAGTGCTCTATAAATTAAATTAAATAAAATTATGATTTATTTGCTTTCCTTTTGTGCATTCCTCTTTTACTTGTAATACATTTTTTTATTTAATTCTAAGGAAAGCATAACTGTTATTAGGTATTGCTACAGTCATTAAGAATTGTGTCCAAGTCCAATAGGGGCTGGCTGCAGCCGATGGGGCGAGTGGAGCTCCACTAAAAAGCGGAAATACGTCACCTCCACTCGAAGCCCGAGCGGATATACATCACCTATAATTCTGACCTCAACCCGGAAGTAATTTATTAAAACAGCGCTGTTTTTATGTCAATAAATACTTGTAATGTTTTAATGCTACAAAATTATTGTTTAAATGTTATTAAATACCTTTAATGTTACTAAATCCAAACATTGCTTCCAGGTTTGTATTTAGAAAGTAAACATTATAATAGTTAGCAGTGAACAATAAATGAAACATCAAATAAATGAGCTTTTATAAAAATGAAAAATGTGCACACAAATAATTGAGGAATTTTATATTTAAAAGCAAAATAACATACAAAACAACCACAGCAAAATGTTCAATAATTTCCACAAATTAAGTTTTAATTGTTTTGAGTAAAAAACACAAACTATATTTGCAAAACACATCAACTGCAACTAACAGTAAATCACGATCAACGAACGTTCTTCTCCTTTTAATGGATATATTTAGGTGTATGTCGCCTGCTACGGTACCAGGGTGTGTAACATCAGGGTTTTCAGTACTTCGGTGGATTATATAAAAAATATCGGATTTTCTAAACCTGTATTTTAAAGAAATTCATGCAACATCAGGCAAGACATCAATATTGATTGTCAAAAATATATAAATCCATCGTGTTTATTCATCCTTTTTGTATAATTTCACGGAAGCCATATGCGTTGTGCTTGCATTCCACGTTAAGACAGCGTTCAGTCTGCAAGTAGTGTAGGGATGCTGAGATAAAATTACCCGAGTTAAAGTTCGAACTTCGGAGAGCTCAGCGACGCCATTTTGCCCCTTCTTTATTATTGAGTGGAGGTAGGCATGGGCAGTCGACTCCAAAAGAGTCGATTCCTCGACTCTTAATGTCCCTAAAGTCGGATTCGACTCCAAGACAGGAATCGACTCTCGTCGACTTCTTTTCGACTCCGCAATTTTTTATGTTGTCATTGAGTCAAATCGGTTAAATCGTCTTTGTAATTGGCGCAAAGCAACGATTTTTTCAAAAAAACAATCATGTTTTTAAGGTAAAAGTCATACCACAACGCTCTCTCTGACTGTACGTTTACATCCGATCCAAAACACTGTGGTAACAGAGCATGAGCGACGCCTATTGGTACTCTGACAAAAGGGCACGCAATATTTCCCGTTCATTCTTCACCTTCACATAAAATTCTCACATTCTTATTAAAAACTCTCCTCCATTTCGTCGGTCCCTCTTCAAGCTTTTATTTATCTTAACAACTTAACTTAAGACTTTGTAAGTTGCTTTGAATGAAAGCGTTGCGCGAGTCTGTGCGCATAACTGGACACAAATCAAAATCAAGTTTGTGGAAACAAATTATAAAGCATTTAATTTATCTAGTTTAAAAGCGTAAAAAAATCAGCAACAGACAGGAAGTCACAAATCATATATTAAGTTTGTGTTGCTGGGTTATTATTATAGCATAGGCCTTTGTTGGTTTTAACGACAAGTTGATCTTTTTAAATACTATTTATTGTTAAATGCCCAAAACAGAAACTCAATGAATAAGGCTACATTAAGAAAATAACACAAGGTAGGCTCAACGTCTTTTCTCCATTTTAAAAAAAGTTTTGAACTTAGCCTAGGGTAGCCTAAATATATTAATGAATTCTTAAACGAAAATAAATAAAAATGTTTTAGGCTTGTTTAGCGCACATTTACGGAGCCTACAAAACAATAAAGCGCGGTGTCTTAAAGTAGGCTACAAAACTTCATTTGTGTGACTCTGCAAAATTGATGCAATATAAAAATAATAAACGAAACGAAATGTCTCAGCTTTACCATAAGTCTATACGGTTAGACCCGGGCCGTCTTGCGTTGCGTGCGCTTGGAAAACCACATCGGTTTAGGACCAGAAAAGGGTAACTGGCAACACAAAAAAACTCTCTGTGATAGTGTGCTCGTTGCACAAATGCATGTGTATTTGCTAGTGACTTTGGAGATGCCAGAGTTTTATTGCCAGTCAAAAATTCCCAAACTTGTGAAGTTACATTCATTTATGTTATATTCATATTCCTGACCCCGTTTTGAATGACAGTAAATGGAGTCGAAGTGTCGATTCCATCGACTCCAAAAGTGGGAGTCGAGAATCGGAGTCGACTCTAAAAAAACCCGGAATCGAACACCCCTAAGTGGAGGTGACGTATTTCCTGTTCGAGAGTGGAGCTCCAGCTAGACACCTCTCTCAAAGTGTCACACCAAGTCTCATTTTCTTCAGAAATGTAATAGAAATGATAGTTATCTTCAGTTTCTTTAATTTGAACCTAACTAGCAACTGCTTTGGCAATGAAATTTAGTGCTAAAACCATGAGAGAGAGCGAAAGAGAGGACATTGTGTATAGGCCTATGTCTTTTCTGTGGTTGTTCAAATCACAGTTATGCAAGCCAGAAGGTCGACGTCAAACTTATCCAACACACCAGAGGGAGCATAGCGAAACAAATAACTGGCTCAAAGTGAACCAGCCAAACGGAATAGAGCACCATGCTTCACTGAACTCATGCAGATTTAATTAGTAGATTGTCTGTAGAAAAGTTAATTTAAAAAAACACCTGTTGCATTGACATGTCAAAGAGATTGAAAGAGCATTAAGTGCACAATGGATGCATATAAATGATAGGGCGCCCCCTATTGTATTGATGTGAAGTCTATACTTCTACATTAATCTGCTCTTTAAATAAAATTAAGAGGAACTTTATACATTTAAAAATGCCATTTTATAAAATGAAAAGGAACTGTGTTGGTGAAATTATACATTTTTGAAATACCTTTTAGAGAAACAACAAGGGACATTAACTAAACAACTTTTAAAGTTGCATAAAGACATTACATTTTTAGTGAAGATTTGTTTTGCTGTTGAGTGTTTTAGTAGACATAATTATGAGTGCAAGATGAGCTTATGAAATGTCTCAGAAGAAAAAGCACGTAAATCTTACATCCTTATATCGCTAAAAATTTGCACCTTTAATGAGAACATTAGCATATAAAAGGCCTCAAAACTAACGGACACGGACTGCAAGCCACAACAGTCTAATTCAAATTTCTATTTTCTATTTATTCAACAAACAACAAACTTTCTTTTCCACTTTTTTTGGATGGACTTATATCACCCTATTCCTCAGAAGCTCGAGTTGTACCTTTGGACATGAAGAGACGGACAGCAGGAGAATAGCATTCACTCCAGTGTGAATAGGTATGACGCAGATTCCTGACCAGTAGGTTTACTGGACCTCAGTTCAACAGCAACTCTATTATAACGTTCTGGCAAACAGACACAAACTAAAGAGGTCTAAACAGACCACAAACAGAGTCTAAACAGACAAAAGGAAGTCTGGATGACCTTTGTCATGTTGGCTGTCCAAGACGGCCAGTTTAAAAACAAGTTGTTTTTAAAAGCTGTGACCACAGGAAAACTGCAACGTTCCATCGTTTTTCCTATGACAATAAAGTTATATTCTATGTGAACACTTCATATGGTGCTTATTGTTTGGTGTAAAGGCAACATTTTAAATGCTCACTCTTTTTTGCTTTGAATAAAAGTGTCTGCTAAATGGATACATTTAAATGTACGCCAATTTCAAGTAGCCTACAATTCCTTTCCCTCTAATTTCAGTAATAGGAAATCTACATAGGACATTATAATGATAAAAATAAATAACAATACAAATTCTGTTAAAATGAATATCAATATCAACCATCTTCATTTACATGCAGGGCAACAACAACTGACCAAAAAGTAAATAAAAAACAACAGCGTTCCAATAATTGAGCGCTACAAAGCATTCTTGATTTATAAAATCTTGTTTAAATTTAAAGGTTGTAGTGCCACCATGTGGACAATGTACTCCTTTAAAATGTATCCAAATACTTCAGGCAAAATTTTTAGCCATAAATGATAATTAAACAAATTAGGGATCAGGGGACAGTTTTAATAGCTTCTTAATAGATTCCTGATCAAATCTATTGTATTGTAGGCTATTGCATTGCACTATATATAGCTTTACCAGCTGCGGAATTAATTGTACAATTAACTAAGTTTTTTTTTACTTTTTCAATTATAGCGGTTTTTAAACATTTTAAGTGTGTAAAAATAAAGTGTGTTTTCTAGCGTGTAAAAATAAGCATAAAAAAACAAATCATTAAGAATGATTCATTATAATGGAAAATCCTTCTTAGTGTAATTCCCTCTGCAACTAAAAACATGACACAGTCTAACAGTCACTGAAAGCAAATCACTCAGTTGCTTCCCTCCCTTCTAACCTCAAAGACCTGTGAATTATACATTGTTTTTTAACCCATAACCACAGTAAAGTTTTATTATTTATTGCCAGTGTGAATTGAAAGCATGATTAAACTGAAGCGTTTTCTTCTCGTTTCAGGACAGCCTGGGAAGTAAATTCCCTGCATTCCATCAATGAAAAGCTTATCGAGAGGGATATCTGTAAAAGCCACAGGGCAAAAGCCGAAAAGATGATAAAAGGCACATACATGTTTTATGTTTGTAAATGCGGTTAACACAAGCAAAATGGCGAATTTTGATTTAAATCCCTTGAGGGATACTTGGGTCGGGACGGGATTGTGCAACATTACTTCCTCATGAGGTGTATAGGCGTGTACCGTGAATGCTGGATTGCCCTACTCACAGTCTCCTGCAGATACAAGTCGAAACTGTCACGTACGAAGAAACCAGTCAATAGGCTACTTCAGTCTGTGAGTTTGCGTTTTTCATTTTCATTTGATCAATTTATATCAACTGTAGAGTTTTTTAATGGAATTTGACATGTGAGTGTAATCGCATGTATTTGACTGCACCCACGTTACTCTTTCACTTCACAGCACAGGACTTCTGAGAAATCAGGTGAGCCTCAGGTACATTTTTCATACCAGATAAATATGAACTTTTATCTTGCTTCTGTGTAGACTTTCTGTTACATGCTAATGACACAGGTCACATTTAAGTTCACTGAAATATAGGTTATGGTTCATTGATATTTGCTTGAAGCAGCGCAAGCACGCGTTTAAATTGTTGCCAACGAAAAGTTGGTTTTCAATTAGCGTTCGTTTGGTTACAGGATGTTTACGCTTTCGTGAAAATTACAGGTTACAGAAGACACTTACTTACTGTAAAGGTGTTTTTGCCACATTACAATATTTCGTCATTTTCTTTTTCTTTTGTAAGCATCGAGGCTGTATTTTTCACTAAAATAGTCAGTACAGTTCCCAACCATTAACACATTAGAATTTATGGTGCTTTCTAATTTTATTTTGTAATGTTTTTTTATTATTTAATTGTATTTTTTTCTGCATTAAGACGACTTTAAATTGCTGTCTTAAATGTCAATGACAACTTAATTTACAACTTTTACAAGACACAAAAGTGGTGAGTCTTCACTTTGCCACACATTTTGAATTGGTGATAAAAATATCAGAATATAACAGAATTATACATTTTGTTGTACAATACATGGCTACTTACTGTAAATGGCAGGAGACAGTGATTGTTCGTACATAGTTCTGACAACATTTTCACAGGGTACATGTTAACTCATCTGTTTTTGTTTCTCTCCATTCAGAGGTCTTGGTTTTCTCAACATGTGTTGAGGAGCGGTAACTAACCCTTCCCTCAGGCCACACAGGACCGTGGAGATGTTCATCAGCCCTAGCACCTTGTTAAAATGTGTCTGGTTCCAGATACATCTGACATGTGCCCTGAAAACATGTCCTCCAATCTTACAAACCTCTTTGAACTTTTCTGCCACCTACCCAGTTTCCTTTTTCCAAACTGCAAACGCCATACAGAACATAGTAGTTCACGAGAATTTCAATGAGGTTTACGTGGCATCACAAAATGTAATTGAAGCTTTGGACGGTCACTTCACCAAAAAATGGGAATTGAGAACCGGGCCATTTGGCAGTCCAGATTGTCAGACCTGTCATTGTGACATTAAGAATGAGCCAGGAACATCACAGGACACAGATAACCAGGTTCTTGTTTTAGAGCCTTTCGAACATTTGGACTTCTTGTACAAATGCGGGAGCACCCAGTATGGAGTCTGTACCCTACTTGAACTTACAGTTGGCAAAAGACTCCATGACCCTACATGTTTGTTTCATAACAATTCCAACTCGCCCTCTGATTGTCCCGACTGTGTCGCTAGCCCTCTGGGTACAAAAGTCAGCGTGGTAACAGACGGGCATTTATCATACTTTTTCACAGCAGCTACCATCAATACCACCATAGCTGGATCTTTTCACAAGCGATCCCTTTCCATTCGCCGCTTGCTGGCCACAGAAGAAGGATTTGACAGTCAAGTGAAGGGTTTGACTGTTCTTCCTCAATTCCAGGACACATTCACCATCGATTACATCTATACCTTCTCCACACCAGAATATGTGTATTTTGTATCTGTACAGTGGGAGAGCCCACTGAAACCATACGGCAGGTTGCAGACCCATCTTGGGCGCCTGCCGATCAAGGACAGCGAGCCTTGGATGTATAGGGAGATAGTTCTGGAATGCCGCTTTAAGCCCAAAAGAAGGAGAAGGAGTTACCGGGATACAGTGTACAACGCAGTTCAAGCTGCCCACTTTGGTACATCAGGAAAAGAGCTGGCCAAAGAAATGGGAGTGAAGATGGAAAGCACGTTTCTGTATGGAGTGTTCGCCGTAACTGATAATGAGAGAAATCCAACCAGACAGTCGGCCTTGTGTGCGTTTCCAATAGATGAGGTGAACATTAAGATTGAAGAGGGGTTCGACGCCTGCTGTTCCAATGGGACAGAGCGTCTTACACGTGGACTGAGCCATTTTCAGCCCTTTGAAATGTGTCCTCATGAGGTGAGTTTGTATTCATTACTAAAGCTTCTAGAAAATTATTTCTTAACTTTTGTGTTTCCTATTGAAGCTCATGAGGCCTCCAAGGACCTCCCTTTTTAGGGCTCCTGTACAAATCTTAAACTCCCAGGTTTTCAAAGACTACCTTTCGTTCGGACGTAATTTTCGTCATCTGGAGGGTCCGCGGTCGTCCGCACACCCCGTCCACGTGCAGCTCATTTTTTGAGACCGCACAGACGTGACGTGTACAACAACGCATGCGCGAGAAAAGTGCACTAGTCCACTAGGGGTCAATGCACAAACAGAAAATGTGTCGTTGTCGAAGAAGAATGATACAAAAGCACACGCTGAAACCAAGAACAGTAAGCTAAGAAGCATAATCTTCTCCATACTGTTTGGTTGTTGTACTTGTTGTCTTGCTGTTTGCTAAGGTTGTTAGAAATGGCGAATGACTTCCTCTATCATTCATTTGCAGTGGGTCTGTGAATGACTCGACTCAGCGCTGCCCTCTGATGGTCTGGAAGAGCACACATACTCATTTGTATTGAGCATGTGTCAAACTCGGACGTCCGCGCTTAATCCGTGATGAGTATGTTCAAGAAGCTGTGCAGACGCGTTTGTGCGCGAGACGGACGCGGAAAGTCAAGTATACCCGCGGCTTTACATGTCTGTTTGTGTGATTCAGCCAGTTTCCTCAAAAAAAATTGTAAGTTCTTTTCAAAACCTGTATGTCTTCATTTCATCTGTGGAACACACAAGGAGTTATTAATAGCCTGATGTACACACTTTTCTACATTTTACACTTTCCCCACACTCCCAGAAGAAAGGTACAAAAGCTGTCACTGGGGTGGTACCCTTTAAAAAGTACACTTTTGCACCTATAGAGTACATATTAATAACTCAAAGGTACATATTGGTACCAAATGTATAAATCTTTACCTAAACATTACATATTAGGACCTTTTCAAAGGGTACAGTCCCATTGACGGCTTTTGTACAGTACCTTATTAAAAAGAGTTTAATGGCTGTTTTATATATTGCACAAGTTGTATATTAAAAGAAGAGAACCATAAAAGAATTACGATGGTGGAAACTGAAGTCCAGGAAATGACTCATACAAACGTTTTGATATTTGTTTAACTTAAATGTGGAGCTGCACTTGTTCTGGGAAAACTCTGAAGGAGCCAGGCCTTGTCATGTACTGCGATTGCAGATTTTGAAGTCCTTGTTGTATTGTTGAATTCATGAACTCAGTTTCTGTTGTGCAGATACAAGCCACCGCATGTTCATACATGAACTTTAATAGGTCATTACGTTAGACCTAAGTTTCCATGGATCTAGAAGTATGTGCCAAGTTCAGCTTTATCTCTCAGGATCTTAAACAGGCAACTAGCCAAAACAAAGATGATTATTCAAACGTGACGTCAACCGTTTTTTTACCCCTAGAAACAGATATTAAGAAAGAGGATGCCAGAATGTCTTCTCCAGGCCTTCAACGAGTTTATTTATTCATGTTAAGATGTTTATCTTAAATAAATAATTATTTCTATATAATTTGCTCTTAAATGGACAATTCACTCAAAAATGAAAATTGGCATAATTTATTTACTCTCATGTCAACCAGAACCTGTGAAATACAAAAGAAAATATTTTGATAAATGTATCAGTGTTTTTTTGTCAATACAACAATGGGACCAATATGTTTTGTAACATTCTTCAAAATATCTTTTGTGTTCTGCAGAAAAAAGAAAATCAGGTTTGAAATGGCATGAGGGTGAATAAATGCTTAAATAATGTAAATTTTTTGAGTGAATAATCCTTTTAACAAAAAAGTATAATACTTTTTCATTTTAGTTTATCTATTTTTTTCCCTATGTACCAAATGACTTTCCTAAGTTGAGAATTATAATGGCCTTGTGCAACTTGGGAATTTATGATCAAATATTTAACTGCTGTAACAGTTAAAAGTTTCACCTCCACCATTTCAGGATATTTAATAATAAGGATAAGGATAAAGTACTGTAATTAATAAGGATGAAGACAGTACCGCACATCTGCTCTCAGTTCATTAGTTCCTTACATACTGTTGTCTCTGCTATGCACATTAAAGTGTCCAGATAGCTCTTCTACTGACAGAATGTGTCTGTCATCCTAATTTGGTCACACAGGGTCTGAGATTTAACAGGAGGAAGTAATTTATTATTGCCAGATGATGTCTGCAGCCTTTATTTTACAAGCTGTTGCCTCCTTTTTACCGGTTTGCACCTATTTTGTTTATCACTGTAACACAAACACAAATCTCCCAATGACCACAGGTTATATATTTACATTAAATAACAATTTGCACTTGGCAGACACTTTTATCCAAAGTAGTAAATGACCTATAACAACACCGAAAACAAACAAACAAAAAATAATGTATGAAATAAAATAAAAAAAAAAATAATGCGAACTTGACTAAGTGTAAACGAATTGGTGTTACTTCGAAGATAGACTAAAAAAGCCAAAACATTAATTGAAAATCACCATTTTGGGTGTGATGTCATTGTTATTTTTCTAAAGAGAGAAATACAGTAGTAAAAAATAAATGTAGGAATATTTACGGGATATTATTAATTTTACAAACATTTTGTTCTGTTTTGTCTAGAATGCAGATAGTTTGGCATGCAAAGCTCTTCCCACCATGGTGTCAAAACCTTACTACCGAGTGGACTTATTCAATGGGCAGCTGAAAGATGTGCTCCTCACTTCCATTCTGGTCACTACCATTGAGAATAAAACTGTGGCGCACATCGGCACAGATCGTGGGAGGCTCGTTCAGGTATAAAAAAACTTTGGCTGTGCTTATTGGATGCTCACTGTAAATAGATTTTACCTTTAAAAGACAAATGTTAGTGTTAATTAAATAGTTACAGTATGTCTTGGTCTGTTGGTAAATGTGTCATTTGATCTTATTTAACGGCATCAACAACTTGCCCATAAAAGTGAATGGAAAATGAGTCTGTTATTCACTGTTATAAAGCTGCATCTAAAGTTGTATGCGCATCAAATAGCACAGTATGTTCAAAATCTCAGTTTTCAAAAAACAGTAGGTGAGAAATACCCTGATGGTGTACTGGTCTTCTGCGATTTCTCATTAGATGCACACTTTTCTATCCCATAAGGCTAGCTGATGAGCCAGCACATTTAAAAAAAATGAATGAATTAAAAATACAGATACTGTGTGGCAGGTGACAGTGTTAGATACCAAGAAATATATTTTTCAAAGTTAAATCGTTCTTGTTCCATGGAAGAAAAAAGTCATTTTAAGTTTTTCTTGAACTGTCCCTTTTAGAATTTTGATGGACGAAAAATTGCTCTGTTTTTCTTTAATCAGATCATTCTGAGCAGGTCAAACCCTGTAATGTTAGCCAACTACTCTCTTGTGGAAGATAAGCAGAGAGTGTCACGAATAGCTGCCGTTCTTTCTACCGAGCATCTGCTTTTTGTCGTTGGAAACAAAGTATGTACGCCTCCAGAATTTACTTTTCACCAGTTTGTACTCATTAATTTTGTTTAAGTTTAAAGGCGTATCTGACGTCAGTAAAGTCTGGAAGTTTTCGTTTTTCCAAAGCATTTTTCTGATGTTCCATTAGCTGTATGCATTTTTCTGTTTACTAAAACAATGATCTCTTCTAAAAACATTTTTTCTATTTGTTCTATATGTACAGTTACTGAAAGTGTCCTCCAGAGGCCCCGGCTGTGCTCACTTTCTCAACTGTTCAGTGTGTTTAGAAGCACCTACGTTTATGGGATGTGGCTGGTGCGGTGGAGTCTGTTCTCAAGAGTCACAGTGTGAGAATAAGTGGAGTAACAACTCCTGCCCTCCTGTTATCACCCAGGTAAACACATAGCCAGTGGACTATAATGCTAAATATGCAATAAATGTCACAATAAACTATCTACATGTCTCATCTCATCATTGTGATGACTATGAACTAGTAATATAAGGCCTTCAGCGTCATATCAGGGCAGGGTAGGGCTGTGTTAACAAGCACCATACCTGTTGGACTTTTACCTGCATAGATGGAATGCCATCTTATCATTCAGTTAGAAAAATACGGTGCATGACTAAAGTTTGGATACAGCTCATTATGCATTGTTTCTCATTTCAGTACAGTAAAAACATAAAAGTTATAAAATGATACATATGGAAACAAAGGGAATTATATATATATATCTTTTTTATAGTAAACATCTGAGATAATTTTACAGCAATATTTAAAATGCATAGGCTTAGTTTACATTTGTCTTAGGGATAGTTCACCCAAAAATGAAAATTCTGTCATCATTTACTCACCCTCTTGTCATTTCAAATGATGACAGAATTTTCATTCATGATCCCAATAATATAATACTGGTGACACTTTACAATAAGGTTTTTTGTTAACATTAGTTTACCGCATTTGTTAACATTAATTAACAATAAACACAAATTTACAGCATTTATTTAAACATTTACTAATGTCAAGGTCAGGGAAACAAATCACAGTATCTCAGAACTATCACTATAGTTACAACCCTGTAAAGTATTTTTGTGTGTTGTTGCTTGTCAGTTTTTTCCCAGCACAGTGCCCTCCAATGGTAAAAGTGAACTCACTCTATGTGGATGGGACTTCCAGTCGGCCTCCAGGCCTGCTATCACTCAGACCTCACACCAGGTTAAAGTGGGAAACAGCATCTGTACAGTCATACCAGAGAAGAGCAGTAGCTCCCAGTAAGTAATATAAATTTTCTCCAATAGCTGAATATCTGAGAAGCTGAATAGCTTCAATATCTCCAATATTGAAACAGGAAGTTGGGGTGAACGATATCAAAGGGCTTGTGCCTTTAATATTTAGTTAGTACACTTTAAAAAACATAAACACATAAACATATGAACATACTGTATAAACATTTAGTTGCAAATAATCCAGAATGCAGCTGCACGTCTAGTTTTCAATCAGCCTAGAAGAACCCATCCTCCTGATTTCAATTCACTGGATGCCAGTTGCCTCCCGCATCAAGTTTAAATCGCTGACACTGGCCTTCAGAACGGTAACGGCAATTTCGCCCCTTTACCTTAACTCACTGCTCCAGGTCTACATCCCCTCCTGTCATCTTCGGTATGAAAATGAGCGACGCCTGGTTGTTCCATCACAGCGAGGCACCAAATCGCTTGCAAAAACCTTTACTAATTCGGTTCCCCTGTGGTGGAATGAACTTCCAGCCTCCATCCGAACTGCAGCATCCTTCACAACTTTCAAAAAAACAACTCAAAACATACCTGTTCCGCATTTATTTGACTAACCAATAACTGTCTATGTCTTGTGTCTATGTCAGCAAAAAAAATCATTCTTTCCCTTGCTTACTCCAGCTTTAATCCTCAGTAGCACGGCCTTGTAAATTTACGGTACTGTTTAGCGTGTTGACAAAATGTTATATGCTCTCCTACTTGTAAATTGCTTTGGATTAAAGCGTCTGCCAAATCAATAAATGTAAATGTAGTACAATTTAAAAAACATGATTTGCTTGATATTGCTAGTCTCATTCTAGAGAGCATTTATTTGACAAAGAATTGTAAACACCTCTGTGTACAAGATGAGTAATTTAGATTTTGATCCATTTTCCTAAAAGAAAACTGTACATTTTTCTACTACATATCTAAAATAATAGAGCCACAAAATATCAATTTAGATTTTTCTAATGCTTGCTTTTCAAGCACCACTACAGTCCAACCCCGTAGAGAATTGTAACACATACTGAATGTAGACTAAAGATAATTATTTTAAATCATTTCTCAGGCTTGTATGTCAGATTGACAGTGATGGCTCTGTACTGGACCAGAGTTTAAATATTACAATAGAGGTTAACGAAAAGAGAGTGGAAAGTGGATACTCCATCTCTGGAGATGCAAACACACACGGCTTGAGTTTTGTGGTAAGGACCAGTACATTCTCTCTCTTTCATTTTTTTATAAACCTTGGCTACATGATGCTGTCTGATACGCAGAATTTGCAGAAATGTTGTCTTGCAAATAAGCGAGAGATTAAATCATTTGTATACCTCACATCTCCCATCAGACTCCAGAAATCACAGATATCATTCCGAACTATGGACCCAAGATTGGGGGAACCTTGGTCACCCTTTTAGGAAAACATCTGGATGCAGGTGTGGACAGAACAGTCCGACTTGGGGACAGAATCTGCCCTGTTCAAAGGTAATTGTGCCAGGTTATTAAATTCAATGTTTAACAGTTATAAATCGCAGTCTGGAAATAAACTACATGGTTAAAAGTTTGTGGACACCCCCTAAAGAAGAAAGCTCTGAATGCACATCATTTATGCACATTTTCATGCTTTCAGAATCTCTTCTTTAATGTCTCCACAGCGTCTCCAGCAATGGCACGTCTATAGTTTGCCGGTCTGAAGGTGTGGAGGAGATTATTGAAGTAGATGTGAAGGTTGTCATTGATGAATCAACTATTTCAGCCCCAAAAATGTTCAACTACAGGGTAAATCCTGAGGTGATGGGGTTGAAACCCAGTTGTGGGTTTAGAAGGTAAGTAAATATTTAGTTTTAGTGTTGTGTTGTGTTTTATATGGAGGACAAGAAATGACAGATAAATATTTAAAAAACAGAGAATAAATGTAGAAATAAATAATAAGAGTTGAAAAAAAGTTATTTTGTATAATAGTATAATATTACGAATAAAATGCATAATAATAATGCAAAGTGAATACTTAAAATTATTAAGTAAATTAAGTACAAATTATTAAAAAAATACAGGTGATGTTAATGGTGATTGTGTTTTTATTTTTTTATCTTTTTTATTCTTGCTGCAATGAAGAGGATCAAAAATTACTATCACGGGCCAGAATCTGGACTCTGTATTCCAGCCCATCATAAACTACAGAGGCAACAACACAAGACCTGTGCAAGCTGTAAGACTCTTACCTTTTTAACCTTTTAGATTCTGTACAGCCATGTTTAATAACAGTGACTGTGTCACATTGGACCTTGTAACTCAACAGGTGTGCATTGGGCAAGGGAACCCAATACAGATTGAGTGCATGAGCCCTGCATGCGAGGAGTCGAGTGGAATCCTCACTGTGGATCTGGATGGAGCAAAGGAACTCATGCCTCAATCTTTCACCTGTCATCCGAATGCAGAGCCTATTCCTTTCGAAACAGAAGGACATGTGTTGGAGCTCAGCCCGGGGCAGGACGAAGTCTCATTGCACGTGTGTATTTTTCAGTTGCTCAGTATTTGTTGTTGTTAATGGAAAGTTTCGCTACTGGATTTTATTCGATTTCTTTGTTGCAATTTAGGGCTGTCAAATAATTAATCGCAACCAGAATAAAAGTTTGTGTTTACATAATATACTGTATATCTGTGTACTTTGCATATTCATTTTGTATTTATAAACACATACACATACATGTATACATATTTAGCATGTATGCATATGTTTTTATAAACACAAAATTATTATGCACAGTACACAGACATATATTATGTAAACACAAACTTTTATTTTGGATGCGATTAATCATTTGACAGCCCTATTGCAATTGCAAGACACATACGATGAAATTTGTGTAGACATTTGCAATATAGCACAGACTTTAAAGCGACAACGAGCAACTTCTACTCACTGTTGCCCCACGTGGTTGATAAGCGGAATTGTCTGTTTACAGTGTCGTAAAAACTGTCGCAAAGATTTCCCGCTGGCAGCTCAATACACGTGAGTTTGTTTGCAAAGCCGACAGACCCGGCGGACCCAGATACGCTATGAAAACAGCGCATAGCATGTATATATATATAACGACAACATTAGCCTACTCAACAACTGAACTGTTCAACATTTACACGGTTTACTGGTCTGAACTAAAGAATCTGCTACTTTTTACCACAACACGTTTATTGTGTTTTTTTAGTCTTCATTTACAAGCACTACACACATTCATGACGAAAAACGACCACATGCTAGCTATCGACACCGGCAACCATATATTATCTCTCAGCTAGTGTGAACCGGTGTTGCGCCAGTGACACAGACTAATAACAAATACGTTCAAAAGTACAGAACAGTAACAAAAAATGTACAAATAACACTTACAAATCCAGGAGCAGGACCGCTAGGTCTGCATCCGTTTTGCAACCCGTTGCCTCTTGCTGCTCGCGCCACTGAGTATAAGCCCGTCCGATATTGATTCGTGACCGGCCTCATGTCCGATCACTCTCTCGCTTTCTTTTCTTTGCTTCCTCCAACTAATCTGGTTAGCCTGGCTCTGCCATGGTGATGTTTTGGTTCGTTTCGTCTTACTGTTAGCTCTGCTGTTGGCTAACTTCTCCCAGGCTACGAGTAAAACGTGACGTATGCCATAAAGCAGGGGATAGGCGGGGCTTGTACCGGCCCGAACACCAAAGTTACAAGTGCAATTTCAGCCGATAGGAGGCTGCTTAGGTAGCAACGGCTGTAAAATTCATCCAGTTAAAAGTTGACCTACCACTAAAATAATTTTAGAGACATTATTTTAAGGTCAAAAAGTTGTCGTTGTCGCTTTAAGACTTCATGCTAGGTTATGAGTTATCATAGTCTTTAAATGATTAATCTTCCATATTATTAGATCTTCAAATGAATAGTCTTCCCTATGTTATTATATTGTACTCTTATAATATGGCGTTTTTATTTCAGCAAAAAAAACTGGGACTGGTGTCTGGTTGCATGAACATCTTCATGACAATTAATGGAGTGGATTGCAAGACTACAGTTTTGGACAATGAGATTACTTGCAGGATTCCCAAAAATATGACCATCCCCAGCCAGGGGGCGCCCGTCAAGGTCTGTAATCCATTTAATTCAGCTTCAGTAAACTCATGTGGGCTCTTCCCGATCTCATTTAATTCTTTTTTTTTCAGGTGTTTGTGAATGGGGAGGTTTATGACATTGGCATAGTGGTATTTACCAAAAATAGTTACATTGTGGGTATTGTGCTGGGCATTATAGCTGCACTTGGCCTTGGGGCGGCTCTGGCTTATGTAGTGATGGCACAGAAGAATAAAATGAAGAAAGGCAAGTCTATTCTGTCATTATTTTGACCTGTCATCACATCACAAGTGTGCCTGTGAGGCTTCCATTACATTATCCCTAATGTGTTGACTTTGATTGACAGCTGGCCTCGCTGAAGTTCGACTGTCCATGCATTCAACTCGCACAGCGGCGGAGAATTATGACAGATCACCTGATGGTGACTACAGAAGAGGTTGCTGAAATCATTATTTTGGCATTTTTCTATTTCAAAACCATGCATTCCTATCCATTCTTTATGGGCATTAAAAATGTGTCCTATAGGTCTATCACCCTTCCGTGATTCACGAACGACCTTCTCTAGTTTGCCATACGCTGGGTCCATGGACTCTGCAGCAGCTCCTATGATGCCACAGGTGATCTCTATGTCCTCTCTCCGACCACGTCTGCTGGAGGAGGTGAAGGATGTTTTGATCCCACCAAATAAGCTTAAAATTCAGCATGACCAGATCATCGGCAAAGGTACATTGGGCAATCACCCATTCATTACCATCATTATCTTCCTGTCTTTTCGTTGTCTTTTCTTGTTTCACATCATCTCATAATCTTTCTCAGGTCATTTTGGGACGGTGTATCACGGCTATTTTACTGATAACAATGACAAAGAGATTCACTGTGCTGTCAAGTCATTAAACAGTGAGTCCAAACTGTTTTAGAGTTGTATTATTTTGATACTTTAGTATCAAAATAAAAGTTATTTATGCTTTTTATTATTGTTATTTATGCTTTTTATTATTGTGTTATTTATTATCCGACTGCAACAGACACAAACTCATTTTAAAACGTGAGCTATGGTCACACATCACAACAACAGAAAGTTTCAGTCCTGTACAGAGTGCTAAATATAGTTTTGTTTATACATACTTTAGTTAGGAAGGAGTGACTAACATCATTTTTTCAGACTTGAAGGGAAAGTTCACCCAAAAATGAAAATTCTTTAATCATTTACTCATCCATATGCCATTACAAACCTGGATGACTTACTTTCTTCTGCATAATACAAAATTAGATATTATATAGAACCTTAGTAACCAAACATCATTGGACCCTGTTGACCTCGATTGTATGGACAAAATATCTTAAATGTCCAGAGTATGAAATTTAGCGGCATCTAGTGGTGAGATTGCGAATTGCAACCAACAGCTCACTTCAACCCTCCCCTTTCGAGGCACTACTGTGGCACACACAGGACTGAGAGATGTCGTCACATTTTCACTTCTTTGCCGAAGGAGATAACGTATTTACGAAATGCACTCTGTAGAGCAGTTTGTCCATTTAGGGCTACTGTAGAAACAACATTGGGTACACTGTTTCTTTAATTTTAGTGAGTTTGGATGATACTATGTGCTTCATGTCAATCCCATAGGCTGACTGTATGCACTTAACCATTGTAATGTTACTCATGCACAAGCATTATGGTTAAGAGGACAACATGAAAGATGCATGTCTCAATATTTCTCATAAGGGATCACAGAGATGGAGGAGGTGGAGCAGTTTTTACGAGAAGGAATCTTCATGAAGGCCTTCCACCATCCCCATGTACTGTCTCTCCTGGGCATTCTGCTGCCCAGTGATGGACTTCCCGTAGTGGTTCTGCCGTACATGAAACACGGAGACCTCAGACATTTCATCCGCTCTGAGCAGAGAGTAAGCACGTTCTTTTAATGCCAGTTGATTAAACTACAAATGTACCTATTTGCAAAAAGAAGAACCTATCCTGAAAATATGATTGGTTGACAGAAAGGTTTTTGCGAACCAACATGGACGTTAGGCTAACTTATGTTGCTTTACAAAGCAAACTAATTTCTTCACTTGTGAGATGTTTATTTTTAATGACTGAAAATTAAATATGGTTTATCTAGCTTTTTCTGTTTCTTACTATGAGAAGGTTCAAAAGCTCTTCCGCAACACACCAGTACTCTGTTCATATGTGACATTCTTTTTTATCCTTCATGTTCAGAATCCCACAGTGAAGGATCTGATTGGCTTTGGGCTTCAGGTTGCCAAAGGAATGGAGTATCTCGCAAACAAGAAGTTTGTTCACAGAGACCTTGCGGCACGCAACTGCATGTTAGTAGGCAAACAATCAGTTCATTAAGAAAGCCTTTTTGTATATATATATATCAATTTAAAGTAAGTAAACATATATGAAGTTATAACATATGTGATAAAACCTTTTTCTAGGCTAGATGAGTCATTCACAGTGAAGGTGGCTGACTTTGGCATGGCGCGTGACATTTACGATAAGGAATACTATAGCGTTCAAGATAGTAAAAAAGCAAAGCTGCCGGTCAAATGGATGGCAATAGAAAGACTGCAGACTCAGAAATTCACCACCAAATCAGATGTGGTAAGTAAACATTTCTTTTTAACGTTTTTGAAATCACACATGACCGGATATAATTGGAGAGAGTTTATCAAAAAAAGAAATGTCAAGTTGGTACAGTACAATGCTACTTTCTTTACGTTACATTGAAATAATGCAGATTGTTATACGCTGTATATTTTTCTCCCTCTAGTGGTCTTTTGGAGTATTGATGTGGGAGCTGATGACTAGAGGGGCCAGCCCGTATCCGGATGTGGACCCTTATGACATCACTGGCTATCTGATACAGGGCCGTCGACTGCATCAGCCACAATACTGCTTAGATTCCCTGTATGATTTTATATGTATTTCACTTATCTTTTTATTTAATTAATAGCAAATGGATCATATTTTTGTTGATCTTTGAAGATAAAAGAGCTCATTTAACAATGACAACGTGCATATACACAAAAGCGTTCTTCCTACTTCAAAGAGACTTACTAACGTGACAAATGTAAATACGTGGAAAGATAATTCTGAACCTAATTGCTAAAACAATGATATGATCCCTGTAAAAACATCATTATGTAGATATTGAATGTAATTATTTGTAGTTATCCCAATAACAAATACCAAAACATTATAGTTTTCTAATCATCTACATACTAACAGGAATTTAACAACACAGTATTACAGAATATATATTTTGATTTACTCTTTTATTATAGGTGGTCCATCCTGCTCAAGTCTTGGCATCCAGAGCCCGAGAAAAGACCGGACTTCTCCACACTCGTGAAAACCATTCACTACATCCACTCCAGTCTAGAGGGGGAGCACTACATCAACCTCCAGGTCACCTATGTCAATCTAGACCTACCGAGACCCTACCCCTCTCTCTCTCCACCCGTCCCTACACTATCAGAGCTGTCCTGACTCTAGATTTCTAGAATGAACTGTGTCTAATATAGTTGCCTTTATCTGCTGGGTTCAGAAACGCATATGATCCTATAATGTGTAAGTGACAAAGGAAATACACAGAAGAAAATTCTTCGCTCATCTGAAATGGTCATGTTGTCGTAACTTGCTTACTGTTGGTCACATGGACAAGGTGGTGTCATATTTTAAGGGATTTTAAACTATTTTTGGGCATCTGCAATTTGTAGGGAATGTCAGGCTTGAATGTAGTCTTTATTTGATACTTTTTTAAAACCGTATGGAAATGCATTTTACACTGGATAACAACTGAACATCATCTGTTATTGCTCACATTTTGATATTGTTTAAGTATAGCAATGAGGAAAAAGATACTTGAAATATGGTTTAATGTTTCATTATATTTTGTATTTTCTTATGTATTATTTGTTCAATGTAAATAAATTGATTTAAATGATTGAGATGTTTTTGGCATGACATTTTAAGAAGTAACAGGGACAGCGCTATACAGTGAAAATTCATATACTTCATCCAACTATTTTTAATAGATGTGCTTTGCCTTGATGTTGAAAAATGTCTACATCCAAATTAGTTTTTAAAAGGAACTCATAAACTAAGTTAATGCATAATGGCACAACTTTTGTTTAAAGGGATAGTTCACCCAAAAAGGAAGATTATTTTACCATTTACCTACCTACCCTCATGCCATATCAATCCCGTATAACTTTCTTCTGCAGAACACAAAAGAAGATATTTTGAAGAATGGTGGTAACCATTGACTTCTATTGTATGGACACAAAACCACTGAGACATTTCTACAAATATCTTATTTTGTATTCTACGGAAGAAACAGTCATGCCTTTTCTCTAAGAGTCAGTTCTCTAATAATTTTCACTCTCTTGACTGTCCAGTTGATATATTTGAACACATTTGAATCGAATAGGGCCTTTAATTAAAGAGACCAACTCTAAACTTTCCATTGTTATCTTGTCACCTGTCACTAGAGGTCAGTATACACCTGCTGTCGGTCATTCTCTACATAACAGTACTATCTCTAGTAATAACTGCAGGTTTAATTCAGGTTCGCCATGAAGTACTGCAGTGAGTCAGAGTAAACACATGGGAAGAAAAGCAACACTTTTAAATGTCAGTGTATTGAAGTGCTGAGTCACTTCTGTCGTCTGGGTTCGTACGACAGATTGTAAAGATCTAATAAGATTGTATAGGGGAATAATGGGAATTCATAAAACGTGTTCCCGGTCTACTTGTTTAAGATCCACCAGTGCACGATATAGACATTCAAAATGTAACAAAAAAGCTAATCTGGTTAACCAATGTTCATATTAGTTAATGTCAACAATTAAGTATGCTTTTGAATCGATCCCGCGGTACTTTGATGTCATAAGCCGATTGGTCCGCGCAGCGCTGCAGTGACGTCGAATACGCTTGTTTTGTTCATGCAGTAATTTATGCTGGTTAACGTTTTGAGGTAAAAGCGGATACGGATAAAGTTTATAAAGCTGAACTTTATAAACTCTCATTGTTGGAATCGGAGCTAGCACTCCATAACCGACTGCAATCTCACATTCGGCTTTATTCAGGTAACGTTATGAATCACGCACTTTAGTTTTCACGGACATTTGATCTCGATAGACCGAAGCAAAAGTCACTCTGGCTCTGTTACACATTGTGGAATGATCTGCCCGCCGCTACAACATCAGCAGATTCTGTAGCCATCTCTTACGTCAACACCTGTCCGATTAGTACTGACTTCTATTTCTTTTCTACTCTTTTTATCCTTAAATAAAACCTTAGCTTTGCATACTGTGGTAGGCTATATGAGACCAGTTTTACTGCACTTATGCTTTTTGCTGTCCTTATGTTGTTCCAATTGCTTCTATTGTTAACCTCATTTGTAAATTGATTTGGATAAAAGCGTCCGCTAAATGACTAAATGTAAATGTGAATGCATAGTTTACCCCAAAATGATTTTTTTGTGGTAGCCTGTGTGACAAAATAAACTGTAATGCCATTACTTGTGATATGCCCATTTTGTAAAATAGCATGTGCGTGTCTTATTATCAGTCACCATCATGCCTACACAAACGTCTGGGTATTTATTTCTCCTAAATTTACGCAGAAATGATGGAAATGGTTGATTATTGCTCCGCAAAAGTGGAAGATACGATAAGACAAATAAAAACCAGCATGAAGTGAGTGAGCTATATAAACCCCCATGTCCACAGATGTGCTGGTGTTTTTATGAAACTCAGGATATTGAGAATGTTTCTGACGTCAGAACCTCAGCAGGTACCTGTCATCTTGGACTCTGTGTTCCTCCTCGCCAGCTTTGAAGCTTATCTGCGCGCGCGCGCGCGCGTGTATGTGTGTGTGCTTGTGTGTTTGCAGTTTGAAAAAAGACTGCATTTGTTCAATAGAGCTGTTGTAGGAAATTATGGTTTATGTTAAATGTTGGCTTCTTTTTGGAGGGGGATAAGACTTAATCTTGTATGATGCATGACTGTAAAATACCAGTCTATAATTTGATGTACTACATTAATATTATTAACTTATTGCATCGATCACATAAATAAATATGCACATTCTATTTGATATATCTTGTGGTACAGTATGTGTCTTCGATGTGCACTGTATTATCCCAAAAGTCACGATTTTGCGTTTGGCTTCAAGGTTTGTGTTCTTCTTGCCACCGACATCTTGCTCTCTGTATTCAGTTTGAAGTTAACCTTGAGTCTGCGTGTTTCCATCGAGCAGGACTGCAGAACATTCTCCACTGCTCCTCTGTATTGTCGCAAAACATCTAGAGAGATTATGTAAAATCTCTCAGAGGTCACAAGGCTAGAGATTGGCATTCACATGAATGCTGTTGGGTTGAATATGTCTGCAGATGGGAATGAATAAAAAAATGGCTGCCATGCCACAAGAAGCACTTTTTACAGACTCAAGGCCACAGGTGGGAATAGAGTGATTGTTAAGGTAAACAATTTGGATCTCTGCAGATCAAATGTTTAGTTGCGAAAGAAAATACAAGGTATTTTTGGGCAAAACATTCTCAATCATCATTTTGAATGCTTTTTTCAAGTGTTACTACTCAAAGGTATATGTAATGCTCCAGTGCTGTAGTATGTCCAGACTCGGACTTGAGATGTTTTTCTGTAGTCTCCGACTTGTCTTGGACTCTTTGGTATCTGCACTCGGACTCGCCCAATGTTCTAGTTGGTCTCGACCGAGTCCGATGATATTTTCTCCTTCCAAACAAAACAATTGATGAAGCATATATGTTTGCTTTAGTTGGACTCTTGACTTTCATTAAGTTAATTATCTTTCCCCTTGGAGTAGGTTGCTTTTTGTGATGGATTTGAGTGTTCTGGTTCAAAACGCTAAGATATTGTGCCAAATTAAACTGTTACTGTGATACTGTGCCTCTCAACAATTGTATTTTAGCACACTGTTATAACAGACAATGAAAACCTAACGTTAAAACACAAGAATCAAGAACCCAACTAAAGAAAATACTGATTACAATAATGATGGTTTGTTGAAACTTCTACATTCTTTCAACATTAATTGCGGTGACAAAAGTGATGTTGTTTCAATGCAGTTATCACTGACAAGTCAATAAGCTGAGAATGGGAACATTTTCCATTGGCAGCCCAGAATGTGATTGTTACACTACAATAAAAAGACTGAAAATCTGAAGTTGCACTTCGGCTTTATGTGACTTTGGTGAAATTGCTAAAGTAAATAAAATGACCTAATTTGATCCGCTTTTTGATCATTACAAATAAAGTATGTGGTCTTGATTTTTGAAGAGGATTCTTTTTTCTGTCTCCTTCTCATTTGGACTCGGTCTTGACTTGGAGTCGAACCTCTTTGGACTTGGACTTGACCTCGAACCTCTTTAGACTCGGTCTTGACAGGGTCTCGACTAGTCCTGGTCTTGGACTTGTCTTGGACTCGACAAAGGGGGACTTGACTACAGCCCTGTAATGCTCAGAAGTTGCCCTTCGATGTTTGGAAGACTGATTGGTCTTCTTGGTTATATTTTATTTAAATGTCCAATGTGTAATTTTTTTTCCCGTTACTACGTCGTGGATCTATCGACAGAAGTGCAATACGGGTGCTGGTCATATAATTAGAATATCATCAAAAAGTTGATTTATTTCACTAATTCGATTCAAAAAGTGAAACTTGTATATTATATTCATTCATTACACACAGACTGATATATTTCAAATGTTTATTTCTTTTAATTTGATGATTATAACTGACAACTAATGAAAATCCCAAATTCAGTATCTCCGAAAATTAGAATATTACTTAAGACCAATACAAAGAAAGGATTTTTAGAAATCTTGGCCAACTGAAAAGTATGAACATGAAAAGTATGAGCATGTACAGCACTCAATACTTAGTTGGGGCTCCTTTTGCCTGAATTACTGCAGCAATGCGGCGTGGCATGGAGTCGACCAGTCTGTGGCACTGCTCAGGTGTTATGAGAGCCCAGGTTGCTCTGATAGTGGCCTTCAGCTCTTCTGCATTGTTGGGTCTGGCATATCGCATCTTCCTCTTCACAATACCCCATAGATTTTCTATGGGGTTAAGGTCAGGCGAGTTTGCTGGCCAATTAAGAACAGGGATACCATGGTCCTTAAACCAGGTACTGGTAGCTTTGGCACTGTGTGCAGGTGCCAAGTCCTGTTGGAAAATGAAATCTGCATCTCCATAAAGTTGGTCAGCAGCAGTTGGTTTCTGCAAAGACCCTTTGTCACCATATACATTTTTTTAATGTCTTCTGCTGACCTCAGAAATGGGTTGCCTGGTTTGGTGACACAAGCAACGTGTCACTTTGCTCATATTACATGTGCAGCTCTATTAATATGCATTAAACCTCTTCTTTTGCATCATGATGTGCTATGCAGTTTTCGGGTTAGTCTTCTGCCTCTATACATTAACAAGCAGGATCACGTACGTGCAAACTCATCTATAATATATGAGGAACAGACTAGTCACACACGCTGCTGGTCAATGTGTGCTTTTAATGTACGTACTGAGAGGTTACTTATGAATGCAAACTGTAGAACCAATGATCTACAAGCAAAAGATGCATCCGACAAAAAAAATTATCAAAGGGTTTGATGAACTGAATTTGTCTCGCAAATTGATTATACAACAGTAGTGTACTTGGAAGTCTCGTTGCTCATTTCGCAGTTTCATTCCTCTATTTCGGTCTGACTCACAATCTGCAAGGGACTGTGATATAACTATGTTTCAAAAACACTATGAGAACAACTTAATTCTCATTGAATGTGAAGCAGTCACTAAACATGGCATATTGATTATGTCCCAGCTAAAGGAATAGGAATTTTTGGAAATAATTCACTAAAAATGCATTGTTTTCTCATCCTTATTTTATGCTTTTATAGTTTTTTAAAGTAAGTTGTAAGACTGTTATTTTTTAAGTCAAGTGTGTGACATTTTAATCTCATGTTATGCGTTTATAATGTAACGCTGTTGTTGTTTGAATTATGACAATGTTTTTTACAGGTTCTCCACTTTATTCTTGTTTTCTTTTTATATTGTGCTGCTGCTATTTCAAAAGAATTAAACAGCGATACAAAAGTGACTTTGACAGACTTTCTCCTTTTCTTCTTCTTCTTCTTCTTCCTTTTCTTTCAATCTATTCTATCGCTCTGTGTCTCATCGGTTGAGTTTTTGTGCCCCAGGCTCTCCTTCTTTTATTTTTTTGCTCAAAGCTGGTATATTGCAGAGTTCTATGCAATACACCTGAGATAAGCATATGAGACAGCAGCAGTTTTTTATTTCTTCTTGACAGAGGTAGTCATAGAAACCTTTTACATTGGAGGGCTGCATACTAGCAGCTGCAAACATTCTACGCAAACCTTCATTTTAATGTGCCTTCATGTACCATAAGCAGCTTTCCTTTAAACTTTTCTTTTAGTATTGTAGATGGTGTTTCGTTTATTGTTTATTTTCCGGAGTGTAATGAGCGGGCTTAAAATTTTTCCCAGCATGCTGCAAAATTGTACTGAGCTCATTCTGCACCGCTTTATGGTGCTCTGTGGTACAAAAAAGTAAATTACTATCCATTTTAACTGCACCTCTTGTCAGGGTGGGATTTGTGCACCATAATTAGAAATTGTAACATGAGCAAAACTATTTGAGTGTAAAGTTCAACTTCTACCAGAAAGACTCGGGAGGCGAGAAAACTTGATAATGAACATTTATTAGACAACTGATCAGCGACAAGGTGCGAATATGGTAAAATATATAGTTCTTTGGCGTAGTCCCCGTCCATAGCTCGCATCCAGAGGGTCAAGAATTCCTGCACTTCCTGCCTGATGATGATGAAGGCAGGGGCGCAGCCAACCCCCCTGGGGTTAATGGACAGGGACCATCCTGGTGGTGGTGGGGAGGATGGGGGTGAATATCGGCTGCTTCAACTGCGATCGCAAACAAAAGGTAAGTGGCGAACTTTTATACTCCAAGTGTTAGGTGATGATTGGTTAGGTGATGATTGGTTAGGTCTATACGTAGTAAGTGACGTAAGATTGAGTCTTCCCGGCAGAACTAATGCTGAAGCTTCATTTCTGAAAATGTGCATGAATTTGAGAATTTTCAGCCTGATCTCAATTCGTAACAACTAAACCCAACTTCACTGGCGTCAAAGCAAATCCTAATGAATGAAATCGTACATTAGATTAGCCACCTCACAAATTAGTTATTGCCATGAGATTGTGTTGGAATTATTTTATTTTTTTGGTCTGGTCCCTGGGCACAACCTGCCACGAATCGATAATGTTAGAGAGCATCTTTATATAATTGTTTGTGTAGGTCTTTTAACATAAGTTGTTGTTTTAGTCTGCAGATGTGAGCTAAATGTGACAAAATTGTCTTTTAAGGACGTTTGGTATATCTTCAAAAATCAATAAAGTAAATAATATTTTCACTTAAAATGCTTAAATGTTTCTGTGTGTGTTAAGGGGGGAAGGAAAGAGAGAAAAAGATGATATATGATCTTCCCAGTCATCTGGGAAAGATGAAGGCAAAGGTCAAGTGTAAGCCTAAAATTACAATTTTGCAGAGATATTTTGGAGTTGCCATTTTATAAAAGGTCAATCTGCCTCAAAAAATTACTCTGAAAGAATGTCAACATCATGCCTGTTAAAAGTGAAATGTTTCGTACTTTTAAAGGTCCAGTGTATGAAATTTAGCGGCATCTAGCGGTGAGGTTGCGAATTGCAACCAGCTGTTCACTCCTCCCCCCTCCCTTTTGAAGCACTACGGCGGCTGACACAGGACTAAGATGTCGCCACGTTTCTGCTTTTTTGCAGAAGGAGATAATATATTTACGAAACGTGCTCTGTAGAGCAGTTTTTCAGTTTTGGGCTAAAGTAGAAACAACATGGCGAATTCCATGCAAGGGGACACGCAGCATATGTAGATAGAAATAGCTCATTCTAAGGTAATAAAAACATAACACTTCATTATGTAAGGTATTTATACACCTCTGAAGACATAGTTATGTGTATTATATTGCACTTATGTCAATAGATATCCCAAAGAAATTGCATATTGGATTTTTAAAAGTTCATCATTGACTATTTTGAAGTGATTAGTGACTCATTTTGTGTAATCGTTTAAGTGATTTGTTTTGTCTAATCTGTTTTGTAAAGTCTTTCTGCCTATTTCACATCTAATATAGTAAACTTTTTGAGTTTCAGTCAGTAATCAAACAAGTGAAACGTGAAGCTAAACAAATACTGTTTCATCACAGGAATCCGTTGAAAAAACACACAGCAAGACTCGGCATGTTATAAATGAATCAATTGTAATTGAATTTTGCTATTGTGTGTGTCCGTCATTATAGCTGGTAAAGCAGACGTTTCAGTATTGGAAAATCTGTGCCCCCTAAAACTTTATTTAACAGAGGCAGGGCTCTAAGCAAAATGATCAAGTCTTGACAGAGAAATAAAATATTTATTTTCTACAGTCCTTCTTTCCCTTTCTCGTAAACTCTCACTAGTTGAACACTGTCATTGCAATAAAACATGCTGTAGTATCTGTTTTATCTTTTTGTACAGTAGGTACAAATATCGCCATCTGTCAGCACCATGGACAAGGATTTTTTCATACGCACTGACTGTAGGTACTCTTAAGAACTCTGATATATAAGTTTACAGTTTGAGCTATACTGTAGCCCAATAAACTCTACGTAAGAGTATTAATGGTTAATTCTATTACTTATATATTCCTTGTCTGTACTTCCAAAGATTTACGCACACACAAAACACTCATCTTCCAAGGACCCTGATTTGGTTTCTGAGCTTATCACCATGGCAACCTAGCTTTGACGCTGAATACGTTAGATGGCCAACAGAATTCTTTTGAAAATCACGGTGCTGTATCAATTGATTTCAAATTAGTGCAGAAAACATCTTTGCTGCATTGTGAGTTTGTGCTAAAGAGAACCGGCGAACTGTCTCCCCAGAATGAATGATAAGTCACCAATGCTTATGGAGTATCCAAAGTATGTGATATTACATTGCTGCATATTTAAAGCTAAAGCATCAAGTTGAAGTGCTCCTCACTGGTTTTCACAGGAGATACAGTATACTGAATTTCAGAGAGTGGTCTAGCGAAGTGGTCTGCTAAGGTGGCCCTGTAGGAAATAACATTATTAAACATTTACAGTCTGCAGAGAGACCAGCTATATTTTACAGAATTTGCAGAAAACTTGAAAGTGAAAATTCAATGAGTCGACATGCATGCACGTACGCACGCACAATGCCTCCCTCAAACACAATACATGTTGCTTTCTTTCTGTTGGCATCTTTCATTAAAAAAGTCCCTCATTCATTACGTGTTACTGATGCAACGCGTGTGCATTCGGCAAGCCTGTTTGATTGGCCCTTCATTTTGATGAGAAAAACAGGAAGAGGCATGTCTGAGAATACATTTTGAAAATACATGCTTCTTATTTGATTTCACAATTTGTACATTCATCCAAAAAGTAGCAAGAAACATCATTGTGACTTCATCTAATGTAACTGTAACTAATGCTGCCTTCACGTGCTCTCGGAAATTCGATAATTCCCACTTCA
The DNA here is from genome assembly GCF_024868665.1 of Triplophysa rosa. Classification (NCBI taxonomy): domain Eukaryota; kingdom Metazoa; phylum Chordata; class Actinopteri; order Cypriniformes; family Nemacheilidae; genus Triplophysa; species Triplophysa rosa. Next base: position 6,698,388 of record NC_079896.1, on the reverse strand, counting down.
ACCCGGAAGAAACATCTGGATTTAGTAACATTAAAAGTATTTAGTAACATTAAAACCTTAATGTTACTAATGATTTAGTAGCATTAAAACATACAAGTATCTGCTAATATCAAAAGAGCACCGTTCCATAAATTATTTCTGGGTTGAAGTGGGAATAATCAAATTTCAGAGAGCACGTGAAGGCAGCAGTAACTCACCCCAACCCAAACGTATAAAGCCTGTCAATCAAAATATCTACACTGGCTTCCAACATTTACCATGCAGCTTTGTGTTTGTGAGCGATCTCACTGTGATGGAGAATGTGCCACTCTTCATGGCACTGGACGTAACTGGGGCATCTGTGTTGTGGTAACCATGACAACCTGTGAGTTTGTCATCTACAGTGGCAAAGCTCTAAGGGGATAGAACTCATGATGCTGAGTCTCTACCACACACCCACCCACACAAACACACACATATACTGTATGTGCACATGCAACATACTACGGTCTCAGGTTTAATAGTAAACCAGAAAACATACTGTATTTGTGACATTAGTCTGAATAGGCCTAAATAGGATGTGGTTAAAAATCTGTTCTGATTTTGAGAGACTGTATGTTTGAACCCCCATTGCATGCAATTAGCTTTGTGCCCTTGAGCAAGGTGACTGTTATTGTTATAAGCATTTGAATACACAGGCCTGCTTATTTATTTGATTGTGTATCCATAGGTAAAATACAGTATATATTTTTATCTAATAAACTAGGATAAATATTGCATAATGGTATCATGTAATATCAGGTGAACTTTCCCAATACATTATTTCATCAAACAGACTTATGGAACTTTTCACAAACTTATCTCAAAGGACTCGTAGTAAAATGTTTTTCTGTTAGGCCTCAAAATCTCTGCTGCCTGCTTTGAAAACGCTTCCACCTTCCAAAAATCTTATTCCCAAAACTGTGAAGCGGTTCGTTCCCAGCAAGCCGAGGCTTGTTGGTTGTTACGTTTCACGCTCCCCTCTGCACATCGTCATGATGCCTGTAGAAATTAGACTAGACAATCGTCAAGGTAACCAATCATCTTTAAAGAACTCATGATGCAAATAACATTTGAAACATTGACTAAGCTTGCTGGGAACCTTTTCAAACAAATATTTGGGTAAAAAAGTGGTGTGCCTCTCTGTCTGAGAGACAAAAAAAAAAAATCCATCCATCCATTCTTCAAATCTCTTTACTTTTTGCAGGATCTCGCTGTCCTGAGTCGGCATACCTTAGATTGATGGCCATTTCCTGGAAAATCTTATTTCAACCATGCATAATAAAGTTAGATAGTAATGTAGTTTTAGTATTTAATGATCTGCATATTGCAATTTAAACACTAATGAGATTTGATGGTGTTTTGGGGTGCTTGCTATTCATTACTAATATGGTTGTGAATGGAAAGTGTTGCATAAGGAAATGTATTGTCACTCATTAATACTTTCTTCAGGATGACGTCCGCTTCTTAGGCTGTCGCTATGCTAAGTGACAGTCCCGCTAATTAAATTAAACAAATGTCATAATTAACAGAGAGAGAGACAGACAGAGAGAGAGAGAGAGGTTCAGGACAAAAACAAAAAACATTTTCAAGTCATTAGTGGTTAACCTTTACTTTTACTTTTACAACATTTCAACAATCTAGTTTTTACTACCGATTTGGAAGCTTGCTGAACTTTGTGTGCAAGCTTTTATTCATGCATTAAACCAGTGGTTCTCAAACTTGTCGTTGTAAGGCCCCCTTTGTGTTAAGTGCATCGCTTTGCGGCCCCCCATATAAAGACGTATAATCTTAAACTTAGAATTTTAATTAAACCAAAAACATTCAGTTATACAGTGCTGGAACCTCAATTCTTTTGGTTGGTGGTGTCATTTTTCTGATGTTTGATTGCATAAAATCTATGATAAATTTCTATATTTCATAAAATGCCACAAAATCTGTGGCCCCCTGGATCCATCTTGGGGCCACCCAGGGAGCCACGGCCCCCAGTTTGAGAACCACTGCATTAAACTCTGTTAATTTTTCTAAGTTTAACAACTGTTCCTCCCTGTGTCTGTCTCTCTTATTCGCACACACACCAACACATGGCCGTCTGTGTTGATCACGTCACTAATGAAACAACTTTGCTGCGCCACATCAGAGTCCACCCACGTTGTTCGTATATGGCGCAGGTGGCCAGCCCCCAACAGACTTCACCAACCCGCTGAGTCACAAACACTGTCTCACTGGCTCTGCATATCTAGCATAATAAATTATTCCCAGGGGTGAAGAGTTATAAATATTTAGCTATAGTATTAGTAGATTAAGTATTCAGACATCACAGACCTATGCAGTGTTTTTATAAAAGCATGCTGTTCATAGCCAAAACTTTTTTTGAGCTATTTACTCCCTTTTTAAAAAATTGCACCACAACTAATTAGTTTCAAAGCAGAAAATTCTGACACTAAAACAACAATGAATGTTTTGTATTCTCAAAGTAATTTTAATTCAACTTAATTGATCTTTCTTGTACTGTTTTACAACAGTATCTGGGTTTCTTTCCTTGAAATGAATAATTTACAATGAAGTATCACCTATGGCACTAGCAACACCAAGGCCATGAGTTTGATTCCCTGAAAAAGAACATACTCTTAAATAGCTTGAATGCACCACAAGTTGCTTTGAATAAAATAATACGGCAAAATGCATTCTGTAAATGTCTACTTTAATATTTTAAGACAAACAAAAGAACAATAATTACAGTATACAGTATAATTGACAGTTTTTTGAATATTAACTTTTCTCCAACCTTCTTTTACAATCTTTTTTTGCTGCCGGTGCTATATGACTAAAATGAAAATGTCAGTGTTAGACAAGAATTTGAGATACATTTTGACCCAATGAAATGACAACAAACTCCAAAATAGGCCATTTATCCAGACCTTTGTTCTTATCTGTATTTTCTCTCCTCTAATGAAAGGAGGGTACACCAAGAAATAACACCATTGAGAATCATTTCAAAGAAACATAATGCTCCTTTGAACAGAGGCTGTGGCACCCAAAAGGGCAGATTTTGATGGTGAGGTTGCTTGTGTACGTCAGAATACAATTCTTGATATCTAAAGTGCTGTCTGAATATAATCAGCACCATAGAAAAGAGAACAAATAATAGGGATCAAATGAATAGCAGCTAGGAAATAATAAAAGTAAAAAGATTATAATTCACACAAAGTACACAATGTGCTATACAGTATGCCGATTTCACTTACCATGTATGTGGATATACTCCATCTACTAACATATATCTTTGGTATACAAAGATTTTTATTACCACAATTTAAAATAGTTATATACATATTTTTTTTATTTAAAAATGAAAACCAAAAAACAAAAGATCTTTGGTTAATGATCCAGGTGAGAGGATGCAATTTTACCATTACATTTACATTGCACCTTTTGTATTGTTCAGACTGCCTATATTTATACTGCAGTTACTGTTTGCGGAGTTATACTGCAGTTACTGTTCATGGTCTCTCTCTAGACTTGAGTGTTAATTGACTGACAGGATTGTTTGTTGCATTGCTGATGAAAGTCAACACTAATAAGAAAGTAATTAACAAAGTCAGATTGCAAGTATTATGTATGCACTGCAGTAAAACAACTCATTCACTGAACAACCCACTGGTGTGAGAATATTCTATTATTGACCGAGATTAACACCAAGGTTTTAATAGTCAAAACGAGCTACAGTTTTACTAATCTAAAAAGGTTTGAAACAGATGTCACACACTCCACAATTACACCCATACAGTAATGTTTCTAAGCGTTATTTTAGATGGTACATGCCCTTATGTGCTGTTGCAATAGACCCTGCAGCTGTAATTAAGGGAGACGTTTTCAAAAAAGGAGCATTTTGCAGCTGCTTCTTTGTGCACTTAATGTGTACCATTTACACTTATGCTTGAACCCCCGCTGTTTTCCAGCATATAAGTGTAACTAACTTACTAACGCATAAAAATAATTACGCCTTATTAAAATACAGAATTCAACAAGATTGAAGGACCATACTTTGCTTGGCAAAAATTATGCAGGACACAGTACGCGCAAAGCTTATTGAGTTAAGGCCCAGGAAAATGGTTACTCTTATCAAATACAAGCAAGAATCGACAAAATATTAATAACTTATATAATTGTAGTCAATATATGCCTTATTTCCTGTGAGTTTTCGTTTTTCTATATGCACGTTTTGGATATTACAAACCTGCATTCCCCGATACGCTGTAGTTTCCCTTTTTGCTAAATAATTTTAGTGCTTGTTGTTAAACCTGAGTAGCCAATACAGTAAAGTGCAGTTTCAGCTGCGGCACTACAGCACGTCTACCTGGGGTAGAGAGACACAGAGAGAGAGCAAGAGAGAGAGCGCGCGCTCCTCGTGCGTTCGGAGTGCTGGTTTCTGGGTTGGGTAGAAGAGCGCGGACCAAGCGTTGCGGGCACGCGGAATATTGCCCCAAATTATCCACGAACTCAAACAACAGCAGACCCTCAAGAGAGGCTTCAGCAAAAACACCCCGTTTAAACAGAGTTTTCTTTGAAGCACGCAAAAATCCGGTAAGTCTCCTTGGTTACATTCAATCGTGGCAACTGTCTCCTAGTCGGTAAACACTTTGATTGTACAGTTAATATGTGCTGTTTGAAAGACTACGCACATTTCTCTGACAGAAACGCACCTGTGGCTTGTCGCATTGCAAAAGCTAGTAACTTTCAATAGTTTCGCGCCAGTTATTGACACTGGTATTTAAATATTTGCAAGTTCGTCAACTTTAGTCCGGAAGATAAATTCGTTTAAATTGGACGTGTTGTGATTTCCTCAACAACGTATTTGCCTGTGCGTAGGCTGTATATGGAAACTATGCATTCATTGATCCCATCACTTTCAAAGGCAATAAAGTTAAACACTTCATTAAATGTTATTGGTGTTACTAACAGTGGTGGAGTTTTGACAGTAGTTTTAGCTTGGTGATAAAAATGCTGTGTATAAATGGGCAACATTCAGACATCTGTTATTTGTTAAACACTTGATTCTCTTCATTCCCTGAGGAGTAATAGACACATATGCATACTTTCTGTGTGAGGTTTTTATTTTGTGATATAACAATATAGCCTGCCACCTGTATCCTAATGCTGGCACATTAGCATTTACTTAATTCCACCCATTAACAAGCTGGTATGACTCATTAATTTGTTTGCATGCTTTTGAACAGACTGACAGAAGAGAATCCAAAAGCAGAAATATTCAGGCACATGAAACAATTATAGAAACAACCTTTACATCTTAAATAATTTAACAATATCATTTTTTTCCCTCAATATATATTGTATACACCAATATCAGATCTTTTGTGATTTTGACATATGAAATTAAATTGTACATGAAGAAATTGTTAAAGTAAAGTTTAATACAGGCTAATTTAAGTAAACATACTGTTGATTTCCACAAATAACAATTTCAACATTTACTTTTTGATGAAAGTCTATGGGGCAGCCGCAACCATATACAATAATGTTTGTATATGAACTGCTGTTTGATAAGAGATTATTCACAGAATACAAAAGCTTTATTATGTAACCTGTAAAATTCTTTTAATGCTCTCAGCCTGTAATTTAGTGACATTAATGTTTAAGAGGCCATTCTTTCTTACGTAACAGTCAGTGACAGTGGTTCCCAGAGCTAGTTCACCACAAAGCATTTTACTCATTAAGTTATTTGCTTTAGATTCAATGCATTATTACTTATGAAAGAAAAGGAAAATTTGTAAGAAGCTTGTTTCTTTATATTGTCATGGGTCATTTACTATGTTGTAAGGAGCCAATACAAGAAAAACAAGCACTTTTGCATTTGATGGAGTTGATGATGTTTGGGCCTCATAGGAGCAGAACTGGCCTTGCTCTCTGTGGCTCTTATAAAAGATGAGCACAAAGAACCCGGACACTGTTTGTGTCTGTATGTGTGTGTGAATGCAACCCACGGGCTAAAAACACCACCCACCACCTCTGTTCAAAAACACCATCCTGTTCTCCAGAGCGCTCAGCAAGGCCCGTCATCTCTTTATATAACATACACATGGCCCACCTCCACCCCCGGATGACACCCGCACTATACCAGACCCCCCCCCAATGCAGTTCTTCCACCCTAAACCTAACAATACACCTGCCAGTCTCCACTTACCTGTACTGGCCGGCCACAATACTTGGATGTTTTTTTTTTGGAGAAAGACCTTTCTATCTTTACCCAGCAACAAACTGTTTCTGAGGGTAGTTGCCAAAAATATAACAGACCCTTAGTGATTAGCTGCTAAGAGGTTCTTTGAATGAGCTCTTTACAATAGAATTTGGGAATGCAAATGCAAATTGGAGAGGCAAATGCAATTATTTTTCAAGTGCCTGTTGAGGAAATGTTACAAAATGGCATGAACAAATTTGAACAAATGCAGTTGAATGCAATACTTTACAGTATAGTATGTTAAAACTGCTTGGTTAATGTTAAATTATAAATATGCAACAGTTGTCATGTAAGCATGCATTAATGTTAGTTAAGATATACTTAATGTTACTATGTTTAAATGTCTAAAACTTTGTTCAATGTTATCTCGTGATATTATAAAACAAAATTTCAAATTAAAATAAAGCTGAAAATTCACTTTGATTGCTAAATTAAAACCTTTTTATAGGGTCTTGGAACACTTGGCAATTTCAGAAGATGTTATCAGGGAAACATAAAAAAATATTATAAAATTTAAAAAATAATAAAATTGTCATGGTTTTAATTGTTAAAATAAAATACTACTCTGGCTAGAAATCACTATTTGTGAGTGGAATCTCTAAAAAACATCCTTTTCCAGATTCCAATAATCTCAAATGACTGGAACATTTGTGTCTGCATTTATTCAGCTTTGACCTGATTTAGCCTTAATGTTTTACCTTTACACCACACATAATAGACAAGAGCTTAATTCAGTTTTACTACTCCAATAGCCAGGAGGCACAGCTTTCTCATGGGAGCAATGTCAGTCAATGTCTGCTATGCAGCTCGCATATGTTTGAGATTGTGAGATCTTGTCTGTTTTATTTCCGTCTAAATGAAAACCTCCGGTTGACACTAAATTCCCTGGAGCGGCATAGAAGCATATGAAATAAGAGGATAAGAATGAGTGTGTCTGTTTGTGGAGGAGAGAAAGAGAGAGCACAGACACCATAAAATGCTGATTACCATGTACAGTTTTTGTCTTTTTTTAAAACGGAAACACACTTGGCCCCATGAACTACATACAAGGAGTGTCTCAACCTGTTCCATCCCTTGGCTTCATTTGAATGAATATGTAAGCAAGTCACATTATATGCTGTCATAAATCACGGTATAGCCCATCCCAATAACGTGTAAATGTGCGTGTGCGCAACAGAACAACTTTTAAAAAATAGATTTAAGTAAGCTGGTCACGTGTATATGTGATAAGCCTTTTTTAAAGCGCTAAGAAACTGTGGTTGCTCATTTTGGCTTGTTTTTGCAGTGGGATCTGGCAACGCTGATTAACTTTCTTGGTCTTGCAGAATAACTTCTGTAAATAATATAGTGCTTGCTTCTAGTTTCAGAGACTGACAGTGATTTGATTGGCTGGCTGTTCGATGGCAGATTTAAAGGGGAATGTAATTAATATTACTACCTTGATTACCCACTTGATTTATGCAGTTATTCAACATCTCCATTGCCACCCGGTGAGACATTACTCCATGCAGGTTTAATGCCGCTGGACTTATCAACAATGTTAGTGGATTTGTTAGACTATTAGTATTAGTAATACTAGCCTATTAGTTTTACACAAGTTCAAGGAATATTCAAAGACCATGGCACTATGGAGGTGGTATTTTAAAGGTGCAAACAAACACAGCACACTAATAATAAATCACTAAAAATAGCGGAAATAAACAAATAAATAAGAAAAAAATTATTTATCAGTTGCTATCTCCATCATGATCTATATATCAAGTTTGGAACTCAGTCTAGGTGGTTTTGGAATAAAACAGAATTTTGCTCTTTAATTGGGATTTTAGGATAAATTACACAGTTTCAGATCTGATAAAAAAACTAAGATTAAGGTTAGCAATATGGTGCATTTAGAGGGTTTTGCTTTAATCCCTTACACCATTGAGATTATATTGCTTGCCAATAACACACCGTACACAGATTCCCAATACCAGTATTAACATACAGTATAATGAAATGGATGTAAGAGAATGTGAAACTTCTCTTGAGAAGTGTTGTTATGGAGCTGTGACTGTAAGCAGCGAAAGCTAATACTTGAAAAGAGGCCATGGAATAAAATAGAGCAACATCTTTGCCTTTATAGTCTGTTGGAATTCAGAAGCTATTGATTTTCCCTCCTTTTTTGTTGCCTGGGAAACGGTGTTATCATGAGGCGGGTGCTTGTTGTTAAGTGATCCACCCTCAATGTTTTTCAGTGGAAACATGCCCAGAACAGTCGGGAAATGAAGTTAATTGAGAAGCACTCAGTGCGATGCAGTGGCAAATCTCATCGCTCATAGTCTGTAGAGGGAATTTGATGAACATCATGGGATGCACAAAACTTAAAAACACACACAGATAAGCCCTGTGTTAATTGTGTTTGTTTAAAATGCTCCACCTCTGAAATAACTTTCCAATGTGCTGACACGTTTCTTTGATCTTTCCGACTTTATTTCTTAATCAATAATTCTAGCATTCTATTCCTATTGTAAAAAAAGTCACATCAGTTTTAATCCATCCTTTAAATGTGTTCCATCAGTCACAGATACAAATGTAGGATTTTTGGTCATCCCCAAAAGAGCCCAGGGAGTTACAGGTGTGAGTCTCCAAATTTAGAATAGTGTACTTGCTCTGTGCCGCATAATAAACAATTGCACTCCTTTTGAACCCACCTGTCTTGTGTTGTAAAGCGACCGCACTGTACCACTGCATTTGGTACATGTTTGACAGTAACCAAGGCAACAAACAACATAAGGAATAGAATAGACAGATTAGCCGACTGGGTGTGACGCAGGGTTCGTAATACACACATAATTTTTCCAATTTGCCATTACTTTGAGAACACGCCAAGCTTTTTGGTGTAGGTTCTAAGGGCACCAGCTTGCGGTATTGTGGGGGTACTAGTCAGGTAAGCTTCATTCCATCTTTAAATGTCGTATTGTGCTCTTTGATGTGTAAGGAACATTTTTCGCACTTAGTGTGACCATTTACCATCACACTAAAGAAGTCCAGATGTGTGTTGTAGTTTGGATAAAGAAGTGTTTATTGTATAATGAGATGTAGTGAGGTCCAGTGTTACCGTGCGTAGCAGAATTCTCCTTGGTGTCACATCAGAGGGAGTTGTTTCGTGTCTTGGTGCAGTGCTAAGCCATCTGGCACGTACTGTTTCGTCACAGCTTGATAAGATTCACCCTTTGAAGAGACCTAAGGTTCCTGCTGTCTGCCAGGCCTGTGGTGGCCATCTACAGACCTCTGCTGGAAAAGACTGGAGGTGATGCGTTGATGTATTGTAAACATTGTGCATTATTCAATGTGGTGAAACATTGGATGTGACATGTTTTTGGCAATTTTTCCCATGAAACACAAGGTTTATTATGAAAACATTAAAGCTGCTTTTTTGTATCAAGGCAATGCGTGTCCATCATTGGGGGTCACATTTAATTTTGCTTTGTACATTAAAAAAGGTATATTAGAGGTACGTCAGGATTTGAACCCGGCTCTCCTTGCAAGCATTATAAAACGCACCACTAGACCCGTGGTCGGAAACCTATGAAGTCCATACTGTACATACAGCTGTCAAGGTTGACAGAGGAGTTTCAATGCCGGAATGTAAGTGTCTTGACCACGTACGAACCGAACTACAAAGCTATTAGCAAGACACTAGTTATGTGTCGTTTGTATTTACTGGTGTACAGCTGTCCTAGGAACCAAGTTGTCATCCACACGGACAGATTAAGTGTTGCTCAGGAAGACAAATTGATGAATGCTCATCTCTGCATCTTGTCTATGCCCGTATTATGTGTTCATGCCTCCCCGTAACTAAATCCGTGCATATGTTGTTAACTAGTAAACGTATTGATGTCCTCCGATCTTCGTGGCTACCACTGGCGAGCGATGAGCGCCGTAGCGGCGTAAATTGCCATGAGAGAATGCGCTAAATAGCATTAGCTCGTGCAGTGTCACACGTGTGTACATTATAACTCATTATTACCCAACTACACCATGCCTATTCCGTAATGACGCAGATTGATTGTCAATGTTATTTGTATATCTTCTGTATACTGTCAGTGTGCAATGGTCTAAGTATACATGGCCGCAATTATACCTATCGTAATACAGATATCATTGCCAAGGATAAGTGGTGCAGATGTCATCCAAAACTGTCAATAAATGCATCTTTGTAAAGAATCTTTCCAATTACTGATTCTTTTACCGGAATCAGGTCATTATTGGTCAAACCAGCATTGTACAGAGTCGCCCCACTACGTCTGGGGTCGCCATACTCTGCGAGTAATTCCATGGTATCTAAGTGTGTGCAATGGCAGAAGCATGTGCTTCATTGATTTAATGGTCGAGATAAGTATCAATGACCTTATCTTGATAAATTGCTTGGGTGGATGCTGGGGTCTCATCTTTGGACTGCAACGTATAATTGTTAAATAACATTGCACTTAGTGCTCGTCTATTAGAATTAAGCCAGTCGGCATGAAAGCCAAGGTTCACATAGTCATAGGCATCAGTGTTAAGCCAGTTGGCTTGGTAGCCAGAGGTGGGTAGAGTAGCCAAAATCTTTACTCAAGTAAAAGTACAAGTAACTAGAGAAATTGTTACTCAAGTAAAAGTAAAAGTCACTATTTTAAAAATTACTTGCTTAAAAGTAAAAAAGTATGCAATGAAAAAACTACTCAAGTAGCTAGCTACTTAGTTACTTTGTATCTGATTATATAGGCCTACTACATAAAATTAACATTAACGCCAATATTTTAATATTACATTTGAATCAATATTTTTAATTATCATAAGCAGATATCTTTGCAATATACTAGAGAGACTAAAAAATAGACAAACACAGAAGAGACAAGCATTTCTGTAAATTTCATCTAGTCCTGATGTCAATGTAGTTTACACAACTTATTTAGAATAATAGACCATGTCAAACTAAAGCATGAACTAAACTCAGAGCATTTCCTAAGATGATCTAGAAGATCTGCAGTGCTCTCTTAAATGAAATACACATTTTTGAACAAAGCTCATGTTTTCTCATGTTGTGTCACGTGTGTTGTGAAACGCTCTTACTTGTAAACAAACAGTAAACAGTGAACCACACGCCCATCAACAAGTTTTCTTCCTTATGTTCTTCAAATGTATATTTCTGCAAGACCACGTCTCTGTGTCTGACAGGTAACGCGCATGTTGCTGTGTCTGACGAACAGGTCGCGCGGATGCGCGCATATGGCGGGCATTTATCATTGCTGGCAAACAATATGACACCTTTGCAGATATGATTGTATAGATATATATTAATATCCACTTCATCCAACGCTCTTTGTGTTCTGCGTGTTCTTAAGTTTCGCGCTACGAGGAGTGAGTAATCCTGCTTCAGATGATTCAGATCGTGCTACGAACTGAACAAATCATTTGAACTGATTCATTAGCCTATTCAAATGGTTTTGCCCATTGTTCAATTAATTCTTTCAAAAGAATCGACTCAAAAGAATCGATCACTCGGGAATGCCCGTAAAAAGAGACGACAACGTTGAAATAAACAACGCGTTTTAAAAAGTAAATTTTAAAATGAAGGAACGAAAGAACGTCATGCAATGCAAGTTATGTAACGAAGTAAAAGTACAGATTTTCTATTAGAAATTTACTCAAGTAAGAGTAAAAGTACACACTTTTAATTTTACTTAAAAAGTACATTTTTTCCAAAATGTTACTCAAGTAAATGTAACGAAGTAAATGTAGCGTGTTACTACCCACCTCTGTTGGTAGCCAAGGCTCACATAGTTATAAGCCACTAGTGTTAAGCCGGTTGGCGAGGTAAGCCAAAGCACTCAGTCATAGGCCATTAGCGTTAAGCCGGTCGGCATGAAAGCCCAGGCACACATAGATAGTAATACATGCGGTTCACATAGTCCTTCGGGGCAGCAGCAGTACACATGTCTTGGCGATAGATCTGTTGGGGGGTGTTCCTGTTCACGGCTTGAATTGATCATTTCTGTGTCTCCTGCTTTGATGGGGGTTTATTCATATGTTATATGTGCAGCAGCAGCATTCCTTATATGCACACAGCAGCATGTTGTGGATATATTGGCAGTAGCAAGTCTCCTTACTTGCTCCGCAGCAGCAGCAGCGTAGCAGATCTATTCCGCCAAGACCAAATACATTATATGTCATGCACACTACCATGCTAAACACTCCGAGAGTTGTCATGACAGAAATACAGTATATATACAGTATATGAAGAGTTTGGTTCCAAAATGAGATAACTCCGTTTTAAAAAATGTTCTAAAATCATGTTTTTTTTATTGTGCATTCCAATTAATATCAATCAAACTGCAGTTGGTTTGTTTTTCCATAATAACTCAAAAAATACAGCTATCTGTGCCTTATGTCCTTATGTTGTTCCAATTGCTTCCATTGTTTCCCTCATCTGTAAGTCGCTTTGGATAAAAGCGTCTGCTAAATGACTAAATGTAAATGTAAATGTGAACTAACACAATAAAACACCATAAAAACATAACATAATAAAAAACATGATTTTTGAATTTTTTTTTTATCTCATTTTGGAACCAAACTCTTTGTATATAAATAATAATAGTTTCTGCAATGGCTCTTTTTAATTAACCTAAACTAGAAAAACGGCTCTTTGGTTTCAATAGTAATAAAGTAAAAAGTAAAAAGGTAGATGATGCCCCTGGTACTGTTGTACTGTAAACAACACATCCTTTTCTCTTATTATATGCTTTGAAGAAACCTATGTTCTAGTGAGTTTCAATTTTAAAAGGTATAACTTTGAGAATCATAAAAAGTCATTGTAAAAAATAATAAAAATAAATAAATAAAACAGTAGCAAAGTATTTTTGACTTATAATTAACTGTAGAGGAATGACAGCTTAAGAACAATCACTAAAGCATGTACCATTCATGCTTCATGTATTGGTAAGAAGAATCCCTCAGCTTTTCCCTTTCTAAAAATGTTGAATGTATTGCTATTTCAAAGAAATCATTCTGAAAAGACATAGTTGTAGCTGTCTAGAATAAAAAGGAAAAAAAGACAGAAGATTATTATTCAGAAATCTAAAAAAAGAATGTTAATAATCAGTAAAAAATGAAACCCAAATGCAGGTGTGCTTTTCCTCCTTTGAGGCATATTATGAATGGACAGAGTTATTTTCTCTGGATATAATGAATCCCACTCTATTCTATTTTGCATTCATACTGTGTCATTGTGAAGAATAAATAACACTTTTTTTTGCTGTGGCGAGAATGATAAACAAGAATTTGTGTGGTGAGCTTACTGTAAAGAAGAATTTTATGCACTGAATATATAGATTAGCTTCCCGGTTCATCCATACGGCATTATGTAAATTTGTGGGGTTTTTATCTCCACAGTTAAGTATGTCTCAAAGAGGAGTCATGTTTTCAATGTGCCTTGACAAATAGTCACTTTATGTCCCTGCTTATACATCATTTGTCATATATGATTAGGGACATTTCATTCGATTCAGAACAAGCTTCAGCTTTCATGGCCAGTACATATTTAATGCTCAGCCGAATGTTGTGGTCGTGCCAAATAAGAGGGACAACAACATGATGCACCATCAATTAGATTACTAAGTACCCATTTCTAAAAATAACCTCATGCATATGAATGTGTTTTGATAATAAATGTCTCCATTTGTTCACTCGCAGTTATTTGATGTAATATCTTTTCATTTGTTTCATTGGTCCATACAGAGTTTTTATATGAGGATAAAACGCTTGTTTTTGCTGATGCTGGCATGATGGCCAATTTGGAACAGAGAATGCTGAAATGGCTAATTGCTAATTGAACATCATAATGGAATTAGAGGACAAATTGTAACAGGAAAAGCTTTAATGATCTCTCGCTTCATAGATAATGCATATCTTTCTGCCTTTTCTTGTTTTGACTTTGTGTGTTAACTAAATACATGTTTCAGGATTTGGACTTCTGAGAACGAAACAAGGCAAAAGTGGATTTTATTGCTTATTTTATCATTTAAATTATATTATTTATTGACATATTATTATACAGGGTTGGGAGTAACGCATTACTAAAAAAGTAACAATATTACAGTAGTATTTTAGTTTTTGCTGTAACGCAGTAATATAACGCATTACTTATAAAATTTGGGTAATATTATACCCGTTACAATCTCAGTTGCAACAACGTATTTCCCCCCAAAATTATTTTTTAAATAATTTACAAACACATTCCATCCCCAGAGAAAAAAATCAGTGATTATAATGCTATGATTATAATAATATTTCCTGTTACTGGAATCCGATGGTTAAGATGACTGCAACGGATTCTACAAGAATAGAAACAAAACGAAAGTAAGTAAAGAGGTTCTGCGTTTTACAATGTCATCAGGCTATAGGTTGCATTATAGTGGGCTCTATCATAATTCACCAGATGATCGTTTGTTTGTCTACTTTTGTGGTTCTGACAGCGATTGTTATGGGCCTTCTCAGTGCCTCTTATTTTTGTTCACTCGAGTATTTAGATGCATCTGAAAACGCTGACTGTGGGCGCTTGACAACACATTGAGGTGCATTGTTTGCTTTGAACAGAATGTCTGCCTAAGTATTGTCAAGCTAGTATTAGTTTCGTAGATATGTTGTTTGATTAACATTTTTTAATATTGTGGTAGTCCATGAATATTACCTGATACAGACATTGACACTCGAATCCTAAAATATTAATTCCTGCATTGTTTTTAGGCATTGTAGCCTATGGAAACAAAAGTTGCGTATGTGTTGGGTTCTATTGATGAGACCATTAAATCATACTCAAATAATGTCCAAAACACACTACAAAAAGGTATATAACCTAATGGTTTCCTGTGGAGTTTTAATGGAAACCATTAGAATTTCTGTGGTGGTTTCTTTTCAGCAGGGTAGTCATGCTTTTGTGGTTATTTTGATAAAAGTAACGCAAAAGTAGTGTAACGCATTACAACTCAAAGATAGTAATATTGTAATATAACTAATTACTTATTACATTTGTAGTGTAATTACTAGTATTACATTTTGGAGGTAACTTGCCCAACACTGTAATGTAGATTATACAGCCGCAGAAAAATTAAGAGACAATTCCAATTTTTCATTTCAAATCAGCATTTCAGATTATCATCAGATATATCAGATACATATCATCAGATATATTGTGGCTATTCCAGTTGTGTCTGTTGAATTTCAACAAAATCAAACCTCAGGAGTGACCTAGTCATCCAACAGCAATGTGAAAGACTGACATCATGACAAGACACATAAAAAGGTTATCACATAAAAATATTTTTAAACTATTCCTAAATACATGCACAAATATTATTGTTGTATTGCTTAAAGTGAATATGAACTTGTTTTCTTTGCAGTATTTGAGGTCTGAAAAAATACAAAGCATCTTTTCGGTTATTTTGACCTGTTTCTCCAGTTTTCCTTTTCACAAAATAAATGCAAACAGAAACAATATTTTTGTATTTGAATTTGGCAGCAATATTGTTAGTAGTTGACAGAATGAAACAAAAATGATTGTTTTACCTAAACATTTTACCTATACCCCTGGAGTCTGCGATAGCGGGGGCGCAAGAAGACTCATGGATGGATCACATGGCAACAGACCTAGGAATGGAAATGACAAAGATCCAGGAGATCAGCACAGCAGAAGTTGGAACAACAGGACAAAAAATACAGAGATTAATTTGCGGCTGGACAAAGGTAACATCAGAGAAAGGTCTTAATATCCATCAGGGCAGGAAGAAGTGCCTGAGAGAGCTTAGTGAGGGGCCACTCATTGACCAATATTTTACAAGAGGTAGGGCAAATCAGTCGGTTGAAGCCCAGTGGCAGGACAAACACCACAGCCCACAGGGTATCAGAACCCCAGACAAAGCCCAACCAGGCATAAACTTACCAGCAATCAGTAACCCGGAGACTACCCAGCCGCAGCAAGCAGTAGAAAGGAAAATGGATGGAAGAAGATACATAGGCCTAAATCCTGCAACAAAGAGTGGGCAACCATTGACTTGGATCTCGTCCAGCTTTTAGCAGGCCAAAAAGGAGATGTCGAAAGAAAAGTGAAAAAGATAGGGGAGATCATAAACACCTATGAGGTGGAGAGATTTGGAGTGAAAAGCAAGAACCCAAGGTCGCAGAAGGAGATGACTGGCCGACCTTAGTCCAGGAGACAAAAAGAGATAGACAGACTTGTGAGAGAAAGGAGGAGCCTGAGGAAACAGTAGAAGCAGGCCACAGAAGAGGAAAGAAAGGGCCTAGAGTCACTACAAGGTAGGGCTGTGCAATTAATCGAAAATTAATCGTAATCGTCAATTTTGGCCTTCAACAATAACAATAACAAAAACAAAATAATCAAGGTAAAACGATTATTGTGCCACATTCCATTTTGCAAGGATCCTCTCTTTTCTTGTGGTATAAATCCACAGCGCACCCCTTTCCTTTACAGTGGTTCAGCTGTGCTATTTCTTTACATTTATTTTTCAGTTGAATTCACAGTTTAAAAGCAAGGTTATTTATTATCTATGTTGTTTTTTTTAAAAGTTAATGAACAATCGTGTAAAAAAATCGGGATCTCAATATTGGCCAAAATAACCGTGATTGTTTTTTGTCATAATAGAGCAGCCCTACTACAATGTGATATTAAACGTCGCCTGGCCTCACTGCGAAGAGCAGACATAAGAAAAAGGAGCGAACCAGGACCGCTTTCTACAAAGATCCTTACAAGTTCGTCAGTAGCATCTTTAGCAAGGAGAAAACTGGGACCCTTAAAGTACCTATAACAGATCTTGAGGAACACCTACGGAAAACATATTCTGACAATCGGAGGCATGAGCCAATCTCCATTCTAGAGGACATGCCACCAATTCAGCTACCAGAACACCAGATGGACACAAGGCCCCCTAAATGGAGCGAAGTTGAGAATGCAGTAAAACGGGCAAGATCATCTTCTGCTCCTGGACCCAACAGTATACCATACCTTTGGATCAGTGCCACATGAGATGCTGTGGACAGCCTTTGACTTTTTCCACATTCCAGAGCAGGTAACAAAGCTGATTAAGGCATATTTTCAGGATCTCCAATTCTGTATTACCACACAGGATAGTACCACCACGTGGCAACAGCTGGAGGTTGGCATAATGACAGGTTGCACAATTTCATCACTGCCTTTCACAATGGCAATGGAAATAATAATCCAGGCATCGCGTTGGGTGGTTGGAGGAGAGCGTTTGAAAAATGGGTTGCGCCTACCTCCAATCAGGGCATACATGGATAACATGACAACCATCACAACAACCAAAGCATGTACAAAACGGCTGCTGGATAAGCTCAAGGAGAACATTAGTTGGGCACAAATGGAGGTCAAACCCAGCCAATCCTGCAGCATTTCTATTGTCAAGGGCCGGCTTACCAATGACATGTTCTGTATAAAGGGCGAGCCCATACCAACGGTCACGGAAAAGGCCCATCAAAAGCCTTGGACGTTGGTACACCGCGGACCTTAAAGATGCCGAACAGGTGGAACAGCTCAGGCAAGAGACAGCCAGTGAACTCAAGAAAATCAATAATACAGCTCTTCCTGGGAAGCTGAAACTCTGGTGCTTCCAATTTGGCTTGTTGCCATGCCTGATGTGGCCAATTTCAATGTATGAGCTCACGATGTCTCACGCCAAGAACCTAGAGAGATTGGTGAGTACACAAGTGAGGAAATGAGGAAATGGCTTGGGCTACCAAGATGCATTAGCAACATAGGGCTGTAAGGGAAATGAGCTCTCTCTTCCCATTTCAAGTCTTGTGGAGGAATATAAATGCACCAAAACAAGGTTGGAGATGACGCTCAAACAATTCTGTCATCACTGTGTAAGAGATGCTGCTCCAACAGTAGCGACAGGGAGGAAATGTAACCCAACAACAGCGGTAGCAGATGCGAAGGCAGCCCTCAGACATATGGACATCATGGGACAAGTTCAATATGGCAGAGGGGGACTTGGTTTGGCATCAACCACACCCACATGGCGAAAAGCGACACCAAAGGAACAGCATCACCTGGTAGTGGAGGAGGTTCGGCATCAAGAGGAAGCAAGTAGATGTGCCAGAGCAGTCTCTCATAGTTGAGTTGACTGTCCCTTGGGAAGACACCATTAATGAAGCATTTGAAAGAAAGAATCTCCGGTATGCCAACTTGGCAGCGGAGGCTGAAGATCAGGGATGGACAGCGAAAGTGTTCCCGGTGGAAGTGGGCTGCAGGGGCTTTGTTTCCAATTCCACTACAGAAGTGGGGATCAGAGGACAAACCCTACGGAGGGTAGTCAAAGAACTTGCCACTGGTGCTGAGAGAAGCAGCCACTGGCTGTGGTTGAAACGGAAGGACACAATATGGGCTGCCAAATGACCACGTAATAAAATGGTGTTGTGTGTTGTAATGTTACGCAATATGGACCCAGGGGCACTGTGCATGCAACGGTGCCAGTGGGGCTAGAACAGCCTTACCCAACGGGGTGGCACGTATGGTTGCGTTGATTTTGGTAATGTGTTGTAATGTTATGCCATACGAGACCGGGGGCACTGAGCATGCATTAACGGTGCCAGTGGGGCTAGAACAGCCTTAGCCAACGGGTTGGTGCTTATGCTTGTGTTGAGGTATGATGCCACCGAGCAACCAGCAAAGCAAGTGTTGTTGAGGCTGCAGCCACTAATCTGGATGAGCTAATTCACACAGGAAGTGGGGTTCAGAGACGGGTCCAGTGGAGGATAATCAAGAACTGGCCAGTGGTGCGGAAAGAAGAAGCCAATGGCTGTGGTTGAGGCGGATGGACACAGCGTGGGCTGCCAGATGAACTTGTAACAATGCAACACACACCCAGGTCTGATCAACCTGCAGTGGGCCTCCATTGGCTGAGTGTGCCTTGTGATAAAGGGCCAAAACACCCAATGAGGCTGAGGTGCACAACTGACTATGTGTCGCATTGATGGGAACCATACAAAGGGCATTATCATCACCTCAGAGAAGGCATCTTTCACCCAGGATAATGGATGTGATGAAATTGGGATCGGACACACAAATGAGATGTCTCTCTGATAGACTTACTGTAGGCTTTACAGCACGTCTTATAGAAAAGCATGAGTGACAGCACATGCACACGCGGCTGGCAGCTCAGCTGAGAGAGAGACAAACAATGCCCAAGGCTTCAAACCCAATGTTCAGCTTTGCAGAGCGCAGACAGCTACCACACACACGTACTGAAGCAGGATTGCATAATTTATCACAAACGAGGGGTTATACCGAGTCAATTGATTTCTACACTATGGCATAAATAGAGCATTGACAGGTGACCCCTATGATTACAACGATTATCTGATATCTCTTTGCTGATGAAAGATGGAGTAATTCTTCAATTTAAAAATAATCTGGGTGAGATCACAACTGTGCTTTAAAGAGATAAAGCTTGTAAACCTCACTTGGGGTAGCAGGTGCTCGGTAAGTATAGGGGCTTTACATCTGGATGGAACTCTGTATTTCTGATGCCCTTGAACTGTTCCTAGTCCTGACTTCTGATGCTGGCTGCCGGCAATGAAAATCCACCCAGTTATCAACCCAGAAATGAAAAAAAAAGTTTATAGAATACACTACAAGTTGAGCTACATGAACATGCTTGCACAAAATGTTGGAACGCTTGCAAAATACACCGGTGCCAATTTGATCTCTTGATGTGTAGTTTTAAGCATTTTCTCTTTAGACTTTAAACTGCTTTTCTCATCACATTACCATGCATTGCCCTTCATGAGCCAGTGCCTGCTGCAATCACAGAGGCCAAGGGGAGATTAATTAGAGACCTCTGTGCTCCTGTGACGGCTAAAGCAAACAGCCTCTCTCTCAAGCCTGTAATTTATGTAATGCCTCCTTTACTGTGGATATCAGGAATGGACTTTTTTTGGTCGATGGTGCTGGGTGGTAATGATGGTTCAGTCTGCTCTCCTGCTTTTTTAGACTATTCTGGGAGAGTGGAGGAGAGAAGATAGGATGCTTTCTGTACTGTAACATCAAAGAAAAGAGTTGCAGTGGAAGATCAAGCACGGCAGAGTTCAGTTCACAGGCGTGAGGTGCATGTGAACTGTTGTGCTGGGTTTTGTCTCGGGTCTTTGTTGATGAATGTTGTTAAAGCTCAATGCCCTAATATATAAAACATTGTCAAAGTTTGTTATAGGTTTGCTTGTATTAAAATGTATATAGCATGTAAAGATTTAAACCACTGTCGCTGTGCCACTTTGTTCTGTGGAAAGTGCTTGGCAAATTGGTGTGTCATGATGAATAAATAGTAGTTGTGCTATTGTATTGCATAATGACACCAGCCTGATATGTAATTGCTTGTTTATGTGATGCCGGTGTCTGCTTAGGACCCAATCTAGTTGGTAGTTGTAATGCCGCTATCTTGATATGTTGTTGTATGGTTAACCGAAGCTGCGTTAGCTTCTAGCGAGCTAAATACGCTGAATAAAATAAAAGCATTAAAATGTCATGTTAAAAAGAAGTTTACGAAAAACATATAAGACGCATTTTTTTGTCAAAGCTTGATGTAATATATTATTTCATATTAATAAGGTATTTCTGGGTCAACATCTGCTTAACAAACAAAAATCACTTTTGATATTTTAAAATTACCATGGTTTTATTATAGTAAATAATAGGGATGTAACGATTCACTCAGCTCACGATGCGATGCGAGTCACGATTCTGATCTCACGATGCGATTTAGTCACGATTTACTCACGATTTATTTTGAAAAAATGAGTTGAAACAAATTAGAAATGAACAACTTCCCTTGCATTATTTCTTAAATGCTTCACGTTTCTTTGTATGATAAAATAATGTTTTATTTCAAATAACAAAACTAAACTGCAATTTTATAACAAATTAATAATAGAAAAAGTCTCTTTAATATAAACAAACTAATACTGTATGTGCTTTTCTTGGATTTTTTTGCATTTAAGAAATATCAGCATCCACGTTTAGATTTGCAGTGAAAATAGCGGCCCCTGCTGTTCAAAAAATGTATCGCGATTCAGTTCAAGCCTCAACCGATTTGAATCGTTGCTCATTACAACCGATTTTCAACCGGCTCACGGTGAATCGTTACATCCCTAGTAAATAACTAAACAGTAAGAACGAGATTTGTTTGATTTCACTACCCATAGCCTCATCTATGTACTATTATATGAAGCATTTAGTGAAAAAGACCATAATGGTCATTTTAACAAAGTATAGCGACATAAATCGTAATTTTGTAAGAATTGCAATCAGGCGCTAAAAAGAGTACCCATTAGAAGTTATTTTAGCCAATAAAATCACTCTGTGTCCTAAGCGGACACAATTCACACGGGGGGGGGGAGCAGAATTTGTCATGACACCGGTTCCGGTAGGCCAAAAATGTTGGGTTTTGCTGGCTACACAACAACAATAGAGGGTATGCACATGTTGTCACCGCACACGTCACATGATGTGATGCCAAGCGAGTCGCGTCGATTGTGTGGTAGAAAGATTGAATCACGTTTACCCTTATCTGTACTCTGTTTAGAGTGGAATAAAGTTGTTGTGCGATTGATTGTACAAACAGATTAAGCACGAAATCGGAGAGATTTCTTTAAAGTCACCATGAAACGGAAGTTGCCATTGACTTCTTTTCCGTATCGTAACATATATCCGAGTGAAACGGCTTCTGAAATTAGAAAATATGTAGAGCGCTTCCCTTTTTGATCGGTTTGTTGTCAGGTCAGTATAGTCCTACCTCTTTTTTGTTGATTACATCATGTGGTGAAGAGTTGTTGTTGAGAGGGGGAGAGGAGCTTAATGTTTTTGTTTAAAGATTACAAGTGCAAATGAATAAAAAAATAATGGTGTCCACGGATAAATCATTTATAATAATCACTGCAACACTGTGTAAAACACTTAGAATTTTCCTGTTTGATTTCATGGTGACTTTAAAGAGAGGGACAGAAAAAAGCGAATGAATCGCTGTAATTTGCTGAAATGAATGGAATACTGAAGCGTGGATGTTTGCTATTTCATATCAGACTCAGCCCAGGTACATTTTTTTTTACATTTTTGTTGAACCATACCATAATAGCATTACCTACCTACTTTCTATACCTTTATGTTGCGTAAATGTATTTCTTTTAAAATTCTAAGCAGTAATTCCGCGCAATATTTCAGTGTCCAAGGACACCTGGATCCTATGTAAATTGTAAGGATCTCTGTCAAGTCCAACTGCTTTTAATCTTAGCAAATAATTGCGTTTTAGTCCCAGTTTCTTTGTTTCTCCTATTGTAACCAGCCATTTTGCCGAGTGTTTTACCACTCAAGGGGGCGTGTTCTGAATGTTTTCGTGGTTTTCACTTGGGAAAGTGACGGCAGTGCATACCCTCTATATAACCAGAGTTTC
Organism: Triplophysa rosa; assembly: GCF_024868665.1. Classification (NCBI taxonomy): domain Eukaryota; kingdom Metazoa; phylum Chordata; class Actinopteri; order Cypriniformes; family Nemacheilidae; genus Triplophysa; species Triplophysa rosa. The sequence goes on along the minus strand of NC_079896.1, from coordinate 6,675,615 downwards.
TGTCTGAAAATCTTCACCCTGGCAGGAATTTTCAAAAATGATCGGTTTCAGTGACCTGGAACTGTGTTTGCGTGTGGACAAGCTGCCAAACCGCATAGAAAAAGCTGCGGTTTTCAGAATACACGTGTTCGTGTGAACAGGGCCTTAAATTTGCAGGCCAAATTTTGAACACTAGTGACGTAGTGAGGTTCATTAATATTTGAGCACTTGTCTTTTGTTCTTCTGGACATTTCAATAGTTACGTTAATTTAAAATGCTGTTTGGGTTATTTCCGAAAGAAAAAGGCCCGGCCCTGTCCACATTAATACGTTTTCGTTTGAAAACGCATCTTTTTCTCTCTGTTTTGGCCTTCCATCCACAACGAAAACTGAGCTTTTTGAAAACGCTGTCCAAAGTGGAGATGCTGTTTTGTGTTGTAGTGTGGAATATTGCTGCGTTTCAGACACCTTGACTTTAGGATATTTACCACCTCAAACCTGGAAATATTGTCTGGATTTAGTTAAAAAAACCTTCATGTTACTAATAACTTAGTAACATTAAAACATTAATGCCCGGTTTTACAGATGATGTTTAAAGGGACAATAAAATTCTGTCATCATTTACTCACACTCGAGTTGTTTCAAATTTGTATAAATTTCTTTGTTCTGATGAACAAAAAAAAGATATTTGGAAGAATGCTTGTAACCAAACAGTTCTTGGCCACCATTGACTACCATAGTGGGAAAAATGACAAACAAGTGCCCCAGAACTGTTTGCTTTCCTGCATTCTTCAAAATATCTTCTTTTGTGTTCAACAGAACAAATACATTTATAAAGGAATTTATCCTTCTATGGTAGTCAATGGTGGCCAAGAACTGTTGGTCATTTTTCCAAATATTTACCTATGTGTTCAGAACAAAGAAATGTACAGTATACAAATTTGGAACAACTTGAGGGTGAGTAAATGAAGACAGAATTGTAAGTTTTGGGTGAACTGTTCCGCAAGTCCCAGATTAAATAAATGTTCGAGCTGTCTATAACTGAAAATAAAGTGCCCATATCTTAAATTATACCAGTGCCATTGTTTTATCTCAAGATGCACACCAGTAATGTTTTTCATGACTTTAATATCCTAAATTAACTAAGGCATAGTCCTGGCTGAAGCTAAGCCTTGTCTGTGAAAAGTATTTAGTAACATTAAAAAATCACATTTAACATTTTGTACGAGCAGTTGTGTGCATGTATAAATAACTCACATTATGACAGTAGAATGCGTTGTGTTCATATTGACTTCAGAATCCAACATTATCCTAACATTATTTGATATCAATAAAACAACTTTAGTCTGTTAAATGAGTGTCATCTCTGTGGTCCTGTATTCCTTCTGCGTGCTTATAGAGCTGTCATAAAAAGCATGAGTACTGCATGTTCGGAGAACAGAGCTACTTCCTGCCACAAGTGAAAATTGTCACTTTTGGAATAAATTGTAGGCATTACTCATCTGCGCTTATGAGTGCGCTGCCTGCCAAATCTCTCTCCCCCTCTTTCTCTCTCACTTTCTTTTGCTCTCAGTAAAATGAGAATTTATTCCTTCCTCTTTGAGTTTGGCTCAGAATGGGAAAAGACAGTCAGGGTCGCGGTAACGTCTCGCAGCTCAATGGAAGAAAAATAAAAATGGTGTGTGTTTTAATTGACAATGAGTGAATGTGGAGGGGCATCTCAAGGCAAAATTTATAATTACAGACTATAAATATTTCACACCATCATCGACACATCGGCACACGCACATCCTTTCAAAACATAATTAAAATGCACTGAAACATCAACAACAAAATTCTCAAGTTATCAGCTGTATTCAACATTAAAAGGATGGTAATTTGCTTGGTAATAATGAACATAATGGTGTTTATTGTAATAGGACTGATACGGTGATGTTTTGTTTTTACGTTATAGAAAGAATATCAGTATGTATGCGTTATCAAGTAAATTACAGGAACACTACTTAAACTAGTTAAAATATTCATTACAACACCAATATTTTTATTAAATATAACTTGTTGGATTTGCTTGCAGAAGCAGCCATGCCATTTGGCTGTTTGACGTTGGGAGAGAAGAAGGATTATAACAGTGCTTCAGAGGTCACTGATAAATATGACCTGGGACAGGTAGTAAAATCGTGAGTATAAATCTAATTTCCTCTGCTATTTATGTTTATTGTTATATTGCAATTCACTTTGGCCAGAAGTATGTGGACACTCCTTTTCTAATTTCAAGACCCAGAATTCCATCAAACTCTATACTTAATGCTATGACTTACAAAGGCATTCAGCAAAATTGTGTGCTTGGAGTTATAGCAGCGGTTTGAGAGGGGATCTTTCTCCTCCAGCATAACAAAGCCCCTGTGCACAAAGTGAGGTCTATAAAGAAATGTTTACCGAGTGTTACAGAGTCCCAAAGGAAATGATTGACTGGCCTGTACAAAGCCCAAAACTGAACCCCATTGAACAACTTTGGATAAATTGGAACTCCAACTGCGGTGCCCAGCCGTGTATAACCTCACTAATGGCCGTGTTATATGAGGACAAACTCCTTGCCAACACAATAAATTATTATATACCAAATAATTCAAATAAGTGTTTCTCGTCTCTGTGAACAGGGAGGAGTTTTGTGAAATATTCAGAGCGAAGGACAAAAACACGCTGAAAATGTACACCTGTAAAAAGTTCCTGAAAAAGGATGGGAGAAAAGTCCGGAAAGCTGCCAAAAATGAGATCCTCATCTTGAAAATGTACGATTCCTGTGCAGTTTATTTATACCAGCCATTACTCGCACATGGTGCCTAGTGTTACATTTATGATGCAACACTTTATAATGCAAATGATTTTATTTTTGCAAATAGTCTTGATCTTTTTTTACTTTCTACTGTGCTTTCATTGACAGTTTCACTCACTCCTCTCTCTCGCCGCAGGGTGAAGCATCATAACATCCTCCAGCTGGTCGATGTGTTTGAGACGAGAAAAGAGTACTTCCTCTTTCTGGAACTGTAAGTGCTTTGGGATTTTTGTGTGATTAAGTAAAAGAGAAAATATAAGTGTGAACGGATACATTCTATGCACATTCATACGTTTAGTAAAGACATCCGCTTTTTGTAGCCTTAGTCATTTTGTAGTGTAAACAAAAAGGAATGTCTCAGTCTTTGTGCACTTTTTGAATTGTGACTGCATGGACAGTTTTGACTCTCTCATGAATGTTTTATTTGTTTTATTTAAGGGCCACTGGCAGGGAAGTGTTTGACTGGATTTTAGACCAGGGCTACTACTCAGAACGCGACACCAGCAATGTGATGCGGCAGGTGCTGGAGGCTGTGGCTTATCTCCACTCTCTTCACATCGTTCACAGAAACCTAAAGGTGATTTATTTTATACTTCCATCTAATGGTCACCACATGGAATTACACTGTAACACTTTAACAGATGTCTGGCATCTTTACATTTTCATTAAAATTCTGTACAAAGTAAAATACTTTAATAAAGTCCCTCAGCAGTGAGTCTGATGGTCTCATACGTACAATTGTCTTGTCACTCCGACAGCTTGAAAATCTTGTCTATTACAACCGCCTGAAGAACTCAAAAATTGTTATCAGCGACTTTCACCTGGCCAAACTGGAAAACGGTCTCATTAAAGAACCATGTGGCACACCAGAATACCTTGGTAAAAAATGACTCAGTTATTTCATAACTAAACTTTATATTGGCATATATTATCATAATTTCTTTTGTCTGTGTATCCAGCTCCAGAGGTGGTTGGCAGACAGAGATATGGTCGACCAGTGGACTGCTGGGCCATCGGGGTGATCATGTACATCCTGTGAGTTCGTCATATTGAAGTCGTGTTACATTCACATTTGTTTCATGTTTCATCTTTATTTTATGTGGTGATGTGGTTTTGTTTACAAATGTTTCCATCTGCACAATTGGTAGAACTAGAGAGTTGGGGGTCACATGTCCATGAATTCATGCACAATCCATTTTCTGTAGTCATTTTGTGTAAGTGTGAAGTATTTCCTGCATGAAATTTTCCCATGAATCCCTCCTAAATAAGCAGCTGTTGCTCATATGATGTTATATTTGTATTTGCTTCATCACCCTTAAACATGTGAATACTGAAGAGAATGATTGAATATCTCCAACAGATTGTCAGGAAATCCACCATTTTATGATGAGACAGATGATGACGACTATGACAATCATGATAAAAATCTATTCCGGAAAATTCTGTCTGGGGATTACGAGTTTGACTCACCCTATTGGGACGACATCTCAGATTCAGGTGTGATGCACAGTTTTTTGGTACAGTATTTCTTAAACTGTAGACAGTTTTAATAGGACTGTAAGATTATTAAGAAAATAATATATACACAACACCCTTTTATAGATTACAACATTTTTTATTTTTGTACAATATAAAACATTACATTGGCCTTGAATTTAAATCGTGTAACACTTCAACCATCTACATTGCAGCAAAAAATCTTGTTGCATGTTTGATGGAGGTGGATCAAGACCAAAGACTGACTGCACAGGAAGCCATCAACCACGAATGGTAAAGATCCTCTTCAAATATAGACCATTTCATCGGACACGCCACGCTCCTGACCCCCAGTTAACCTCTGGTTTGTGTTTGGCTAGTGTCTAATAATATAATTATTTATATTTAATTTATTTTAATATTAATATGTATTATTATTTTACTTTATAATAATTGTATTAAATAAATGATTTGTTGAATTTTGTTTTATGTTCATTTTATTAAACTATTTTGTTGAATAGGTCCTGTAGTTCAGTCGCATTTGAAGAAACCATATTGACATCTAGCTGTTGAGCTTGGTATCGGAGTCTAAATTAAAAATATTGGAGAGACAAGTTTAGCCAAGTAACGGTTCTTCTCGGTTTCTTTTAATTGTTATCAGAAATAATCTACAGGCACTCTATTGTTTGTGAATGTGTACCGGAAGTTCAGTTGGGGTCACAAAAGTGCGCATGTGCAGTAACGTTTGTTTATGTTGTTAAGATGAAACCGTCTATAACACAAATTGTGTCTCAATTATTATTCTAACTGTTTAAAATAATTATTAAATCGTGTGGTTTGTTGTTTAGGATATCTGGAAACGCTGCCTCAGACAAGAATATCAAAGATGGCGTGTGTGCTCAGATTGAGAAAAACTTTGCTAAAGCTAAATGGAAGGTGAGATGACCTCGTTCTATCTTGCATTCATCTCAAACCAAAAATTATGAACTTCCATGCATTCATAATCTGATAATATGATATATTATGATATTCAGAAAGCTGTTCGTGTGACCACCATGATGAAAAGGCTCAGAGCTCCTGATCAGAGCGATTCTGGGGCCTCTAGTCCAGCACTAGGAGCGTCAGGAGGTCCTGTCAACCCCAGCACCACCCCTGTACCCCTGGCTGCCACACCAGTACTTCCTGGTAGTACACCAGTCAGCCAGGATCACCCAGAAACCCACGGAGAGGATGTTTCGGCTCCCGTACCGTGCAATGGAGAGATATTAACATCCCAGCAGCCTGGTGGGGAGAGCAGGGAGTAATAGAATGCCGATACTAAGAAATATAGTGACACACAGACAAGCATATATATATAAATTCATGTTAAAAACTAAAGGTGGAGCAAAGTTCACTTGTGCTTAGAAGCGTAATCACCATTATACATTTTCATTTGTGATGAAATGCTTTAATCTAGGAAACTTTAAAGAGTAAAGTCCCAGCCCAGTAACAGCAATTTAATAATTTTTCAAAATTGAATATTGTTAAAAGTTGATTCAAATCATTCCTTCTCAAACCTTTGATGTCATCTTTTAAAGGGTGTTATACATAACATGTCCCTGTTACTGGATACAATTTATTAGACTTTATCTTCAGCAGTTATTATAAAATTCTGTTTCCAGCATTTCTTTTGCATTTAAAACATTATTCGTTACAGACCGGAAACTTGCCAGTGAGAAAAGAAAATTTAAGCAGCTGAATATATATGTTGTACTTTTATCTAAGTATATGCTTAAACTTTGCTTATAAAATATTATGATGAGCTAACATAAAAAATAGATATAATATAAAATATTGTATTATTTATTATATATGGTATCAATGGCAACAGCATAAACAAACGTTATGTGGCCCAAACTTAACTTCCGGTAGACATCCGCAAAGTATCAATTACCGTTGAGTAGTTTTGATTAAATTCAATACAATTGATATACAATTAGATATTAATATTAATTAAATATAAAACAAATTGTTATATTATATCCAAATATAGACCGGAAGATAAGGCACATGTGTCTGATGAAACGTCTATATTAAAATATTTAGTAAAATCATTTTTTGGTCAATCTTATAATTACTATAAGTAGCTGATGATTTTTATATTAATATATTGTAATACTGCCACTTCATTCAAATCCATTTGTTATTATCAATATTAGCACGTAACCATTATCTTATTTGCTGTTTTTCTACACTGTTGAATCAACCTTTGCTCTCCTTTATTATTATCTAACAAGAATTATGTAGCTGTTTTTATTGAGTTTGCCCTTGTGTCTGTATTCTGCACACTGTATTTTTTACAGAATATAACTGGTTTCGTTTGGTCTGATACGTTGAAGCCTAAAAGTTTCCAGAAGATTCTATTAATTGCAGTACAAACTGGAAGCAATATGAATATTGCTGTAATACTGTGAAACTGCCATACAGGTGATAAGATGTTTCTGCCATATTCATATACAGGTAGCCAAGCAGTCTGCTCTTAATGGTCGTTTGCATTCTCAACATGTTCTCATAGCTGTACATTGTGTAAAATTATTGTATTCTGCCAAAACCCTGAATTTGTTTATCCTGTTCATGTGCAGAAAGATATTTTAAGATGTGTTTAGACTGTAATTCTCATTGTAGCTACAAGACAAGTGTTCATAATGGCCTATTTATTTGTTGTTTGTTTTAATCTTTGTGATTACATTGAATATACTCATCTTTGTATATAGCTGCACTGAGTTCTAATGTTACCATGTGTATAACCCCAGTATTGTAAAAGAAACTTTAAAGAAATAAATTTTTGTTTGACCCCTATGTGCACTCAACATATTTAAATCATCTATTCATTATTTTCTCCTGTCTAAGTGGTTCTCTTGAAGATGCAATGACAGGCTCTGTAAACACTGAAATATATTTTCTGAGAAAAGGTTTCATTTTCCTCTATAAGCTCAGCCTAATGTGTCAGTCTTTGTTTGTGGCTTCTGTATTTTGTTACTTGATGTGCAGAATAAATGTTTTGAACAGTGCAAGTTTCCATAATGGTTCTTTTCTAGAAGTTGTAGTTAAGATATGAAATAAATACTAAAATAAAAATTAAAACATTAACCTTAACTTTCACACTGGCACTATTCTGCAGCCTCTGGAAGATTTATAGTCAGTAAATAAATCAGTAAATTCAATCTCATTTCTTTATTGTGTGATTTAGTATAGCCTACAGGTTTTTTTGTTTTATTTTTTTACGTAAATGGTGAATATAACGCCTCTTTTTACATTTGGTATATCATATATATTCAATATAATATCTGATGTGTCTTCTATATATAATTCTATATATAACATATATATAACAATATTTCTTTATTTAATTCTTGGATTTTTTAAATTGAAGACTTCAATTCCCATAAGCACGTAGCCACCGGAAACTGCGCAACGCATCTACTTCCGTTTAGCGCTTTGTCGCGGAAATCAGAAAAATCCTGCGAAAAGATTGTGGCAAAGGTGAGAATTTTAAAATCGATTTACAAACATAAAAAGGAAAAAACAAAGACACTGGTAGCTAAATCTTTTTTGTAAAGTAATGTTAAGGCTTTGTTTATGTATGTAACTGATATATTGCAAAATGCCCTGACGTGTAGCGTTAGCATGATAGCTAACTTTTATAAGGGCCATTCGTGCTAACTGTTACACAGTAACGTTAGCTATATAAACAAACATCTTACCATTTTCATAATAAAGACGCGAAAACTAAAACTCGTAGTTTGACTTTGTGACTTACTAACGACTGTGTATTTAAACCCTATTTTGACTTTTTCGTCTTTAAATTAGCTATTCAGTATATGTATTGTTTTAGCAGGCTGTGATAACGTCTTACCTTTCGATATGAATCCATCGACAAAGCTATATCGCAGCGTCCTTACTTTAATTCTTTGTCGAGTTGTTCTGCAAATAACAAAAATGTATTTTCTTGTTAATGCAACACCGTATGCGGTGGCAAATATACCGTTCGTCAGTCAAGTAGGTTGCCATATAACGTTACCACCGGAAGTTTAGTAAGGGAACGTTAACGTGAAGTTAATCGACAAAACTATATCGCAGCGTCCTTACTTTAATTCTTTGTCGAGTTGTTCTGCACATAACAAAAATGCATTTTCTTGCATATGAAAACACCGGATGCGGTGGCAGTCAAGTACCATATACCACCGAAAGTTTAGTAAGGTAATGTGAAGTTAATAACAAATTTATTGGCCTTTAAAGAGCATGTTCTTGTTTTTCCAGCAAAGCATATTCTGCACTCGAAACTCGTGCTGAAGGAGAGTTTCAGGAGAGGAGGTACATCATGTGGAATGGTTCAAGAGCTGGACCACGAGGAGGGATGCCCTTTCGGTAAGAGTTCCTAAAACTTAAACAGGATTTCCAGAGTTAATTGTTTACAATATGTTTTTGATATTTTATGTACAGTGGGTAAGAACAAACAATGTAATAATGCCATTGCTGTAGATAACAACATTTTTAAACTAATTTGATGTGTAAGAATACTTGAAATACTTGAGTCTATTTGGTTTTTATTACTTTATAAAAATGTTTTTAAGTTGTCATCTTAAATAAATATATGTTTTTTGTCAGGAATAACCCAATAAACATGCTGACCAATTGAATTGTGCTGATGCATTTAATTTTATTGCAGTGGAGAACCCCATGGAGGCATGTTTGATGGCAGAGATGGCCCAAGACCTGACTTTAGAGGTCGCGATGGGATGAACATGGATAGACCGCCCATGGACATGAGGCCGTTTGACTGCCCACCAGACATGAGGGGACGAGACATGGGTTTTCTTGACCGAGGAAGAGAGCAACCCCGGGACTTCTTCAGGCCTGGAGATGAAATGGACATGAATTTCAGAAGACGTTTTGAAATGGATCAGAGAAACAACCTCCAGAACTCTCCAGGATTTATGGGGCAGTCAAGGTCACCCATGGATATGGGCAGAAGAGACATGCACGCTGGTAATATGAGAGGCCAGGATGAGGGCTTCATGAATATGAGGGAGAGGTTTCAAATGAACGCTCCTCGGCTCCCCCCTGTGGACGTTCGGAGAAGGCTGGCCATGGCTGCTATGGGTGGAAATGACGATTTTGGGGACTTCAGAGAGAGGGAGAGGTCACGGATGGGCGGCATAGATGGATTCAACATGGACATGCCTTCCAGAGATAGACCAATGATAGACTTCGAGAGACGTGGAACTGGTCCTTCAATTCCAAGGGGAAGGTTTGAATCGGATATGGATATGAGAAATGGAATGGGATCCTCTGGCGATTTTAGAGACCATCCACCTCAGATGTTTAGAGACAATGACGGTATTCCCATGGATGTCAGGGGAAGACCTAATATGCCCTTAGATCGTGGGGGCCCAGAATCCATGACTAGAGCCGAAGAGCCAACCATCAGAGACCGAGAATTCCCAGAGCCGAATGGAGATCCTATGGGCTTTCGAGGGAGAGAAAGCAATTCACCCTCTGAAGAATGGCGCAGACACGGTATGAGAGACCAAGACTCTCTTCCATCAATGAGCAGAACGCCACCGCATTTCCCGAGAGAGGTTCAAGAGAGGTTTTTACCTAGCCATGGACAAGATGGAGAACGTTCTCAGTTCAGAGACAGGCAGTCTGGTGGTTTTCAGGAAAAAGACAACAGCAGTTTTCCTCACTCAGAAAGAGACTCCAAATCCCAAAACTGGGACAGAAATGTTCCTGGTGATTTCGCAGGCAGAGCTCCAACTCATGCCAGTCAGAAGCCTCCCGTTCTTCCATCGGATCCCGCTGTAAGTGTCCAAAACAGAGAAGGTGATAAACTCTGGCCAAGTGACAGGGATAAAAAACATGACAGATTTCCTTCTTCAGGGGGAAAACCTCCGTTCTTCCAAGACAAGAACCCACCCAATCAAAAGCCTAATTTTGGAAGCGACCGCGGGACCTGTAAGGGATCCGGAGATGTGGCTTCAGATCAGGGAGCACAGAGAGAAAGTTTGATATCAGGTCCAAAGGAATCTCAGAATGGCAGAGCGGAACGACAGGATCAGGATTATAGGGATATCGATTACCGGACCAGTTCAGGGCGAAAATATGAGTACAATCTTGATGATCTACACATGCCTGAAAAAGTTGAAAAGGAATCCAAACTGGACCCACTTCAAAGAAAGGATGACTCTGGTTCTCAGGTTGGAAATTCATTTTTGTGCAATTTACAATTTCATTACATTTTTTACTTTACAATATTCTGATAAAAAAATGTAATGATTATGACTTTCTAAAATTGTGTATTTTACCTCTGTAGCTCAATGTGCTTCATATGAGCTGCTTGGTATAACATTTTTAAACTGCCTGTGGCATAGTTGCTTATGGTTATTGAAAATTGAACTTGGTAGTATTAGTAGATTGGTTTGTAATTGTTCTGGTTATTTAAACACTTGTGGATTTTAAAACAAAGGACCAGGATTACAGGAGTGCTGGTGTCCAGGATAAAGTCTCAAAAACCATTGCTATCTCTGGAATTCCCAAAACTGCCACAATGCAACAGGTGAGCTTGGTTATTCCCACTTGATTCTTCAGAGCTTAAAAAAACCACGAACTTGATAGTTTAAAAATAGTCATAAAAATGAAAAAGTACCAGGGATGTGATTTTTTCCATATTTTTTGACCGCTGGGATCACCTGTGTAAATAGCAAAAAAAACATTTATTTTAATTTGTGACGGGATTGGGGGTGGTGGGGGTTTGGGGATGTGCGTGTAGTCATCACACAGCCGGCCAACAGGATCCTTTCTATGCTCCCTACGTTATGCACATGCTTGTTATAAATACAGAGCGACCGCTTCATTCAGAACATAATTTATCGAGTGATCTTTATGTTTCCAGAGAGTCCGTGAAAAATAGATGCCAAACACAGCTGTTTTGGTAGTCAAAGGTAGCGCGTGTCATTTTTTATTTAGTGGGGGACTGAACAGCGTTTACAGAAAATCCTGAGTCTGGAAGTTGAGACGTCTTTATGATATGCTTTAACATTATAACATTATCTATATACAGAGACTAAAATAGGCCATTCTGCGCTTTAATGGCTTGAAACTATACAAATGCCCGATCTAGTGACTGTCTAGTCACTGTCTAATATAAAGTCTACTGAATGCATACATTTAGATGAACTAAAACTGCAACATGCAGCATTTGCAAATACCTTTGTTACATGCGGATTAATTCGGCCAAACGCTGTATGAATGATGTAGATGCGCCATCTAGTGGCTGTGTATGGATGTCTGTTAATGATTATTGCTGATTACAATAAAATTAAAAGTAGGCCTTATATTAACTACTCAAGGGGTGCCATTTGTTAAAGCCATCTTATTTGACATTAGCATAAGATATTTGCACAAAGCATCAACCTATTTTATTAAATATTGTTTAAGAGACTGTTAAACTAATAAAAGTTTGAGCTGATATTTTCAGAATTGGGTAATTATAATAGTTTGTTTTTGTGTTGCTAAGTGAAAAATATCTATTTTTGGCAAACAGTTGCCTGTTTTTAATAATGTAATATTTAATTAGTAACATTAAAGACTATTTTTGGGGGGGATTGGGCATGCAGTCTTCCTTCTTTTTTGTTCTTGGCTGATCGCATGCCTGAAGTACACTCATTTTCTTCCCTCTGACCCTCCAAACTTGCATAATTTAACTGTTTCTGTGCAAAAAAAATTTTTTGGGTGAGTCAAGTTACCTGACGTTTAACTCTGAAGCTGAATATCAAATTTTCTTTTATAGATTTTGAATGCTTTTGCAGTCCGCGATGGAGTGCCAATGCAGGGCATGAAAATAAGGAACGTTGTGCCAGGTGAGACTTTGTTTTTCTCGAGCATCGTTGATCGATTCGCAACCGATATTTCGCCATTCGCTCCCCGAACCTTACACTCGCTGTCTCTCTTACATTGATTGTACTTTCTGCATCTCAATCGCTTTTGCTTTATAAAGAAAACTGCTCATCAATATTTCGAACATGCTACGGGGTCTCTTGTTGTCCCCTGTCCCCATTCCAAATGTTCTTGTGTGGGACGTTGAATTTTTCCATCTTTAAAGGTGTTGTGTGCTGATGTCTTGAGAACATTTAAAGATTATTTGGAATTTCTCAATATGTTGCCCTTTATAAAAAGTTAGATGCCCATACCAACAGTAAACTGTTGCAGCAAATGGTTCCTGTCTTTGTTCTCATGAGTGTTGTTTATTGTGTGCTTCTGAAGTCCAAGTCTTAAAGTGCCTTCTTCATTTCAAGGGTTTTTGAGGATATGCCAGTTTATGACAGGTTTTGGGTATATGATATTGAATGGGTGCTCTGTTAATTTAGAAATAATGCATTTATATGTTTTGTAAATGAAGCAATATGATTTTGTAACTCAACTGAATTCATGTCTGGAATTTACCAGAATTTAATAGAGATAAAACCTATCAATCTAACAAATGTACAACAATTAATTTCTAACAAACGTACAACAGACATGTAAAATGTCTCATACTCTAATTCTTGAACTTTGCTTTTGAACTTGTTGCATTTTTAACTTGGTTCTGATACTTCGTTTAGACTTTGTTTAAAGACATTCACATTTTTTTGTAATTCGTTACATTTGTAACAAAAAAAATCTGCTCTGCAGTGACCTGTTCAAATTTCAGATAGTGCCTATGATGGACATGATGCTAGAAAATTTGCAATATAGCCAGCAAAACGCATTGTACATCAACTTGCTTATCAACTTGACATATTGTGCATATGTCTCGTGATACGAACCATTGCCTTTATTTCTCTTGAAAGTTATCTTATTTGCATTAACTAACACAAACCCATCTGTATTTCAAATGCTGTTCCCAGGTTACAGCTTCGATACGGCCTATGTGGAGTTTTTAAACCTCGAGGATGCTGTCCACTTCATGGAGTCCAACCAGGTGGCCCATCCTCATCGCACTACAACGACTCTGTCACCTGACAGAAAGAAGGCTTGGGGCGGGGTGTGGGTGGGGCCTGGGCTGTGGGTGGGGAGGGGTGGTTTAGACTGCAAACGAAAAATAGAGGCACTCATGAAAACGGCCGACAATTAGCAAACAACCCATGTCCCACATATTAAGTATGACTGATTTAAAACAAACCCCTTAGAAATTCAGTTTTCGCTTGCAGTGTTGAATCTGTTGCGAAGAATGTCACGGCAAATTTTGTAGTGATTGTGTACAACCACAGCGCTTTAAAACCCATTTCCGTTTTTTTGAATTGTATTTCTAGTATTTTTTTCATTTTAGCGTAACTATGTGAATAGTAAGATGTTGTAGTGGTTGTTGATGTCCAAACGCTTTTTTCCTTCATATTTGCAAGTACAGTATTTTAAAGACTGCATTGACACATTTTCTTCTCGGAGGGCAGTGAACCAGCCTGTTGAATTTTTTCATCAAACACCAGTTTAATATTTTGTTTTCTTTATCTTACTATCTCCTGATGTTGCGCTCTTACGTTCTTCCACTGGCCTATTCTTCTTTGATATGTTGGTATCAAGTGAAACATAACCTTCTGCCCTTGCTGGGCAAATTTTCTTCGGCAGTTCAACATTGGATTTTACAGAATTTCAGCTTCTGATTTCTCTTTAAATGTAGCATCTTTTCATAGTCTGTCATATTTGCTGGCATTAAAGGGGTGTTTTGCCATCTTAGTGAACCACTTGTTCTAGCAAAATTGTGATTTGTTGGTAGAGAGTTTCTTGCAACAGGGTTAATGTTGCACTTTCACCACTACTACTTCATGTTTTCTTGTTGGAACCGTGATCTGGAGTTCAGCATCCCTGTTCCACTTTAACCCAAAAGCTTTTATTCATCTTTCCATGGGTTCTATGGAGTTACTCATCTTGAGTTTGAGAATCTTATCTCTGCCACCATCATTTCCAGGAATGCATCCTGTTGAAAACTCTGTTCCTGCTTGCTTCAGCTTGACCGACTACATGGTTGTTTCATCTTGATTTTTAGAAAAATTCATGCCGGTACTTGTTGGTTTGTTGGGAATTTCAGACTGACAGTAAAATGGCTCCCTGAACTTTTTTTTGGTATTCCTTTGGCTTTCCTAATGAAAGCTTGGTTTGTAATTGTGGCACAGCTCTAAAAAAATAAATAAGGTAAATGTAAGAAGTTGAGGTTTGCTTCAGTTTAATTTCTTGTGGTATTTGCTGAGTTCTGAGACTTGATAATCCTGTGGTTGTACTGGTTATATCAGCACAATTGTTTTTAATTTCCCAACCCCCTTATATAAAAACTAAGATTGTGCGTGGAGCGATGTAGCCATCTTTATCATGCTTGTTTCTTCTTGAAATTACGTACTGTATAATTTCCCATTATAGAAAGCTTCACATATTTTCTACTTGGTGATGCACTTAGAGAAAGAACACAAAAAAATAAATACAGCCAGAGCATGCGAGCAGATGTGGATTACTGAGAAAATCTGCATGATGGTGGGTAAGACATAAGGCTGATCATATCACATTGGATTACTCACAAATTTCTTTCTACTTGAGCTAAAGGTGACTGTTTTTTACCCTATCCATCAGTAAACAGCTATTTTTGAGGATGAGTCGTTAAATGACAGATGGTACAAGAGAGGATTGCAATAGTATCCATGTATTAGATCTGCTTCCTGTAAACACTTTGACACGTATTATTGCCCTACACTCTTTTGGTTGTATTTATCTACGTATTCAGGTTACTTAGGTGATTCTAAAGATTTTACCATGATGGTATTTTTGTTAAACTTTAACAAAACTCTTAACAACTGAACTGTCTTATCTTAAAATCTTATCTTCAATCTCTTGAATAGCTGAATCCGATTTTCACACAATCATGTGTGTTTAAATAAGTAGAGTTGAACAAAACTATCAAACAAACAAAAGCCAGCATCAGACACGGCTGTCAGCATGGCCTTAGATGGGCACATATGTCTATTGGGCATTCTGGAAAGGATCATTTCCATAATTTTGTTTTTGGTTGGTTGTTTTTAAGAGTACTCCAATGAGCATTGAAACACTTACTCTCTTTCTTTTTTCCAGGGATCTGTTAAGGTTGGTGACAAGACTGCTTTGCTCAAATATATCCAGCCTGACAAAAACGCAAAAGAACAGGTGAGTTTGTTTCTGGGAAGGACATGCTTTTATGTTGCTAGCTTGACATGCAATTCAATAATAATGATTCCAATCCTTAAATGTAGCACCATGAACCACCAGCTAAAGCTGCCCCGGTCAGCGAGGGAGGTTTGTTACCGAATCCGGTCCCGTCAGCGGCACTGAAGGTGGAGGAGGACACTCCTGCCATTCCTGATCAGGACCCTGTTTCGCAGAGCGCATGGCAGAGAAACTCTAATCTGACTCCTGAAGCGTGGCAACAGCAAGTGGACCAACAACTACAAAAGCAGGAGGCGGAGCAACAAGCTGAAGACCGGGCCCATCAGAGATCACCACATCCAAACTCTTCAGTCTTCAAGGAGAGCAAGAGTGTGTGGAGTAACTATGGATGATATTTTCTAAGCAGGGAATTATATTAAAAGTTAACAGTGCACCCAGAATACAATATATAATTTCTTAAAATATCCATTTCTAGCAATGATCATTAAGAACATACTGCCTACCACTACTGTGGAGACCATTCTGAAAGCACTGGATCAGTATGCTTACCTGGATGAGCGTAATGTCCGTCTGGTTAAAGGGAAATTACCTGGATCCAAATGCTTCTGCTTTGTCGATATGGACTCTCATGAGGTATGGTGTCCTATGCGTGACTGTTCTTAAACATAGAGATGTGCTGCTTGCATCCTGTCAGTCTATAAGACTATTATACCTTAAAAGTAGCATAATCACATTTTTTAGTATATCTTTGTGTTTTGGGAATGCGCCTATGATACTGAATGTGTGTTCGGAAGGGATGTACATTTTCAAGAATATTGTTAATCGATGAATCATTAAAAACACAAAGCATATATGAAGAGCTCCACATGATCAAATTCACATAATAGAAATGTCTGCAACAGTACAAGATGTATATTACGGTTTAATAGTCAAAGGGCTCTTGACTGAAATGTTTTTATGGTGTTGAAATCATTTTGATCCAAAGGCATGTGTTTGATTGTTCAAAATTAGTTTGCAGAATGACTGAAATTTGTGTTTGATACAGTTGATTAACTTAATCGGTTAAATTCAGTCGACTAATCGATCATCAATTAATTGTTGACACCCCTAATCCCAGATTTGATCAGTTTATTACTTAATGATCATCATTTTACCCCCACACAGCACGTAACGCGATTGGTAGAGCTGCTCACAAATCCCCGGCCTATCATGATCGACGGCGTCAGAGTATATGCTGAGGTGGCCAAGCCTTTGAAGAACCAGAAGTAAGTGTCAGTTATTCATTTCAGTATGGTTAGCTGTTCAACATTGTGTGGCTTTGCAGGGATGAATGTCATAGAATGACGTTTAATATAAATAACGGGAATTATTTCAGATGTTGGCAGCCTTGGTGTGATGAACATTGATTAAGCTCTCATTCTAATATCTTTGTATTTGATTTTACAGCTACAAAAGGGAGAATGATAAACCAAAAGAGTCTCTGCTGGGTTTCCCTCCAGATGTTATGATGGTAGGTCATATTTGTCAAAAGTCATGAAGCCATCAGGTGTCCTGTTTTTAAATCTGTTGTAATATTTGTATTATTTCAACAGCAACAATATTTACTTCAGCCACCCAATACAGCGGGTGTCGCACCTGCCATGCAAGGTATACATTCTTCAACTCTGCTTGCGTTATTTGTTACACCTTATGTTAAGTAAAGCCTAATCTTCTCATATGTTGTCTGGGAATGCAGGTGGCCCAATGGGAGTGGACATCGGCTCATCTTCAGCTGCAATGCAGAACTCAAGCATAACACAGGTAAATTCTTTTTAACAATCCCTAAAGCACAAGGCTTAGAGACATGATCCTAGTTTGTGGCAGGACGATGTTGTTTTTGGACTGTCACTGACTGTCGCTGTGTGCAGGGTATGATGTATTCTGAGACACCAGCCGTAGCACAGACCGTCCAGACAGCAGAGCACCAGACTAAAGATTTGCCTGACCCCCCTCTCTCCGGAGCTGCAGATTCCTCGGATACATATAGTTACGGTAAGAGCCAAGCTTGTTGCGATAGTCAGTGTCACCGGTGATGCACAGTGTCCACCCGCCTACCGATTACATCACTTGTCCACGCGGCACCAACACCCACCGTCATTTTTAAATTTTATAGTAATAAATCACTTAGTTTAGTTAAAGACCAGACTGCGCATATGAACGCGGCTTCTGCATTCAGATTAGCAGCAATTAGATTTTCATCTGAGGAGAGTGAAGTGCTGACTGACAAGACGATGGCGGAGGCTTTTCTGGCAAAGAACATGTAGTAGAATATGTAAGCACTGTTACCAAGAGCCGTTTAAGTTTTAATTTTCTTTTTGTTCTCATTTTCAAAAGCCGGTGCTTTGCCATTTATTTAACATAAACATTTTTCGTTTCATATTCGTTTCTTATTCGTTTCTTATTTATTTATTTAACATAAACGTTTTTCGTTTCGTATTCTTTTCTTATTCGTTTCTTATTTATTTATTTATTTAACATAAACGTTTTTCGTTTCATATTCTTTTCTTATTAGTTTCTTATTTATTTATTTAACATAAACGTTTTTCGTTTCATATTCTTTTCTTATTCGTGTCTTATTTATTTAACATAAACGTTTTTCGTTTCATATTCTTTTCTTATTCGATTCTTATTTATTTAACATAAACGTTTTTCGTTTCATATTCTTTTCTTATTCGTTTCTTATTTATTTATTTATTTAACATAAACGTTTTTCGTTTCATATTCTTTTCTTATTCGTTTCTTATTTATTTATTTAACATAAGCATTTTTCGTTTCATATTCTTTTCTTATTCGATTCTTATTTATTTATTTGTTGCACAATGTGTGCCGTGATTACTCGTTTTGTTAATCAACTTCTAACGTAAATGTTTTTATTTTCGTTTCTTAATTATTTTTTGCTTGATGTGTGCTGTGATTATTCGTTTTGTAAGGTCTGTGTTTAATATAAGGAAATGTCATTGTACCTTTTTATAGTTTTGTGTTTTTATTAAGAAAGATATTGAACCCACCATTAATTCAAGCAATTGCCATTCCCGAATTGCCGCTATTTTAAAACAAAGTAAAATGCATCTTGCGCAGGGCCGCATCTTCGACCACCCCACAGCAAACCCCTCGTCACTGGTACAACCGGTGTTTTTACACGTCGATTAACCGGTGGGAAAATTTCATCATCGCAACTAGTATGAGCTATTCAATTGTATCTGTGGGGCATTTATAAATGTTTTATGTTAATGGACTTTTTATATTTAAGCATTCCCAAAAAGCTGCAGTGGAATTTTTTATTGCTTATTTTTTCATTGTGCTGCTTTAGGAATGTTTATTGGTTGTGATTGTGAAGCGTTTGAAACATACAATTTTTATTACCAATGTTTACCTGTCAATGTCTCATCTATGCGGTTTGTTTGTTATCATTTTCGTAACAGGATCAGAGGATCCAGATTTGTCCGCCTTTCTTTATGATGCTACGTCTGGCTTCTACTATGACCCTCAGACTACCTTGTACTATGATCCTAATTCAAGGGTGAGTAGAGACGTCGCCCTTTATTTAAGCTCACAAATAATTAAAGTGTCAGATTTAATTTGTCGTTTTTATGTGCTTTTGTAGTATTTCTACAATGCTCAGAATCAGCAGTATCTGTACTGGGACACTACCTCTAAAATTTACATCCCAGTCGAAAGCTCTGATGAACCGGCCCCTAATGCTGCCGTTCCCATGGCGGCTTTTGGTGAGGTGATAGCCACGCCCATCACAGAGGAGGAAATAAAGACCGCTACAGGGACAATGTCAGAGCGGGCAGAGGAAGAACCTGCCCCACGCACAGAAAAGAAAGAGAAGGAAAAAGAGGAGAAACCCAAAAGTTTAGCAGCATTTAAGGTGCGCTGACATCACGATAGTGGCACATGGATTCGGGGCACTGTTGTGTTCCTCATGAGAAATGATACAAGCAAACACTGATGTTAGATCTTTGTGGTAAAATCATGGGTCTGTTTAACAGATAATGAAGGACATGGAGCGCTGGGCAAAGATTCAGAACAGTAAGAAGGAGAGCGTCCGATCTCCTTCACCTGTTTTTAAGGCTGGAGACGACCATAGGCCCTCCAAGGCCGCTGATGCAGCGTTTGCCATCTTTGAAAGAAAGGTCGGACATCTGTGTTTTTTTTTCTTCCTCAAAATTATACATATCCAGACCATCTTGAAACTTTTTTTCGGGAGTTTCTTATGTTTTTGATTTCTTTAAATACTACTTTCCCCATTCATGTAGGTCACCGGTGCAGATGACTTGTTCAAGAAACCTCTCGCCCCTCCAAAGAAAGACGAAAAGCTGTCAAAGGTGAGAGTTTACTGCCTTCCTTTTGAGATACACATGCACACACACACTCACGTCAGGCTCAGTTTTCACACCAGCTGAAAGGGCACACTCACAACACCTTGACCCTGATTGATGTAGGCTATTTAATAACCCACACTAAACTAGATTTACAGTGAGTGTCATTCTAGATCAAAGCAATAACCCCCCTCGTGTGTTGGCAGCGGCCCATGGGCTCTCTGGGAATGTTGGCGGATGACTATGCGGCAGGCAGCGACGATGAGGAAGACGAGAAACACGAGAAGCAGGATGCCCCTCGGCCCTCCAAGAGCCAGCCGGAGAAGGAGGAGGACAGGTTGACGGACTGGAAGAAGATGGCATGTCTTCTGTGCAGGAGGCAGTTCCCTAATAAAGACTCACTGATTCGCCACCAGCAGCTCTCAGACCTGCACAAGGTAGGTGCCACGTTTTCTTTACTGAAAGTCAGAGTCGGCACCACGAGAGGGCACTAGGGGGCATGGCCCGGCCACTTCAGTCACTGTGCCCCCTCACTTTTTAAAATGATAAAAGACGAAATCATTACAAAAACATTTGGAGAATGAATTTGGTTTATATTTATTAAAGAAACAACAAGAGCAGAGGGTAAAAATAATTTATTTATTCGTTAACAGATTTTAAAGATATTTTTAAGATGATGTGTTGTTAAAACACAAGCTAAAGGGCTGCTTGCATCCAGCGGCAGTGTTTCTGTATGCATTGCTTAACAAGAAACGGGCATTACCATTATGCAGACGGTGACAAGTGGAGATACAGGCTGTCTATCAGAAAGCAAGAGCTCGCTCTTTAGTGTTGTTATATTGATGCGATCGTTTTGTTAGACATAAAGCTCTACTGGGGAACAGTCCCCCGTATACTTTAAAGCCTGCTTTTGACATTTTTTCTATTTTTTTTTTCTATATATGCATCTAAATTAGTAATCTTCATTTATTAACTTCCGCTGAATTTATGTAGGCTATGATCGGTGTATTTCCAGTTCTTTTTGTCAAAACGCCATACAACATGTGCTCTCCTCCAAGTTGATATTAAAAAAATAGCCTTTCCGTTTCAGTGTCTTTCATGTCTTTTAGTTCAGTTCAATTTATTAGCTTTGAAAAAGCTATGCGAAATATGCAATGCTGTCCTCGAAATAGACATTTAGAATTGTTACTTCAAAACGGCAGCGCGCACTGGATGAAAAGCTTTCTATCTACAACTCGCAGGTATTGCGCACCCATAGGCAGGATTTAACTAGATTTTTTATTGTGTTATAGTTAAAATTGTCTGGCTCTCAATGAAAAAGGCAGTGCGCGGCTGACGTGTGCGGACATGGATTTCTTCGCGCACTCGTTATGTGCGAATGTGCCGCTTTTACAAGTGTGATTTGGTTAGCCTACCACGTTGCATATAGATCAGGTTTTCCAGGTTTTTTACTTTTTTATTTAAAAAAAGTAAATAGTTAAAACTTAAACTTGAGAAGAAAACTGGGGCATGGCGGAGTGCCGCTTCTTAACACCAGAAGAGCCGCACACTGAAACAGAACAGAGCGAGACCTCAGCCTATGTGCCGTGTCTCAACCTCGAATTGTCCTACCCTGTCAGATTTTCCTACCGCAGGGCAAAATTTAGGCTATAATCTAAACCACATCGACAAAATAAACAGGTAGGATGATTTTACAATGCAAAATACCCTGTCAGATAGTCCTACCAGTTTAAAATGAACACATTAAATAAATTTACATCGTAAATACCCTGTCAGATTATCCTACAAGCATAAAAGAAACATGATTAATTTACAGCGCAATACCCTATAATTGTACTACCCGTACTAAATAAATATGTAGGCCTAGAATGATTTAACAACGAAAATACACAATCAGATACCCGTAGCAGTATAAAATAAACAAGTAGGATAATTTTATAGCGCAAGAAAATGATGTAACATTGATGTGCGCATGCCTGGTAGGATTATCTGAAGGGTAGAATGAAATTGCGGGACACCAGCCCATTCTAAACCCCTAAGCCCTGGCCCCCCCACTAAACATAGCAGCCCCCTCACTTTGTGCACCCTGGCGCCGACTGAAAGTTCTTGTTTTTGCATATCAGAATCTGTTTTTGACATTCCTCTTTATTTCAGCAAAATATGGAAATTCACCTTAAAATCAAAAGGTCAAAGAGGGAGCTTGAGGCTTTAGAAAACCAGGAAAAAGAGGTAGATTCCTTTGTCCTATATTATACATCATTTGAGTTATGTCAAAAAATTGTTTTTTTTAGCATTAAATGTACAAATGTGCAGTGGGTCACCCTGTGCCCTTTTATATTTTACTTGATTACAAGTACATACATTCTCTATTGTTTTTTTTGCAGTAGTATAAAATCATTTGATTAAGGGGGTCTCACTTTTGAACCCTTCTGTCCTTTAGTTGAAAGTTAAGGAGACAAACAGTCCACCTGAAACAAAAAGAAAAAAGCAATCACACACATGGGCCGGCAGCTCAAGGTATGTGAATTCTCAGTCTGACTACTATTCGTTTCAGTTTTGAGAAATCGTTTAAAAAACGCCAATTATGTATTCTTTACCTGTAAATTAAACATGACTGGTTTTCCAGGGACACTCATAAAGGCAGTGAAAGACCAGGTTTAGGTCTTGAAACTACTGAGGTGAGTTTCTTTCACTTTAAGAAACATTCTAGTTGATGTATTAAAGCATGACACTTGTCTTTATGTGGAAAACCTCTCACCTTTTTCACCAAAGCGGAAGAAAAAAGAACCCGTCGTCTGGAATCACGCCACATACAAGCAGGCAGTTCGGAAGGCCATGTTTGCACGTTTCAATGAGCTGGACTGACTGTGAAATTGTGAACAGAGGAATATGAATACACACACACAGACACAATGGGGAAAAACTGTTGGCATCTTATTCCAGGCTTTTCTCTGTGAAACGATGTAGATTCCTGCAATTTTATTTTGTGGATTTGGTGACGTGTGCCTGTGTAAAATTTATTTACATTTTCCAAGCAGCCAAACATACGTTATTCTCTTATGTGTAATTTTGTAGCTCTATTCTTCAGGGCTTTTAAAGTATTTCCTAATTTGACATTGTTTTTTTTTAATGTAGAGCGTTTGTAATATTTCATTTGTCCAATGACTTGAGGACCTTAAATACAAAAACATTACTGTAGTCAGTCAATAAACATCTCAGTGTGGCTGTCAAAGTAGTTTTGTAGTCTTGCTGATTTTTATCTTTTGTGTATTTATCTTGAGGTATTTTTGCAAATTAAATGAAGTTTTATTGCTTTTTGAGGTTTCCTCCTGTAACACCCTTTTTCCATCACAGTGCATTTTAGATATATTTACTATATGTTGGTATATTTTTTCATCATTTGTATTATAAATTAGGACAGTCGGTATACGTTTACATTGATAAACGTTAGAAGTCGGTGGTCTAAGTCCTGCAAAGTGTTACTACTGGTGTGCTATTGGAGCAACACAAATATACAGGTACTCTGGTTCTTTTTTAACATCTGTCATTTCCAGAATCGGTTGCTCTTTAACCTCTGGCCTAAATGACTAGATAAAGACATACCTGTATATATTTTCTCTGAAGTGTCAGGAATTACTGAGGATGTAGTCTGTTTTAATGTTCTCCTCTAGGTGGCAGTGCGTAACTGGCCAACATTGTTATTTCAATTTTTAAGCCACACCTCAAAACTCTTTAACAATAAAAAATGGACCCACACAAATGCTGGCAATAATTCCTTAAACTTTTATTTATTTTCATTTCATCGTTTAATGTGGTTCTTATATAGTGGTATACCCAACGATGAACTTGAAGGTTGACAAAATGCTGTGTGTAGGCAAAGATGCAATTTCTAAAAGTAAATAATATAAAGACCAAACTTAACAACATAAAAAAATCTATGGAAGACATACAATTGCTAGTTACCTTTGCGCAACATAGTTTTGCGTACAAAACATCCGTTTCATTTTCTATTGAATTTATGCATCATAAGAGACGAGCATCCCTTTATTCATTCTCTGTTTGATCTTTTCTCTGTCCATTTAGTTAAAGCATGTTGAAAGAAGACTACGGACTCTTACACTGTTTGTTTTGGTCAGTCATGCTTAAATGATTGATCAGGTATATGAAAAAGGAATAGAAAAAACCCCATAAAAAACTCCTTCCACAACCCATTTTCAGTCACAGATAAAAGCTTTAAATACTTGTGTTATAGCATAATAAATGGAGTCTTGACACTTACTCTCCACCGAGCAAATTTTAGTGTTCTGTGTTTTATCGCATTCTGCTTTGATGTGTAAATAGATGTTGCCTGTAGTCTTGGTATAATGTAGAGCGTGTCAAAGGTCGGCATGCTCTCCTTCCTCCTCATGGTTGTTGTCATCTGTAATTGCTTCTTAAACAGTCATCCTTAAAGGAACGCTTGCAAATGTCCGTTCCAGTCTGTTGTCAAAAGAAGGACTTTTGTCACGTCGGGTCTTCTCAGAGTTCCCACACATACTTCTTGCACTGTTTCTGTGTCTATGGTCCAGTTACTATGTCCCAGTGTGAGACGTCGTAGGATTTTAGTTTGCTTCACTTCACAGTTGGCGCTAAAATAATGTTAGCATTATAGAATAATATTATGGATAAAACGGATGTCATTCAACCATTTGGCTCATCACATTTTAAAACGCTGACTGTTTCTTCCACCCTGAATGCTTTATTTCTTCCATGTGGACCCTCCTGACATCCACACAGAAATCTTCCAAATGTTTCTGTTTGGTCAGCAAAGTATAATGACAATTTATAGTTTACATGGTTTGACCTTCTTTCCCCCGCGTTCGCAAGCGGTCTGCAAAGGCTTAAGGGAGTTCCAGTCCTGCCATATTTTCTGCGCTCGCATGGCAAGATGCTTTTCTGTGTCTATGGCTTTGCAGTCCCCGGTATTTTTATAATCCATCATTGTATTCTCTGTTGTCTACTTGCACCTTAGTGGGCCAGATGTCAGCAACACCATGCTCATTATATTACTGCGGAGCGAATCAAATTACCTTTGGCCTTCAGAAGAGTCCAGACCATTAGAGTGGAGATACAGAGGGGCCAGCGAGGATGAAAGTGGGCGTCTAGGGTTTTGTACCCGCCGACTGTGGAAAATGTGCGGGGGGCCTCATTATCTCTTCCACACAGAACGGGAGATTCACGGGCCCCTTGACCGGTCTTTGTGATGGCCCTCAAAAAAACAACACACAGTCAGAGGGCACAGCCGAAACCGTTCAATTAAAAAGAAGCCAATTATTTTATCCCTTTTAATTGAAGCCATAAATTTTGTTTAGAATTGGGATTTGATTTCTGTAGCTGTTTTGGCACGTCTGTGCTTTGTTGTTTATGTGTGCTTTTAAGTTTTTGCCAGTTTCACAATATGGATTCTTATTTTGCATTCTCGCTGTCTGATACATTGTTCTCCTTGGTTTATTAAATTGAATTTCACCAAGACTTTGTACAAGAATAAAAACAATGTGACTTTTTACTGCTTTGTCTAAAGCCGTCCACAAAACTGAATGGACCGTTTCCTCTCTTCCCCAAACCATCAGCTCAAACATTCAAAAACCTCTAACAAAAAACCCACAAAAACTCAATTTAATAAGCAGCCTACTGTGTAAAAGTGTACAGTCGCTTGTGATTTACGGGCAGCTGCGGGTATCTTCGCTTAAAATGATCCGAGGAAGCATGCAGTCATAATTATATCAGCAAAATCTGACAAAACCACCGAAGCCCCTCAATGTTGAGATGTTGCAACTGCTACTTGCAAGAACTTTTATTGGTTTTGGATTAAAACAAAGCCTCTGAGATTGTTTTAAAGCAGTTTTTATATAACTGTATGATACCAGCCAAAGACATACTGTCCCGTTTTAGTGTAGCACAAAACATCTTGAAAACAAATAAACATTTATAAAGATGCCCAGTATCAATACATCTCGCTTTTGCTTATCATTTTGTCCTCAATTTAAGCGTAATATAAAAGTGTTCTTTTCTGCCAAATATCACATCACATCTCTTCTCTAACCTTTGATTTAATGGGGGCTTGTAATTCAAAACTTATCACGAGACTGTTTATGTGTACAGTTGGAAAGGCTTCAAAACCTTTGGATCCCTGCTTTTGGTAAAGCAATTTATCAAGTCTTTAACCGACTGGCAAGCAGCGTTCTCCACAGGCTCCTTATAATTTATTTCTTACTTCTTTTGAACATATTTGTTGTCTTTTTCAGTTATCATCATTTGGCTTTATTGCATCCATCAGGCTGACTTTTCTGACTTCCCCCATGAATCAGAATATGCACTTTGTTCTTAGTCCATTTTCCACAACTGCTTACCTTCTCATTCAGACATCCCACAATGTAGAAATGCTTATTTCTCATATTTTCACCTCAGATTGCACTTTAGATTTTTATTATCCTAACATTTTCAACAGGCTACATATAGATCGCTGTCAGCCTAGGTGCATAAAACAGACAGTGATGGCTCAGTAATTTGTGTCAAGCCACACAAATCATTTAAACCGTTGACACATCATTCCCTTTTTCCCAACCATACAACCTTTGTTTCAACATTCATTCTAGAGCTCTTTGTCATTAAAGACAGCCAGTGTCAACATTCACATTTGTCTCATCAGACAAGTTTAGAGACATCCCTCAGTTCAAAATTGATAAATGCTAACATAAGTAACTTTTTGAGTTCTGACTGTTAACATGAGCCTTTCAGCAAGTGAAGCATGTCTTTAACCTTGTTTAGCATTTTGGAATCAAGAGTAATCTTCTCTGACAGGAGATTAATGGCACCATCCCTCTAGTTTTTACTAGTGCCATTGGGGAGGAGAGAGAGGGGAAAATGAATTGGAGGAGGAAGGTCTGCAGTCTGTCATCGTGCCATACTGGGATGAGTTTGGGTGAAAGGGCTTCGCAAAAACATGAGCAATGAATGGATTTTTCGTTCTACCGTTCATCCAATGTGTTTGCTCTCGGTAATCTGTCATACTGTCATTTACTGGGGGTAGAGATGTCTGACCCACTGGCAGAAAGAGATAAAATTGAACATTTTTGCAGCTCAGGACCTTAGACATTTAATTTCGGTTATTTCTCAAATGTTCTCCATTTAACACTTCTTATATTAACATTAGACAGGCCTGTTTATTTTAATGAATTAAACTTCCCTTAAGAATCTCTTTACGAAAACCAACCATGGTTTTACTACAGTTACAGCATTTTGTCATTTAGTTTTTAGGTAGGCAATTTTTTGTAAAACTGTTTATACAAATGGTAGGCCTAATTGATCTGAAATAAAACCATGGATAGTGTAAGGGTTAAATTCAATTAATTATTAAAAAGATTTAAACCATTCTACAAGTGCCCAAAAATGTTTATGCTTCATGGTGATTGGTCAATTGGCACACACTGCGTTAGAACGTCAATCATGGCAAGGTAACGGCGCTATTTCAGAACCATCAATTGTTTTTTCTTTAGCGTCGTTTTCTATGTTATTCTAATGCAGTACTGTTCCTTTTATGGAAAATATAAAAAAAACCTTTCACGACCATCGTACCTCTCCTCGGTCTTTTTTTATTGTTCCCTTCGCAAATTAAAATAGCTGATTGGCGCCATCTTGCGATTTAATCTTGCACCAACTGACTAGGTAAAATGTCCTTACAAGGTCGGTGCACCTGACAATGCTGTTGTTTACTAATAATTAAAGGAAAGTAAGTCACCAGGCAAAGTAAGCAAACGAAAACCTTGTCTACGTCTAGGAGAACAATATGGTACCGGTAAGAGACAGAAACAGTTAACGTTAAACTTTTTAAAGAAGGAATTTTACATTACTAACGTACATCCTAGCTGTCAAGTTCTTCTTCAATTTATTTTGCTGAAAACCATCGTACTATAATGTACAATCGGAATTTTAGGTCTGTTATGGCATCACTACTTACTCCACCAAAACTCGGCCGGATGTTTCTATTTTTTAAGCATCCCTACTATATGTTATACATGGTAGCCTACTTTGAATTGTAAACTTTGTGTGCTTTGAAACAAAATTGTACTACATATTTTCTAGAGATTTACACTTGCGCGTAACGTTAGATGACGTAACGTAATCGTTCAACGCTGGTTCAGAAGAACTTCCTGTTTCAGTTTTTTAACGCTACGCAAACGTTTGAACAAAATACAACCAACAGGGCATTTATAACCTAATCAAAATGTTTAAGATTTAATAACGTATGTAAGATTTAGAAATAAAATAAATAAAATGAAAACGGAAGTGCCTCCGGACCAGCGCTTACATCTTGCGAAATGGTCAATACGTTTACTTTGAAGGGAACCAGAATATTGCAGACACTTGGGCCAGTAAGCAACACCCTAGCAAGTAGCAACCCTTGGCACCATGTACATTTCCCTCAGGAAATTTTAAAGTCTTGTTACATTAAGGATGTTAGGTGGAAGCCGCTCCATGTACATTAGCTTATTTCTATCGGTTTGTATGTATTCTGGAAGTGGTAATGCTCTGGAGGTTAACCCCAGATGGTAGCATTTCTTCCACAGTCCCAAACAGCTGCTCAATCGTTTTGCAATACTGCGGTGTGACGACTGACTAATGGCAAAGCCCCATCAGCGTGCGTGTGTGCATGTGTGCGACTGAAGGATGACTGAGACACGGGGCCCCACTGTTGCATTAAAAGGTAATGCCTGACCACAGTGGGCCCCTAAATGTGCAGTGAATCAAGGAAGTGTTGAAAAGGGCTTACAACACTCGCCCACTAAACTTAGGCAACGTCTAGTAATTAGCTTCAGACCATTGCCTAAACTTTACACATAAGAAATTTGACCACAGTACGCTTGCATGGAATGGTTAAACATTTGCTCCCTTGTGGTATGCATTTTGGTATTACATTGCCCAAACCTACCTGGTGGTAAATTAGCAGGCATATTTGGTTAAGTGTAGATCCCAATCTTTGGGGTTAACGGTTTTGAGCAAACATGTTCAGAAATGGAATCTGTTGTACTGGCTTTTACTGGTTTTAATCAAGTTTGGTTTTAGTTTTTCTCGTACTTTTTAATATTACACAAAAACAGAGGGGTTGATACAGTAATTATATTTTCCGCCTTGTGGCCATTTGTAATTTTCCCTGGAAGAGGAAGATTTTTAGATTTTTAATATTGTGATCGTTCTGTTTTATTATATTACAGCGATGATTATTTTCCATCTGGTTTGGGCGTGATATAGTTATTCTAACCTTTCACACCGAACACTTTTATTCCTCTCGGTTATTTTTGAAAATTCTCATTAAAAACGTAGATTGCTTTGGGAGAACGTTCTCTTTCTAGTAATGAATAGCAAGTAATCACCTGTAATAGGTTTACACTCAAAACAGTTCTCTGGCACGATTCAAAACATGCCCATCTCCCTGGCCATAAAGTTTATGTAACATATTCTGACTTGTAAAATATAGTTTATACATTTTGGAGGGCAAATGTTTTTTTTCTAAAAGTAATATTGAAATATTTAGATTTGCAACTTTATCTCAACTGCTTATTTTATGCAAATGTCCTTTGGTGTGGTGGAGGTTGGTAAGAGTTCACAGTATATATTTTCATTACACGTAACACAAAATTTATTGCACGTAACATTAACAAATGTAACTTTAGCCTCCTGTCCCTTAAATTTTTGTTTCATGTTACGAATGCATTAGTATTTCTTAAATCTCCCTGAAGATCCAAGGAGATTTGTCCCAGAGTTTGACATGTTTTTTGAGATTAAGGGTTCAAAGGTCAGCTTGCTTTTACTGTGACTTTGCAATGAAATATTTAAGTTCTTCAGGCCTCCCAGATTCTTACGTTTTATTTTGTGGTGAGAGAAAGGCATTAGGCAGCCATGCATTAAATATCTCTAAAGGTTCACAGAAAACATTTGTTAAAGGGATAAATGATTTAAATAGCACTACTGTTAATATTTTTTAAGATATTATAACTAAATTGCCAATTGCAAAATACATCTGAGAAATCAAATGTTTAAAAGCTTTAGTTACTACCTGAAGACATTATATGCTAATTTTAGTTGCGTATATGTTCACTCTTCTTGTATTACCTATTTTCTTAATTGTTGTCATGGTGAGAAGCCATTAAAAGCCTATTATAGTTTCTCTGCTTCTCTCTTGGGGTCGAAAGGCCGGCGTGCAATTTTAGCATGAGAATGCAGACCCTTACGCATGCCATTAGAGTGATGCACAGTAACTATTACCCTCCATTTAATTTAGATGACAGCAGTGAAAGACCCCTGTAGAGAGAACTCCAAGATTACCATGTTTACCATTGTTAGACTTTGTAACCGCTCTTGCTTATATATTTAATATTAGCCAAGGGCTAAACATTTGAAGCACGAGGAACCTGTGTAAGTGATCTCCAGTAGAAGCACAAGGACACTCTAATTACCAACTTTTCTTGGTAGGAGATAATCTATGTTATTTTGGTCACCTTATATCTTAATAGCGTATGATTCCTTTCCTTTAGGGTCCTGTACTAGAGCTCCCTTACCCCTGCAGGATATGCTTTACCTTTCTCTTAATGGACACTTCAACACATTTAACTTGCTGACAATTGTTTATGTAAAGTTTGGTGTCAGGTTGACTCTCAGAGGCATTGTGGGCCGACGGAAAGGGGTACCCTGATGTGACTGTGCCATGGCTTGCTAAAGGGTATTTGGATGTCATTAAGAGAAGTGACGAGAGTGGATGAAGCTTTAACTGTTTTGTTCAAATTTAGTTCAACCGAAAATGAAACTTGTTCATTTAGTTTAGTTTTTGTCTGAACTTGTTCTGTCACTTGTGGCAGCTGGCAAACACACTTACCTTGTGTGCAAATTTACCGTCTTGAGGATTAGTTTTCGGCTGTCCATAGTGCTATAGAAGAATGCATTGCTTGCCACTCATGCATTAGGTCGGTGTCCCACAGTTCAAAGGAGGTCAATGGGTTCTCTTGCCCATGAATGAGGAAATACTGAAGCGTCTAGACAGATAGTTGTATTTAGATTGTATTTTAGATTTGGAATTTAGTACATGTAGGGTAACTTGTTACGGTAATATTTACACTTTGCAGTTGTGCAAATTGATGTAATAGTCAAACGACAAACATCCTACACTGACCATTTTCTGTATCTTATTAAACTCTGGGAAGTCTGGTTCATTTAAGTGAATCATAGCTTTTTGGATGCTTTGTTGAAAGAAGGTGATGTCATTGAGTCTCTGTTCAAATGTCTGCAGCATTGTACTGGTTGAGTAACATGCAATTGTTTATTTGTAGTTCATGTAAGATTTTACATTTAAGCCTTTATTCCTTAGAAATGGTTATAAAAATTAGGGCTGTCAAACGATTAATCGCGATTAATCGCATCCAGAATAAAAGTCGGTGTTTACATAATGTATGTCTATGTACTCTGCATATTAATTTAGTATTTATAAACACATACATGTACACAGCATGTATGTATTTAGAAAATGTTTACATGTATTTATTTATATTTGGCAATAATTTAAATGATATGTACATTTTTATTAATATTAATATTTTTTTGTTTAAATAAATGCGTACAGTATGTTTTAATAAATACAAAATTAAAATGCACAGTACACAGACATACATTATGTTAACCCAAACTTTTATTCTGGATGTGATTAATCGTGATTAATCGTTTGACAACCCTAAAAAATAAGATCGTATTTAGACACCTTGTAAAATAGCTACGAATTCCAAAGAGATTGTGTTATTCCCTCTCCGTGTGCTGTATATTTTGTGCCATAATCCATCTGTGATTTACTTCTGTCATCCCCTTAATATATAAAAAAACCTGGCAGTTATTTAGAAAATCACACTATTAATCATTGCAAATGGGGCATGATAACAGCAATTAAAGGCACACGAAACAACACCCTCTCTAAGATTTTCTTTAGGCAAGTTTTTTTGTGTGCCTTTTTTGTAATCCGTGCCAACTGTACAAAGCCTCTCTGAAAGGACATTCTGTACACCGTAAAATAGAAAATAAGACCATAATACCACATTTGATTGAAGTGAATTATTTCACCTGAAAGGAATTGCACTGCGGATGTCTGCTGAAACAACAGCCCAAGGCTTTAGGAAAGAATAGAGAATAGGCATTCCTATTTACTATCATAAACTGATGCCTTTCACTTTCTTTTGTACACAAAAAAAGCTCTCTTGCGGTGAATGGAAGAAACATTTTTCTGTGAATTGTTCATCTTTGTATTTCCTGTGTATTGTCGGTATAGTAACATAGAAACAATGGTAAGCTGGCGAGATGGGCATGTTTCCCCTTTCTGTTTCTTAATGATATTTGCTTTCAGGAGATAAATACAGACTGTGTTTGTTTTGTACTGTAGAAAAGAATGAAGAGTTTATTTGCAAAAACTTATGCTCAAAAAATTATGTTTTATTATGTTATCATGTTTTTATTGTGTTAGCTGTATTTGTCCGAGTTACTATTACTTGATCAAAACAACCAAACTGCAGTTTTTTATATTAATTAGAATATTAATATTAATTGGAATGCAAAATAAACATGATTTTTGAAAAATGTTAAAAACGGAGTTCTGTTTTTGCAAATGAACTCTTCAAATTTTGCGAATCAAACATTTGCAGAAGTAATCTTTATGATTCATGAATAATTCATTTGAGGATTTCATTAGCTGACATCTCTCATAAGGTAAACACATGTTAAAGAATGACGTTTCTCACATTAGATCTGTTTATATAATGACACCCAGCCTTGACGAACAGTAAATATCTCGTTTCCTCTTTCCTAATTATGTTTGATGAGTGTTTGTGTACTCAACAGTCCAACACCCAACATGTTTTTTTAACATTTTATTATAGAGGATTTTAATTGATTAGTCTGTTTTTAGTTTATAAGGTAAAGTTTGTAAATGACACAAACAGTAAGCAAAGAGATCTGTTAAGCTGTGAATTTGATTTTCAAGTTAATAAATCTAGTTTTAAAAGTGTTTAGTTTGATTTTTGATTTATGCAGTGAAATAAAATTAGGTGTTTCGACTCACCTAAATCTACTGACAGAATACATTTAGTTTTCTATTTTCTTGCAAGCATCTTCTAAAATAAGCATTTGAATTGAATTATTTTTGTGTATCTTTGCTGTCTTATTGTATTATTTATATACAGTATTAGCAATATAATGCCATAGTAGCATTGGCCCATTGATCCACCAGTAGGTATGCCCCAGCATTCAAAATGACATAAAAAAGCTTTTCCAATGTGAATGCCTCTGTTGGTTTGATTTGTTGCATTGAATCGCAAGAGCCGCTGACCTCACCTGGACCTGTGCGAATAAGGCAAAAGACAATAAATGGAACGAGAGGTCAAACTCTCCCTTTCTGTTACGTACATGCGTGCGTTCTGGACTGTGGGAATGGCAGCGTGAGTGTCACGATCGTGATGGATCAGGGAAGGGAGGTGTCGGTGGGGTCAAAAGAGGGTAATGACCCCACTTTTCCTGCTTGGGTTGTGACCTCCCAGTGAGTTCTGGAAACCTGAACTGGGCATTGTCGTCAAACAGAGAGAAAGTGGCCTCTGGAGGCCACCCGTATGGAGTGCCACACTTTTGCCTTTCACGCTGCAGATCTGTTCTGTGTGTCAAGTGTGGTTCCTGTGGTCCGACATGTAATTGATGCTGGGGTATTAAAAGTGGCTTTAGGGTTAATCTTCAGACCATATTGCATGTCAATTTCACAAACTACATGCTTTGACCTTGCGATAAAGTCTGTCTCGTGCACCGCCCTGCCCTATATTTTGACTTGCCTCTATTATTTTTGGCTGAACAAAAATAAGCACAAAATGTTGCTTTTTGTCTATAGATTTTAACAGAACTCACAATTCTGCCATTAAACTGAATGACAGAACCGTTGCTTAATCATTCAAATAAAAGAGAATTAACTCCATCCTATATTGACTTAGTATCTGGGAACTAGCTGCTAGCGCCAACATGGAAATCCAAATAAACTCTGAGCTATATGGAGAAAACAGAAGCTCAGCTCAGGATGACGGGAATCGAAGTATCCTGTATCAGGTTCGCTCTGGATTGTTAGTGCTTCGGATAAACCTTCCCTCGCCTCGATCCAGTCGTGTTCATGGATAATTATATGCGATTTTCTAAGCCTGATGGATTGAATTGGGTGTTTGGATTTTGTTACACAACTGTTTCTCACCTACTGCTTTTCTGATCACAGGTTTTGAGACTGCCCAGCTGCCCCAGTATAAATCTCCCAGAGAAATCTGATCTGGCATTAGCAGGGACAGCACGAAACTGTGGGCAGACGTTTTTTTAGACATAATGGACATCATCATCTCATGCAAGCTTTTAACTTACTTTATAGTACTCCCATTGTTAGGACAAACTTGCCTCAAAACTGTGGGAAATAAATCCACGGAATCTCAACGGTGTGAGTTTGGGACAGGAGTGACTTGTCTGATTGTCCAACCATTGTAAGATGGGGCGTGTTCAGGGAAGATTTGTCTGAAAACAGCCTTTGTTGAATTAAATCTGTTTAATGTTACTTAAAGAAAGCAGTTTATTTTGTATTACTGGCAAAGGTCATTTCGCTAAACACTTTCTGATTTATAACAAATGTTTAATGCGCAGTCCAGTCAAACCTTTTTCAACACTATTCTGTTGATGCCATGTTCTCGCCAAAAACAGTCCTTATAATGCCTGCGCTGTTTGAATATGAATCCTATCGGCTGTAATCTGCATGAATAAGTGAGTTCTCTGACATGGGCGCCAGAAATTGCTCTGCACTTCACGGCAATTTATGTGTCAACTGTCATTGTTTCACATGAACGACGCTGAGGGTACTAATTACCGTTATCATCTTTCCCGATGTCGGAATATGCTTGACTTCCATTTCTGTGTAGGGAGCGACGTAGGTTGCCAGCACGCTCTATACTGTTATCAGAATAGCATACTGAAGTATGTGAAAGTAAATATTGTAATGTATAGAAATACTGAAATGGCTTGTAAATTTCCTTTAACGGAGTTACAGTGTCATGTTAAAGCCATAGGCATTGTAGAAAAAACCCTTCGAGTGTTGCTGCGGATTTGACAGCACTTAGAGAAAACAATGAAAGAGTGTAATATGTGGAATCTTGCCAACCACAACATTAATCAGGCCATCACAATGTGAGATATTACATATCAATATGCACATTCAATTCAATTTCAATTTTACATATCCATGCACATGCACAAACATTCTCACAAAACACTAATGCCCTTATTCACCTTTGTTTTTTAGATTGTTCTTTGTTCATGTTCATGATAAGTGTGACAGATAATTGCTTAAATGCACAGTTAGTGGTTTGTTCTAAACTCCTTGTATTGAATTTTTATCCATGCTTTTATTTTGGATGCTTTTACTTTGGACTTGTGATATTCACATAGCGATTTATTATATGGGCAAAAACATCCATTGACTTTATTTTAAAGAGTGATTTAGTCATAGATACCGTAGGAAACCATATGGTCAATTACAGCGTTGGATGTGACATTTTGCGTGATGGATGTGACATGAAAACGCTCAGAGAATGTATTTGTTAGCAATATACATAACCATTTGTTTATATTTTACTAAACCCTTTTTGATAGAGTTTAAACATCAGACAAATATCAGTCTATATGCACAAGTTTTCTATTTTAAAAAAGGGAAATAAACATGCGTTATGGT
The DNA here is from genome assembly GCF_024868665.1 of Triplophysa rosa. Classification (NCBI taxonomy): domain Eukaryota; kingdom Metazoa; phylum Chordata; class Actinopteri; order Cypriniformes; family Nemacheilidae; genus Triplophysa; species Triplophysa rosa. Next base: position 6,639,951 of record NC_079896.1, on the reverse strand, counting down.
TTTGACAAAAAAAGGACACGTTTTTTGCAAGACGACAAACTTTGTTGGATTTCTTTGAATTAAAATGCACAAGCCTGAAGCCCCATACCCAACAAACGGAGAAGGGATGCCCCTTCATAGCACATAAAATATACTTTATTTTAATTTTCATGTGCCCATTTATGAGGAATACAGTATGTACCATTAAGGATGTGACAATTCTGAAAATGGCACTTATCTGACTTTGAAAATCATGGACTAAAAACAAAACAAATGCTTTAAAAACTTGAAGAGAGACCTCACATGGGTATTTGAACCACCAAATGTTGATATCTGTGCTGTTAGTATAGTAAAACCTTTTGATAAAAACTTTATATTTTTATGGTAAGTTTGACAATTTCATGGAATTGCCCATTTAGCAACTTGCTATAAAATACTCAGAACTCTCTAGCAATCGCTTAGCAACATCCTGGCAACCGACCATATGCAATGTGGGCTAGTTTTGCACAGGCAAGCATCACTTGTATATTTTTAAAACTTAAAAATCTACACCCTAACAAATATGAACATTTTCTGGGTTAATTTAACCCAAAGGTAGGGTTGGAAATCAAAAATCGATTCCAATTGTGGAATCAGAATCGAAAGATGAAGAATCGGATACTTGATATAAAATGAAAATTCCTGTGAGCACATTTTCAGAAACTTAACTAATGCACTGCTGATATTTCAATTATGAAAATATATCATATTTTTACATACTTTACAAAACTGTGCTCATAAATATATGCATTTTTTTCTGCAAACAAGACAATAGGCAGGCTACATTACCATTCAAGTTGATATCTTTGTACGACTTTGGAATCAAAACTGGGAATCGATAAGAATCAGAATCGATAAGCAGATTCGAAACTGGAATTGATAAATCAAACGAACCCAACGGTTGTGTTTGTCCCTTTTTTGACCCAACCATGGGTTATAAATAATCCACCATTTTTAATAGCGAATGCACTGCTTTATTCCTTCCAAATAAGATTGTACATTTGGTTATCATCTGTGTCCACAGTCACAAATATTCAAAATGTACATTATAGGAAGACTGTGATTTTTCAGACAGTCTGTGCCAGTTAGATAATGCAGCTCAATAATGCAGTCTCTTGTGAAGGATCAGAGCACATCTTCCCTGCCAGACTGTGCCTTCTTTTTTCCTGACAGACACTTGGAAGTGATTGCGTTTTGCATTAATGTCTCATTACTCACAGGTGTGTGTGTGTGTGAGTGCGCACGCGCTATGTCTGTCTGTCCGTCTGTTGGCGTCTCATTAGTGTTCTTGTTGACAGATGCGATAGGGCTTTTAATATATTCCACCCACTCTGTCACCACCCAAGGTCAACTACTGGGCAGTATTAGACGCTGGGACTTGACAGAAGGTTGTAAGAGAGATACACAGATAAACACATTAAAAATCTGCTCTCAGTGTCTGTGTGTGGAGCCTTTGGACTTTTAAAAACATATAAATGACAAGCGGCCTTCACACACTGATGTGCAGCCAGTGGCTTTTGTGAAGTAATAGTAATTGAGCTAAACATCACTGTCTGGGCCCATTAGTTGTCACGGTATTGTGTGACGACTTGTGCATTAGGTATATAATCATAATTAAAATAAAGCATTAAACACAGCTGCTCCATGGAGGTTTACTGATTGCAGGAAATATTTTTATTGGTAGCTAGTAAAAAATGTCCGAACCACAAAACAGACTTGTTAATTTGATGTCATTGGAACATGTGTACATGACAGATCAGTCTTGTTAGCTAAGATAATATCATTTCTTAAAGATAATATACTGGTTGGTTGTTAATATATACAAAGCAGATAGGCCCCCCGAGGGGTTTATTTTGTGATAATGACCGGCTAACTGTACATTATTTTGCTCCTTACATGGATGATTACCAAATAAATAAACAAACGGACATGAAATATTGATGTGAGTTTAAGTTGTTTATTTCTTTGTGAGAGGCAAGGAACCACAGGGTGAAACCAGGGATGTAAAACTAACACAGCTACGTAGGAAATTGGTTGCCAGTGACAATACAGTGTTGTAGCCATATATTTAATGTGTATTTATACAGTATAGGTGTATAATGTTTATATTATATACATATATACAGGTATATGGGTAGTTGACAAATATGCCAACCCGGTCTCATGAATTGCGTATAAATAACACGCTGTTGCATTATCGTGTAATACATACGCCAAAGTTAGATTTTGCGTGCATATGATACGCCAATGGTTGCGTGCACCTCGCTGGAGAGCAGCCATTTTGAAACGTACATGAAGAGGAAACACTGAAATAATTAAAATAATACTGTTAGGTTTAGGGTTTGGGTTAGGGTAGAGGTTATAATATGCACGCACGCTAACATTAGGTTTAGGGTTTGGGTTAGGGTAGAGGTTATAATATGCACGCACGCTAACATTAGGTTTAGGGTTTGGGTTAGGGGACAGGTTAATAAGACAAATTGCCGGTTAATATGCACGCGCGCTAAATTGGCGTATCATATGCACGCAAAAATAGGCGTATGCACACAAAATCTAACTTTGGCGTACGTATTTCACGATAATGCAACGCGCGTGTTATTTATACGCAATTCATGAGACTGGGCTCAATATACCGTACATGTGTCCTACGGTGTGACAGATCAAAAATTTAGAAAAAGTCTTATTAATATATAGCCGCCTCAAATTTTCATTTAATCAGCATTTCTAGATGTATTGTGGCCATTCTAGTCCAATGTCAGTTGAATTTCAACAAAACCAAACCTCAGGAGTGACAAAGTCATCCAGCAATGTGAAAGACTGACAGCATGACAAGACACATGAAAACTATCACAAAAGTTTTCCTAATAAACAAATACTACTGTTTTATTGTTTTCTATTTATCAAACTAGCATAAGAGAGATTTACCTACACTGTTTTTTCTGTTTCTTCACTGTTATTTTTTTATTTTTGCTGTCACACCATAGGACACATTTATACATTTATTTCTTAAATACTCAAATAATTTATACAAACTGTAGGAAGATATGTGTGTAAATATGAATATAACAGTGCATTTTCAGTGCATAATAACCATGATGTGATACGATGTGAATTACATAAATTAGACAATGGTCGACAACAGCGTGAACCAAACAAGTTAGTGACAGATTCAAACACCCCCACTGTTTTCTAATCCTGTATCAAAACATCTGCTGTTGCCATGATTCAGCCTGTCAAGAGATGAGAATTCCATGATACCGCTCTGTCCATGACAGCACTTATTAAGTAACCGTTCCTCCTGGTCATTACCAGTAAAAAAGAAAGAAAAAACAGAAACCTCACGTTCAAAGTACATGTGGAGAGCAGATGTCTTTGTGTGAAATGTCGTGATGGGACTGATGTTACGTTTGTGCAGTTTGTATCCTGAGGCACAATACTCTAGAAAGTCACGCCTACTGTTCCTGCTGTGAAGGCACGCAGTCTGTAAAGAATGTACACTGAAATTAGGTCTGATGCGGAGGGACCAATCTGAGCGAGACGTTCATAAATACAATAGATGGTTTGCCGTCTAATGATATGACAGTTTGCATTTTAGACGACGAAGCCATTAAAATATGCTCTAGTATTTAGATAAGTATGAAAAAGAGGTTTAGCTGAAGATGGTCATTGCAATTCTTTACCCTCATTAGACCGAGACCTCTGTGTTTAAACCTTGTGATGTACTGTAATCACATTCTTTCACGTTTAGTGGTTATTATTACAAGACAAATGACACGTACAGTACACGAATTGAGCATGGAAAAAATTATTGCTCAAAGGTTGCTCTTTCATTGGGAGACGATGGATCTCTAATGTTTTATTTAGGAGCCCCTTTTTTCTTTTATAGGTTTCCTAGAAGATTCCTTAAGAGGAACAGACGCAGTAGATTCATGAGACAATTGTTAGAATAAGAGGTATAATTTAGACTTTTTATTGCACATTTGGCATGTTGGAAAATCTGAGTGTGGTTTGTGACATTGAAAAGACAGACTTGTTATTCTTTTCAATACTTAATTATATTAAAAGATTAGTGGAACCTCTTTTCACATAGCTGCCCTTAAATATGGCCATCTTTACTGGCTGCTTTGCTTTTTATTAAAGATGAAATTATCTGCAATAGTGAATGTGGCGGAGGGGAGACTGAGGTGAAGCGGAACTGAATCTCAATCTAACTATTCAAATATCAGCCCCGTCTTCATCCCCACCCCCAATCTGCCCAGCCAATAGTCTTTCTGTCAATCTACTATACAGCCCCCACAGCACAGTATGTTCTTACGCCACACATCTAGTCTTCACCAGTCTGTCTAGTGCCATTTTTGTGTGTCTACTCATACAGGGTAATTTGTTCTAGTCTTATTGTAAGTGGTCATATACTGTAAAAATAGCTCAGATGGTTGATCTTAAATTACAAGGATTCTGTCTCAACGCTGGTATTAGAAACATTCAATAACAATTTTCCAAACACTGATTCAATTTAGTCACTGACAGCTTTATTTTTATGCCATATAGCTGGTTTCAAAGCAAGTCAGAGTCTAGACTTCAGCATCTTCTAGGAAACGGACTCATACTGGTCAACTGGACTGGCCAGTTTCCCAGACACAATTTAAGTTAAGTTCAAAGGTCAAGGTTTCTGTAGCTTTGCACTGGTTAGCCCAGCCCACTCCAAAATCTCATTGGTTCATAAACCTGATTGTTCAGATTGTCTATTATTCTGGCAACCTTTTGGTTGGGGTGTGGACTGACATTATTTGACACTGAAAGCATATTGTTTCTGTGAGACATTTTTAGTCAAATATAATAGTAAATTTGAGATTAAGATTCTCTTTATTTAAGAATCTCTCTTTCTACTCTCTCCAGGTACACTACGGGTCAAAAGTTTATGATCACTTGACAAAAATGTTTCTCATGATCTTTTTAATCTTAATCTTAATCTTTCGTTTTCGTTTTAATGTTTGAAAATTTTAAATTACACTTTCAGACGAAAATATAATTGTGCCAACATATTAATTTATTTTATTAGAAAGCAAATATTTAAAAATAGTTTATTACTGTAAAAATATTTTTGAAATTGAATATTTGAAGTTTTTAAAACTACTTTGACCAAATAATAAATAAAACACCGTCCAGCATAGATGGAACTTCCTCAATACTGTTTAAAAAGCTTCCCAGCTTGAGATCTAAAAAATCTGGATGATAAAATGGCAAGTGTTTTGCAAAATCTGGGCAAAATGTGACTGCTTCGAAAATGTTAAAATATAAAGTTAATTATTTGCTTTTAGTCACAGCATCCATCCCATACAATTGTTCGATGGTTTCGATGGGTTTACATTAAAATGTAAAAAATATATAAATGAAGAATGTGTATCCAGAATTGTTTCAGTTTTTTTAATACAGAATGAAATTTGCCATTGTAGCCTTTTTTGTGCTTGTCTTTGTGCATGATTTTGCAAAACAGTTTCATCTGGACAATATCAGATCTTTCACCAGCCTTATACCCAGATAGTTCATGAAAATGAGGGGTCGGGGACATGAGAATAGCGTAGAGGTTAAAAATGAAGGAAATGAAGACAGGTATGGCCCTGACACAAGCTGTAACCTTCCACCACCAATATGTTTTTATAGGAGAATCCAGATGTTTCTGTGGGGTAAGGCAATTCTAAAGGGCATGCATGAATTCTGGCCACTGTGTGCCGTGAGTGCTGTCTAACACAGACAAATATTCACTAGGGGATTTGCAAAGTTAGTTGTAACAGCTTGCAGCCATTGCGGGGTGCACAATGCCTATTGTATGGAAAAATAACTGTTGTCTGTCAAAGTCTTTGAGTTTCAGATCATGTTGCTTCAGCGGCTAATGTGTTCACAAATTCCACAGCTTTTTTGGGGGATTTAGTATGTCACTAACATGATATCTGAAGTTACAGCCTAAAGTTCAGGGCTTTTATGACATTAAAGTGAATCATGAAGCATTCACTATATCTGAGGCAAAGATATAAGCACATATTTAGGATTTGGGGGGTATGTAATCATTTACGAACACCCATATCAATCAACCACTAATCTGGATATTGAGGAACCCCAATGTTTATTGTGCTTACGGCCCAGATCTCAAGGCTAGAATTCAGCCAAGAAATTCTCCCATAGCTCAAGATGGACAGACATTTGTGAAGGTTATTTACAACATGGCACCCCAATCCAAAACTAGACAGAGATTTATTGTTTTACTCTGAAAGAAGAATGGAAAAGTAACTGTAAGAGAGAAAACATCTGGCTTCTCTTTCTCTTCACAGTCCCCTGTGGATCTCTATCAATGTTGTAAAATATAACAACCTCCCACAAATATCCACAAGCATCTTTGCGTTGTCATATTAAAGAAAATAGTGAGGCAAATGGAGAGCGTGTTCCCCATGGAAAGATTTTTTGTAGTGTCTTGTCTGGCCTTCTGCCTGCCATGTTTGATGAATCTCCAGCTGTGGTGACAGGTTGACCACTTGTTCTCTAGTATAAAGGAATGAAGGTTCTGGATTTGACATGTTTGTGTATTGTTTGCACACCATGCTAGAGGGCAACAGTGAGGCTGTTGTTGTGTTTTTGGCTTGGAGGGAACAAAGGTGTTCTTTTACCATTCACACCAGTAGTCAAAATATTTATCTAAACAATAATAGAGAAGAGTGTATGCTGTTAAAAGGGTTCTCCACCCAAAAATGAAAATTCTGTCATCATTTACTCGCCCTCAGATTGTTCCAAACCTGTATACATTTATTCTGTTGAACACAACAGAAAATATTTGGAGCAATGACAGTTACCAAACAGATCTCATTCCCAATTACTGCCATAGAAGGGATATAAATACTATGAGAGTCAATGGGGGATGAGATCTGTTTGGTTACTGACATTCTTCCAGACATTCTTCCAAATATCTTCCTTTGTGTTTAGCAGAACAAAGAAATTTATACGGGTGAGCTTGATTCCTAAGATTTCCTATCCAAAGATATTTCGAGAGCTTCAAGGAAAAAAATCAAGGAAAATCTTTTTTTCTTATAATTTTGGTAGATCGAAATTATGCAACAGCCAAAAACTCATTTTGTGTTTCACAATCAAATTGTCTTTCCAAACCTGTTTGACTCTCTTTCTTCGGCAGAATACTGAGAAGATATAAGACACAATTGTCCCCCATTGACTTCCATCATATGACCACAAAACATTTCTCAAAATATCTTCTATTGTGTTCCACAGAAGAAAGTCATTGGTTTAAATTGGATATCATTTTATTTTTGGGACAACTAACCCTCTAAGATGAATAAATTATGAATTTTCATTTTTGGGTGAATTGTTCCTTTAAGTGAGGTGTTCGTCATTGTATGTATTCTCAAGGCACTAATGACAGAACAGTGGGTTATTGTCTGTTTTTGCCTCCCTCAGTGTCAACAAACTACTTGCAAGCAGCCATTAAAAGCCATTGGTGCCTTTATAAATAATTCAACCACTTGACTGGATGCTAAATGAATGGAGATGATACAGACAGAAGGTTTTGGTTTCCAGGGAGTCTTTGAGGAGGGAATGTTTGGATGTTTAAAATCACCTCCTCTAAACAACACCCACCCCAACACAGACAAAGAGAGAGGCTTAACTCCAACCGAGCTGAACTTTCTTCCTCTTTCTCCTTCTCTTCCTCAGACTCTGTGAGAAATTGCAGAGGTTTTCCTCTTCTTTTCTCTCATAAAACAAAAAGCTATGTTTGTGAATTAAATGCGCCCCTCAGGAGTCTGTCTTAGGTCCACCCCAGATTGCTACCATGGAGTTTGAGGGCTTGTGGGGGCCCAGAGTGGACAGCAGGTGGACCAGTTCCAGGTTTTGTTCTCATGTGTCAATAGCCTTGGAGTGAAGTTTTGCTCACTAGAGAAATAACTTGACAGTACTGTTTTCCACTTGGCAACTACACCAAGAATAGGTGAATGACAAAAGGAATAAGAGAGAGACAGTAGGAAGCTGGAGCAAATTTTAGATGTGACTAAAGAACGGCCAAGAATGAAGGATAACTTTCTGGGTTCGTTTTTATAATGTTTTTATCATGTTGTGTTTTTGATGCTGATGCTGGCGATCTTAGATTCTGACATGGTGTCATATGCACCGATAATACATTTCTCCACCGATAGCAGATTATTCAGTGATATCTGCCCATACTGATAAATTAATATGTCTTAACTTTCTGAATGTTATTAATTCATATAATGACTGTTGATATTGAACATCAAACTGGTGATGTTGCTATACATTCTCTATTTACAGAGAACAAATTCATTGCCATTTCCTGTCCGTTTTTGATTGACAGGATATATCGGCCCTGATCATCGGCTGATAGCCGGTTATGATAAAAATTGCTTTTATCGGCCGATACTGATTATTGGCCGATATATCGATGCATCTTAAGTCTCAAGCAAAAACTAGCTCAGTTTTGTGTTTTGTCAGAAGTTTTTTTTAAATAACAATAAATAAATGTGTTCCCATCTACTTGTATTCTTTGGCACAATGTAGGCACAATACGTCTTTTGACTAAGAAATAGCAAAAAACATAGCTGTCCTCGGAGAAGTTCCACCTGACAGTAAAACATGTCAGCGGTGCTTACAAGCAACAGAAAAACAGACATGAAGTTTATTTGGCTTCTCTTGTAAGAAAACCTGGTAAAACAAAAGCTTTTACATAAATGTTGGCCCTCCTGGACCAATGAAAGCCTGAAGCAAATGGATTCGTGGTTGAATGGCCGTGGTGAGGTTTTCTCCAGACTGTGTGTGTGTGCAACACCCAGCTGTTGTTATTTCTGTATCATTTCAATTGCAGCAGCTGTCAGGGGAACTTAGAGCTGTTAAAATCTAAATGAGCACAGGAGCCAAGAGCTCTCCGCCTGACTGATGGGTCACAGACCAGTGAGAGGAGAGGAAGAAGACGGCTAGGAGGAAACGTGTAGTTTGGATTAAAAGAAATAGGAAGTGGTGGGTGGCGGGGGTTCGAGGTGGTACTGACTTAGAAAGGGTGAAATAACTGCAATCAAGTGATATTTTGTCAGATATATATTAAAGTAATATCCTCTTGTACCCTTTCACAGTGGTTTTACCTTTAGTAAGACGATTTGCTTTTGAACAATGTGAGGCAACAGTTTATTTCCAGGAAACCAACCAATATTTTCTTTTTCTCCCTTATATTTTATAAGGTAAAAATGTGTAATATTTTCCACTGATGAAATGATAAAGGTAATAGTAGAACTTGCTTTGGCTCATGCCCTAAAAATGAATATACAGTTTTTCAAGAGTGTTATTGTATTAATGGTGTTTTACCATGACCGTTTCTAGGAGAATTGTTACGTGGTTGCTAGGTGGGTGTTAAATATAGACTAAAATGGCTTAGATATACTTAATTGTAATTATACTTTTAAATGTTTCTGATTGACATCATCATGCCCTCATTATTTAGTAAATCAAAGAAGAAACCTGAATGTGGTTCTCCTTTGTCTTTTCACCGCGGTGACGCTCCATCACCTCATTTATCCGCTTGCTCGGTTGGTTCATTGTAGAAGGAAGTCAGATGACCTAGGTGGGGGCCATCGATCTTTCCACCACCTCTATCTCTCCTTCTGCATCAGTTGGCAGGCTTCAATCTGAACCCTGCATTAGTCTCATCATCTCAGTGCTATGTGCAATCGATTGTTCCACAGCTTTGTGATAATAAATTCATGGCATGCTGCAGGACTTACTTTCTCTAACTACGGTGAAGGCTGTTGCTGTTACAAAGAAAAAAAAATTGATTCTTGTCTCCTTGGATTCGGTCAGCTTTAAATAATTGATGTGGATTTTTAAGTTTGATGAAAAAGAGGAATGATGCTGTACAGCACTTGATACGTTTATGTAACCAATAGAAAAATAGTCACACAACGGACCAGTTTTTATTCATATACAGCTGTGGAAAAAGAGACAATTCAAATTATTTTCAGTTTTTCTGAATTTGCTATTTCTATGTACATGTTTAAGTAAAAGTAACATTTTCGTTTCATCCAGTGAACTAGTGAAATTCTAATGGTACAAACTGGTCAAAAAAAGAAAAGAGATGCAATGGTTGCATTTCTTAAATACGTTGTTTTAACAACACGATACTAATGGTTTACATGTAGGCCCTACATTGTAGGGTCAGTTCAAATATTAATAGATGATGGAATAAGTCTGATTGTCATGTGTCTTTGCATTTTCTCAGTCTTTCACATTGTTGTTGTGTGACTTCATGTCATTCCTGAGATTTGTTTCTGTTGAAATTCAACAGACACTGCCCCAATACATGCAGAAATACTGATTATAGGCAAAACTGGAGTGGTCTCTCAAGTCTTCGGCTGTATAGGAATGTAGTTATTTTCCAGGATGAATATTTTAATTGCTCAAAGAGTTATTTATTTATTTTTTGGGAGAGTTTGAGTTGGGAGTATGTTTAATTTACGGTAAGTATCAACTTTATCCAATTGCAGATATATCTTAAACAACAAAAAGGGGAAAATACTGTTGACCCTAAGGATGCATTTTTTATGTAAGATTTACTAACAAAGTAATTCCTTTTCGGTCCATACTAAAATATTTGATTGCAGACTGTGGTGTCTTATTTTGAGACATTGTTCAAGTTTTAATTTGCACTGTATCCAATGTATTTGTCTTGTAGAAACAACTACAAAATCAAATCTCATTTTCTTCCTTTCTTAAGGACTGCTTGATTTTGTCAAATATTTTTTATAACATCCTCGCGGTTCCTAATGTGCACACGACTTTACATGCTGTTCAGTGAACTCTCTTTTAAAAGAGTTGAGATTGTAAGGTGTCAATGAGATCTGCTCCTACACTTGTCTTTCTATCTGACCCTCCTTCTCTCTACCCGTCCCAGAAGGTGGTCAGCAGGTTCTTCTAGTTATCTCATTAGCACTGCAATGGCAGGTTGTCGGCTAGAGCTTCAACTTTTGAGTGCATAATGGTGGGTGGAGGCCACCTCCAAGGGAGGAAAGCAGGGAATCTGTTCCTCCAAGGCTATAGAGAGGAGGGTGCAGTGGGTGTTATGATCCTCACCGGGGTCAGCGGTCCTTTGGACAAGGATAAAGTGTCCACACAGCATGCCAGAGTTTATTTAGTACCAGGCAACAAGTTGTGATGAAATCGGAGCCTCTTGCAGATGGTGTGCCGAATTCCCTATCCCTTTTCAAAGCTGATCAGTCAGAGAAGGATCGGCTTAAGCATCCTAAATCGGCTACAGGATGTGTTCCGCAATGCCTAAGTGAACTTCCTTAATGACAAGGCCAATGTTGAGCCCTTAGACTGCGTGTCATGTCATTTCTGCTTGGGATCACTGACTTGGGACCAAGTTTGAGTTGACGGGGACGCACCTTCTTCTGTTGTGTAACTTTGTCATTTCATTGACCCTTTTATTAGTGTTAGTGACCCGTAATATTACGGGCGACCTGGAACCTATCGACCTTTTTGTAGGTGCCACTTCCATTTCCCACAATCCTCAGTTCCTCCTTTCCCCTACGGTTTCAAAGAGGGACTCTCCTCTTTTCTTCGCTCTCGTACCCCTCCCAGTCAACACTCTGAAGATCAAGTTTCTCAGGCCCTGCAGCTAAGTCCAGCTGACGACAGACCCGTTGGCAGTCTCGTTTGATGCTGAAAGCGGATCCCAGTGCCACTCTATGAGCTCTGCATAGCAGGAATGTGCAGGAAAAGGGATGAGCATGTTGTGGTGTCTCTCTGATCCTCTTCACAAGAAACTCGAGACGGCGTATGCGTTTGAAATGTCTAGGGGGCTGCCGTATCGCCCTTTTTCCCGAGCTCAGTCTGCCTCTGTGGTTTCAATTCTGATTTGTGCCGCTAATTTAGAATGCCGTATGAGATTGTGTATTGTTTTCATATCATTAGTTATCATATCTCTTGATGAGAACAAGAGAGAGCCACTCAACTTAATCTTTCGACCCGATTGCATCTCTGCGCAGCTGCTTCTGGTTGCATGCACAACCCGCATTTAAGCAGAGAAATCTTTCTTCATTTTAATGATGAAGGAGAACTTGGGCAGAAGTTACTCTCCGATGGTTTGCAGTTTGTGTGTTTACAGAGCATTTCAAAGAGACGGATGAGAGCTGGAGCACTTAAGAGAAGTCACAAAACCCAGAGCGTATCAGTCTTTATATATTTTGCATTTTGGGTGCTTATGCGATATGTTTGTAGTTTTACTTTGGCCGTACTTTGATTGAAGGTGATTTGATGTAACACTTGAAAGTTATTCACAGACTGTAGAGCAGTAACCCATGACATTGTTGGAATGGTCATTTTGGCATATGACCTTTGGAGACGTAGCATTTATTGTCATTAGCATACAGTCGGTGTCATTTGCATTATTTACTGACCTAGTCTAGATAAAGCTAACAATACACTTATAAAATTATGTTTATGTTTTTGTTTGATAGGTTAATTATTATTATATGCAACAAATATACTACGATGCAGTATATTGATTTACAGTCCCGGTCAAAGTGGTGTCCAACTTTAGTAAGTTGTCATCTTTTATTTAAATATATTATGAAAAATGTATTAAAAACTGTATTCATGTTGTCTTCATAGTTTTATTTGTTTATAAACTTAAGTACACATAAACTGAACACATGTAAAATTAATAAAGACTTATAAAGACCCAGGAGAATGGCTACAAATTATTACTGCATGAGAGGATCTACAAATAAAACTGATTTTTTGTGTGTGAAAGTGTAGCGGACATTACCTTTGGCCTCTTCTGTATCATTCACATAAAATATTTTCTTATAATCAGTAAAATTGTCAAGAATTGGATTCTGTGAAACAAATTCATGCCACTGGTTGCTAAATTGACCAATTTCATATGAAATCAAGGTTGTGAAAATGTTTCTTTTTTTTTGAAAATGCAACAAAATCTTTTATTTAGCAATATTAGCCAGTAAAACATACAATTAAACATTTACATGAATATAAAAATGTATTGGTATTTGGTATGTCTGCCTCTTTTTAATTCATTTTTAATGATTTACGATGGCTTGACTTTGACCATTGTGTAAAACCAAAAGTGTTATCAGAACATTTTATTTAAAATTTTACCAAACAGCATCTTTGCAAGATAGGAAAAAAACTAAAAAATCTTACATAGATTAGAACATGTTTTGTATATACATTTTTTTCCCTTTTTTAATCCAAACCATTGTAGAAAACCTTTTTGGTTTTGGAATCCCATATGTTTTATGTGTAAATATATAATACAATATAAAAGTGAACTGTGTATAATAAATGAAAGAAAGTTTTTGCAATAAATACAATTTGCGTTCAAATTCTTCACCCCATGTGTAATCCTAATCTCCTGAAGTACAGCCGGCACATCTTCATGGGCACAGATAGCATGATGTTATCCAATCAGTTGAGTAAGTCAATCACTCTTGGTTCAGATGAGACGATAGCCTATAGCGTGACTCTTTCCGTCTTCTCTTTTCGCAACAATATCAGTCTCATGTAATCAAAACATAGTTATCCTCTGCTGCCTGTTGCTTTCTTTGAAAGAGCAACAATAACAGACATCCACTCACGCAATGCAGGACAGCAAACACAAACAGGGCAAGATATTTATCCCTTCTGGCAAACAGCTTTTGCTTTCATTTAAGGGGGAAATCATGTGTCCCTTACACATTCAATTCTCATGTGAGGGTTTAATTAAAGGCAATGCCCAGAGAAAATTTATTTTCTTAAAGGTTGTGCTTTCCTCGCTCTAAAAACTGCTGTGTTAAAAACAACAAAATCTGTACCCAACTGAACACATCTCTATTTAACACAAAATCAGGACAAAATGACTAATTTCCATAATACTGTTTTTAAATGATTTTTAACACAACCTTCTTGAGAGTCTTTGTTCAGGTGATGGATATAATGGATTCTTATGGGGATTTTTTTGTTTATATTCAAATTCCTGACTTCATATGAACACAATTAGAGACATTGCTGAGATCTGTATGGAAACTATTAGGCCTAAAGGTAGAAAACTTGGAAAAGTCTTTTTTTGCTCTCATCTGATTTTTTTCTATAAATGTCTTTCAGTTTACCTTTACAAAATACTTACTTTTGATCCATCCAAGTTTCATAAAATCACCTTGAAATGTACCTGAGTGCTCGTAGGAGAGTCTTTATTTGATACAAGTGTTGCCAATATTCACAGACAGAGTGTTTTCAGAAAAGCATTGTTAGATGCTATAAATCCATGCATACATACAGTACATACTCTACATAATAATGCTTTGGAGATGTGTAATGCAGTGTATGCGTGCCATCAAAAAATGCTAAGTCAGATACCCCCATCGCTCCTGAGGAACAAAGGCGTCCCTGGCTGATTATCTCCATGGCGTGCAGCAGTAGTGCAATGCTGAGACCCTCTCTCTGCTTTGTTTTAGACAAAGTGTCTGCTTTTCTTTGAGGTCAGAAAGATTAAGATGGCTGAAGATGAAGGTGAAGCGCAATGATAAAACTAGCTAAAAAATCCAAGCCGCGGTTTCCATAGTGATATAGTAAACTTTTTGGGGGATAAGAGATGCACATTGTAATGAACAGTGGGCTTTAATGTAATTTTCTTATTAATGTAATGAACAAATGTTTACTTTGAACAGTTTTTATATTACTACATTATTTGTCTCTTACAGTATATTAGGTGTCTTAAAATAATACGCATTTATGAAGAAAAAGCATTTGATACGTTGTGCTTATTGTGCACATAAATGTTCTGGCTAAAAGCTGTAATTTACAGAATTTTGCCGTTTTATAGATTCAGATGTCATTTTTAAATATGGTAAAAAAGGAAAATACTGCAAATTTACAAGAAAAACAGACTTTTTTCAGTATTTTATGGGATTTCTTTTATGGTGTACACTATAAAAAATAACAGTAAAATTCTGTAAAATTACTGTTGTTTTTACAACGTAGGTAAAGAGTGAAATTCAACCAAAAAAAAACAATTCTGTCATCATTTACTCACCCTCAAGTTGTTTCAAATCTATATACATTTATTCGTTCTGTAAAAAAACATAAGATATTTTGAAGAATGTGGCAAACCAAACAAATCAGGGGAACAATTGACTACCATAGTAGTTTTTTCCTTACTATATTAGTCAATAGTGACAAAGAGTGGGACATAAAAAATGGACAAAGAAAAAATGTGTGGACATAGAGCGAAAAAGCAAAACAGAGAGAGTGAGAAAGATACACAGAGACAGATACCAAAAGAGACAGAGATGGATAAAGAACCTGATGAGTTGCTGATGGGTTTCTGCTCTCAGTGCTCTCAGAGATACCCAATCAGACGCCTTTAATCACTGCACATGTCCTTCTGGCGGCGGGGGACCGGGGGGAGACCTCCAGCGCACCAAACTCCCTGTCTTCTCCCATCCACCACCTACGCTTCACTTGCCCATTATGTGATGTGAAATGGAATTAAAGCAAGGCTTTATTACCCCCAAACAGTAATTACTCCAGAATTTCCCCCGTGACATCCCTCACCTCACACACTTTATTCTCTTATCAACACAAGGTGAGAGACATCGTGACAGCCAAGGTCAATTAAGACATACCTTTATTGACCCAGAGAGCATGCTGCATACACAAACACAGCTTTAAACACAGTAAAGTATGAGGTACCGGGACGATGTATGTGTTTATTTTTCCGTGTAGGTGTTCGGAATGTGTCAAAACATTTTGGATTGATCTGTCAGACGTATGCGTTGTGGTTTGTTTGACTTGGAAATGTTGACAGCTGAAGCACAACGTTTCACAATCAAATGGTGAGGCGGTGTACATTTTTGGTGTAGAGAAGCATACCAGGTTTTTTTTTTACAATACTTCCATTCTCGTCTTATTTTTGGATTATTAGTCTATAATTAGCCTATCCATTATAATAGAATGTACTATGGTTTGTGGATTACGACGAGTTTATAATCATCCATTACAAAACCGTATGGCAAAACAATTGAGATTCTACATTTTGATTGGATGAACCACATTTGATGTTGTTTTAAAAAGCCAATAAATGCACACTTGTGACCTCACAGTCTACATATATGTGCCAAATTTCATGGCAAGTCTGGCAAGCCTCTCTTGGCTGCTAGCGTTAGCGAACCCAGTCAAATGTACTTTGGGGAAGCCGGAGGAGGTTTATGCCGTCCATACTCGTTCATGCGTACAATCTATGCGGTTGTAATGGAGCAAAGAGCATAATTCAAAGAAGACGTTATTATCAGATTTACCAAATGTCTTGTATAAGGCCGTGATTTGATTAAAAAGTAATATCGGAATCTTCACTCATGGGGCTGAAAGCAGGAGTATTATCTTGTCATTGACTTGACAGGATTAGTGTTGATGGAGAATGGCTGTACGAGCAATAACGGGGGGAGATCTATCATCTATAGTATCACTCCGCTTATGTTTCTCTGTGTGTGCGGAGAGAAGCGGGTTACAAATAACATGTGTAAATGTTACAGTAACATTTGTCTTCCAATTGCTCTGTCATGGGTTGTTCTAATGTACTCATTGATAGTAGAAAAAAATGCTTTATAAATATCTTTATTCTGTTTAACACAAAAGAAGATATATTTATGAAGAATGTAGGAAAGAAATTTCTGGGGAACTTTTGACTACCGTTGTAGTTTTCCCTACTATAGTAGTCAATGGTGGCCAAGAACTGTTTGGTTACAAGCATTCTTTCAAATATCTTTCTTTGTGTTTGATACAGATTTGGAGCAACTCGAGGGTGAGTAAATGATGACAGAATTTTTTTTTTGGATGAACTGACCCTTTAAGATCTCCCCTAATGTTGTGCTTGCCACAATTCATCTCAACATGCATATAAATTCTCATTATTCATAATAATGATTCTCATCATTTTTTTAAATGTGCATAAATTAAAGTCAAATGATGACAGTTTTGTGAAATATGACTCAAACTTGTTCTTATAGTTTTGTGAGAATAACCAATCTGCATATAGTATTTACCCCAATCATGGTAATATCTAAGGTCAGGGGTACTGTACAATTACCATGGTAAATGTTACAAACATGACAGATTGTTTTATTTACACTTTAACAACGCTAGTTTTTTAAGCATAGGTCAAGCTGAGATTCCTGTGGTGATTTTAATGGCATGGTGGCCACCTCTAGGAGGATGTCAGCTCAGCAGGATTGGTTGTGGAAGAGACGCTGGCAATTAATCACTTCCTTTGGATTTGCTGTTTTGCTGAAACCTACTTCCTCTGCCCCTCAAAATCAGAGTGAGGAGCCGTTTTAAAGCTCACTGGGGAGGAAGGACAAACTTTGAGCTGTTGCCTTTGGCCCCGAAGGTTTATGTGGCCAGTAAAAGTGTGTTAGAGGTTAGCGGACACCAGTGGTGTTGTCGGAAGGTCAGTTTTGGTCATGATGTTTTACATTTGAAATTTGCTTACACAAATATAGATTTCTGGTTTTACTAAATATTTTATTTGCTGTCACATTTGCTGACTAATGTTCTTAAATACTCAAGGTGCAATTTCTTACTTTATTTTTGGGTAAAAAATAATCAGTTATTGACCAAGTGAATCAACTTCTGTCTCCTTTTCGCAATTATAAGCTTTTAAAAATAATGTATAATTTAAAAGCTCTCTTTTTTGTAAATCACTTTGGATTCAACTATTTGTTAAAGANTCTTTTTGTCTTGTTCTGTTATAAATAAATATATCTTGTTTAACCCCTTCACTGCCTGCCTGCGCTTGGGTTCTTCCCCTTACCATTCCTGACAGTGGCGTCTTATTTTGAGACATTGTTCAAGTTTTAATTTGCACTGTATCCAATGTATTTGTCTTGTAGAAACAACTACAAAATCAAATCTCATTTTCTTCCTTTCTTAAGGACTGCTTGATTTTGTCAAATATTTTTTATAACATCCTCGCGGTTCCTAATGTGCACACGACTTTACATGCTATTCAGTGAACTCTCTTTTAAAAGAGTTGAGATTGTAAGGTGTCAATGAGATCTGCTCCTACACTTGTCTTTCTATCTGACCCTCCTTCTCTCTACCCGTCCCAGAAGGTGGTCAGCAGGTTCTTCTAGTTATCTCATTAGCACTGCAATGGCAGGTTGTCGGCTAGAGCTTCAACTTTTGAGTGCATAATGGTGGGTGGAGGCCACCTCCAAGGGAGGAAAGCAGGGAATCTGTTCCTCCAAGGCTATAGAGAGGAGGGTGCAGTGGGTGTTATGATCCTCACCGGGGTCAGCGGTCCTTTGGACAAGGATAAAGTGTCCACACAGCATGCCAGAGTTTATTTAGTACCAGGCAACAAGTTGTGATGAAATCGGAGCCTCTTGCAGATGGTGTGCCGAATTCCCTATCCCTTTTCAAAGCTGATCAGTCAGAGAAGGATCGGCTTAAGCATCCTAAATCGGCTACAGGATGTGTTCCGCAATGCCTAAGTGAACTTCCTTAATGACAAGGCCAATGTTGAGCCCTTAGACTGCGTGTCATGTCATTTCTGCTTGGGATCACTGACTTGGGACCAAGTTTGAGTTGACGGGGACGCACCTTCTTCTGTTGTGTAACTTTGTCATTTCATTGACCCTTTAGTGTTAGTGACCCGTAATATTACGGGCGACCTGGAACCTATCGACCTTTTTGTAGGTGCCACTTCCATTTCCCACAATCCTCAGTTCCTCCTTTCCCCTACGGTTTCAAAGAGGGACTCTCCTCTTTTCTTCGCTCTCGTACCCCTCCCAGTCAACACTCTGAAGATCAAGTTTCTCAGGCCCTGCAGCTAAGTCCAGCTGACGACAGACCCGTTGGCAGTCTCGTTTGATGCTGAAAGCGGATCCCAGTGCCACTCTATGAGCTCTGCATAGCAGGAATGTGCAGGAAAAGGGATGAGCATGTTGTGGTGTCTCTCTGATCCTCTTCACAAGAAACTCGAGACGGCGTATGCGTTTGAAATGTCTAGGGGGCTGCCGTATCGCCCTTTTTCCCGAGCTCAGTCTGCCTCTGTGGTTTCAATTCTGATTTGTGCCGCTAATTTAGAATGCCGTATGAGATTGTGTATTGTTTTCATATCATTAGTTATCATATCTCTTGATGAGAACAAGAGAGAGCCACTCAACTTAATCTTTCGACCCGATTGCATCTCTGCGCAGCTGCTTCTGGTTGCATGCACAACCCGCATTTAAGCAGAGAAATCTTTCTTCATTTTAATGATGAAGGAGAACTTGGGCAGAAGTTACTCTCCGATGGTTTGCAGTTTGTGTGTTTACAGAGCATTTCAAAGAGACGGATGAGAGCTGGAGCACTTAAGAGAAGTCACAAAACCCAGAGCGTATCAGTCTTTATATATTTTGCATTTTGGGTGCTTATGCGATATGTTTGTAGTTTTACTTTGGCCGTACTTTGATTGAAGGTGATTTGATGTAACACTTGAAAGTTATTCACAGACTGTAGAGCAGTAACCCATGACATTGTTGGAATGGTCATTTTGGCATATGACCTTTGGAGACGTAGCATTTATTGTCATTAGCATACAGTCGGTGTCATTTGCATTATTTACTGACCTAGTCTAGATAAAGCTAACAATACACTTATAAAATTATGTTTATGTTTTTGTTTGATAGGTTAATTATTATTATATGCAACAAATATACTACGATGCAGTATATTGATTTACAGTCCCGGTCAAAGTGGTGTCCAACTTTAGTAAGTTGTCATCTTTTATTTAAATATATTATGAAAAATGTATTAAAAACTGTATTCATGTTGTCTTCATAGTTTTATTTGTTTATAAACTTAAGTACACATAAACTGAACACATGTAAAATTAATAAAGACTTATAAAGACCCAGGAGAATGGCTACAAATTATTACTGCATGAGAGGATCTACAAATAAAACTGATTTTTTGTGTGTGAAAGTGTAGCGGACATTACCTTTGGCCTCTTCTGTATCATTCACATAAAATATTTTCTTATAATCAGTAAAATTGTCAAGAATTGGATTCTGTGAAACAAATTCATGCCACTGGTTGCTAAATTGACCAATTTCATATGAAATCAAGGTTGTGAAAATGTTTCTTTTTTTTTGAAAATGCAACAAAATCTTTTATTTAGCAATATTAGCCAGTAAAACATACAATTAAACATTTACATGAATATAAAAATGTATTGGTATTTGGTATGTCTGCCTCTTTTTAATTCATTTTTAATGATTTACGATGGCTTGACTTTGACCATTGTGTAAAACCAAAAGTGTTATCAGAACATTTTATTTAAAATTTTACCAAACAGCATCTTTGCAAGATAGGAAAAAAACTAAAAAATCTTACATAGATTAGAACATGTTTTGTATATACATTTTTTTCCCTTTTTTAATCCAAACCATTGTAGAAAACCTTTTTGGTTTTGGAATCCCATATGTTTTATGTGTAAATATATAATACAATATAAAAGTGAACTGTGTATAATAAATGAAAGAAAGTTTTTGCAATAAATACAATTTGCGTTCAAATTCTTCACCCCATGTGTAATCCTAATCTCCTGAAGTACAGCCGGCACATCTTCATGGGCACAGATAGCATGATGTTATCCAATCAGTTGAGTAAGTCAATCACTCTTGGTTCAGATGAGACGATAGCCTATAGCGTGACTCTTTCCGTCTTCTCTTTTCGCAACAATATCAGTCTCATGTAATCAAAACATAGTTATCCTCTGCTGCCTGTTGCTTTCTTTGAAAGAGCAACAATAACAGACATCCACTCACGCAATGCAGGACAGCAAACACAAACAGGGCAAGATATTTATCCCTTCTGGCAAACAGCTTTTGCTTTCATTTAAGGGGGAAATCATGTGTCCCTTACACATTCAATTCTCATGTGAGGGTTTAATTAAAGGCAATGCCCAGAGAAAATTTATTTTCTTAAAGGTTGTGCTTTCCTCGCTCTAAAAACTGCTGTGTTAAAAACAACAAAATCTGTACCCAACTGAACACATCTCTATTTAACACAAAATCAGGACAAAATGACTAATTTCCATAATACTGTTTTTAAATGATTTTTAACACAACCTTCTTGAGAGTCTTTGTTCAGGTGATGGATATAATGGATTCTTATGGGGATTTTTTTGTTTATATTCAAATTCCTGACTTCATATGAACACAATTAGAGACATTGCTGAGATCTGTATGGAAACTATTAGGCCTAAAGGTAGAAAACTTGGAAAAGTCTTTTTTTGCTCTCATCTGATTTTTTTCTATAAATGTCTTTCAGTTTACCTTTACAAAATACTTACTTTTGATCCATCCAAGTTTCATAAAATCACCTTGAAATGTACCTGAGTGCTCGTAGGAGAGTCTTTATTTGATACAAGTGTTGCCAATATTCACAGACAGAGTGTTTTCAGAAAAGCATTGTTAGATGCTATAAATCCATGCATACATACAGTACATACTCTACATAATAATGCTTTGGAGATGTGTAATGCAGTGTATGCGTGCCATCAAAAAATGCTAAGTCAGATACCCCCATCGCTCCTGAGGAACAAAGGCGTCCCTGGCTGATTATCTCCATGGCATGCAGCAGTAGTGCAATGCTGAGACCCTCCCTCTGCTTTGTTTTAGACAAAGTGTCTGCTTTTCTTTGAGGTCAGAAAGATTAAGATGGCTGAAGATGAAGGTGAAGCGCAATGATAAAACTAGCTAAAAAATCCAAGCCGCGGTTTCCATAGTGATATAGTAAACTTTTTGGGGGATAAGAGATGCACATTGTAATGAACAGTGGGCTTTAATGTAATTTTCTTATTAATGTAATGAACAAATGTTTACTTTGAACAGTTTTTATATTACTACATTATTTGTCTCTTACAGTATATTAGGTGTCTTAAAATAATACGCATTTATGAAGAAAAAGCATTTGATACGTTGTGCTTATTGTGCACATAAATGTTCTGGCTAAAAGCTGTAATTTACAGAATTTTGCCGTTTTATAGATTCAGATGTCATTTTTAAATATGGTAAAAAAGGAAAATACTGCAAATTTACAAGAAAAACAGACTTTTTCAGTATTTTATGGGATTTCTTTTATGGTGTACACTATAAAAAATAACAGTAAAATTCTGTAAAATTACTGTTGTTTTTACAACGTAGGTAAAGAGTGAAATTCAACCAAAAAAAAACAATTCTGTCATCATTTACTCACCCTCAAGTTGTTTCAAATCTATATACATTTATTCGTTCTGTAAAAAAACATAAGATATTTTGAAGAATGTGGCAAACCAAACAAATCAGGGGAACAATTGACTACCATAGTAGTTTTTTCCTTACTATATTAGTCAATAGTGACAAAGAGTGGGACATAAAAAATGGACAAAGAAAAAATGTGTGGACATAGAGCGAAAAAGCAAAACAGAGAGAGTGAGAAAGATACACAGAGACAGATACCAAAAGAGACAGAGATGGATAAAGAACCTGATGAGTTGCTGATGGGTTTCTGCTCTCAGTGCTCTCAGAGATACCCAATCAGACGCCTTTAATCTCTGCACATGTCCTTCTGGCGGCGGGGGACCGGGGGGAGACCTCCAGCGCACCAAACTCCCTGTCTTCTCCCATCCACCACCTACTCTTCACTTGCCCATTATGTGATGTGAAATGGAATTAAAGCAAGGCTTTATTACCCCCAAACAGTAATTACTCCAGAATTTCCCCCGTGACATCCCTCACCTCACACACTTTATTCTCTTATCAACACAAGGTGAGAGACATCGTGACAGCCAAGGTCAATTAAGACATACCTTTATTGACCCAGAGAGCATGCTGCATACACAAACACAGCTTTAAACACAGTAAAGTATGAGGTACCGGGACGATGTATGTGTTTATTTTTCCGTGTAGGTGTTCGGAATGTGTCAAAACATTTTGGATTGATCTGTCAGACGTATGCGTTGTGGTTTGTTTGACTTGGAAATGTTGACAGCTGAAGCACAACGTTTCACAATCAAATGGTGAGGCGGTGTACATTTTTGGTGTAGAGAAGCATACCAGGTTTTTTTTTTACAATACTTCCATTCTCGTCTTATTTTTGGATTATTAGTCTATAATTAGCCTATCCATTATAATAGAATGTACTATGGTTTGTGGATTACGACGAGTTTATAATCATCCATTACAAAACCGTATGGCAAAACAATTGAGATTCTACATTTTGATTGGATGAACCACATTTGATGTTGTTTTAAAAAGCCAATAAATGCACATTTGTGACCTCACAGTCTACATATATGTGCCAAATTTCATGGCAAGTCTGGCAAGCCTCTCTTGGCTGCTAGCGTTAGCGAACCCAGTCAAATGTACTTTGGGGAAGCCGGAGGAGGTTTGGTTGGTGGACGGCAGCCAATTTGTATGTGTTCCTTAAAGACTCGTTCATGCGTACAATCTATGCGGTTGTAATGGAGCAAAGAGCATAATTCAAAGAAGACGTTATTATCAGATTTACCGAATGTCTTGTATAAGGCCATGATTTGATTAAAAAGTAATATCGGAATCTTCACTCATGGGGCTGAAAGCAGGAGTATTATCTTGTCATTGACAGGATTAGTGTTGATGGAGAATGGCTGTACGAGCAATAACGGGGGGAGATCTATCATCTATAGTATCACTCCGCTTATGTTTCTCTGTGTGTGCGGAGAGAAGCGGGTTACAAATAACATGTGTAAATGTTACAGTAACATTTGTCTTCCAATTGCTCTGTCATGGGTTGTTCTAATGTACTCATTGATAGTAGAAAAAAATGCTTTATAAATATCTTTATTCTGTTTAACACAAAAGAAGATATATTTATGAAGAATGTAAAGCAATTTCTGGGGAACTTTTGACTACCGTTGTAGTTTTCCCTACTATAGTAGTCAATGGTGGCCAAGAACTGTTTGGTTACAAGCATTCTTTCAAATATCTTTCTTTGTGTTTGATACAGATTTGGAGCAACTCGAGGGTGAGTAAATGATGACAGAATTTTTTTTTTGGATGAACTGACCCTTTAAGATCTCCCCTAATGTTGTGCTTACCACAATTCATCTCAACATGCATATAAATTCTCATTATTCATAATAATGATTCTCATCATTTTTTTAAATGTGCATAAATTAAAGTCAAATGATGACAGTTTTGTGAAATATGACTCAAACTTGTTCTTATAGTTTTGTGAGAATAACCAATCTGCATATAGTATTTACCCCAATCATGGTAATATCTAAGGTCAGGGGTACTGTACAATTACCATGGTAAATGTTACAAACATGACAGATAGTTTTATTTACACTTTAACAACGCTAGTTTTTTAAGCATAGGTCAAGCTGAGATTCCTGTGGTGATTTTAATGGCATGGTGGCCACCTCTAGGAGGATGTCAGCTCAGCAGGATTGGTTGTGGAAGAGACGCTGGCAATTAATCACTTCCTTTGGATTTGCTGTTTTGCTGAAACCTACTTCCTCTGCCCCTCAAAATCAGAGTGAGGAGCCGTTTTAAAGCTCACTGGGGAGGAAGGACAGACTTTGAGCTGTTGCCTTTGGCCCCGAAGGTTTATGTGGCCAGTAAACGTGTGTTAGAGGTTAGCGGACACCAGTGGTGTTGTCGGAAGGTCAGTTTTGGTCATGATGTTTTACATTTGAAATTTGCTTACACAAATATAGATTTCTGGTTTTACTAAATTATTTTATTTATTTGCTGTCACATTTGCTGACTAATGTTCTTAAATACTCAAGGTGCAGTTTCTTACTTCTTCATTTTTGGGTAAAAAATAATCAGTTATTGACCAAGTGAATCAACTTCTGTCTCCTTTTCGCAATTATAAGCTTTTAAAAATAATGTATAATTTAAAAGCTCTCTTATTTGTAAATCACTTTGGATTCAACTATTTGTTAAAGTAGTAAACTTAACTTAACTTTCCATAGTAGGAATAAAAATTACTATGGAAAGTGAATGGGGCAAATTTTGAAGTGAACTACTCCTTTAATTGAATAAATGTAAGAAAATGTAAGTGTAACCCACATATAGATAAATGCATAAAGTTTCACAATTTTGATTCCCACTTAAGTCCATCCACTTTAGCCACTTGAATTTAGATTCAATACCACGTATTTGCCTAAAGCATCTTTCTTATAACACTCACTCTGCCCTCTAGGTTTTCAGATCTGGTCTGGGCGTTTGTTTTAATGTTTATGTTTATGTTCCTCTCTGAATGGTGATGTTAGTCTGTCCTCCTCCAAGACCAACAGATCCATTCTATCTCCAAACGTCTGTCATTGTGTCTCTCCCTGTTGACCTGTTCGGTAGGTACAGCAAGAATCCAAACCTGAGGCCTTGCGTAAACAAGCGTTGGAGGCCAACACAATCATCAACCAAAGGCAGCGCAATGTCAAAGATCAGCCAAAACATGTGAGACCTATTTTAAAAAAAAAAGTTTTCAGAAAGGAGGGTGTGAAGATTGTACAGATTATCAGCATAAGGGGACTGAAGAACTGATCTTTGACTGAATTACAAATGATACTGGGGTTGCTATGTGACACAGTATAATGGAGAAGGTGCACTTTCAAGGTTTAGAAATACCACAAACCAACTGTAGAGCTGTCATGGTGTACTGGTATTGACAATAACCATGATATTAAAAACCATGATTATCAATCAATTTAAACATAGTATCAATAATATTGTAAATAGCTACAATCATATTTCGAATGTAATTCACTGGGGAAAAAAGAGAAAAGACAGACTAAACAAAATTACAAAAACAAAACAAAAGATGAATTTGACAGATTAGACATTAAATAGATAGTATTGTTTATTTCTTTAAAAAAATGTGTCAGATACCGTGATAATATTGAATCCGGCCACAATAACCATGTACTGAAAATCAGATTTGATAGAGTTTAGATCAAAAGTAAAAAAAGAATAATATATGAAATAGGTATTTTGTAAAACAACCATTTTAGAAGGAATGCGGTTTTTGCATTGACATTTCCATGATGAAAAAGCAAAATTTCCCTACATTCTCATTTGTGTTACAAAAATTTGAAAAAGAAAATAAAGAGAGAAGTGATGTATGTTTTTATTAAAAAAATTGTATGTGTTCAACTGAAAAAAGAAAAGCCTATCCATCGGGGATGGTAAATTATGAGAATTTTTATTTTTGGATTAAATATGTATATATAGTTCAGGCTTGAAACTCTAAACAGATCGCTAATTGGCTCATTCAAATGTGTCCCGAGCCAATCAGAAATGCTTCCCTATTTACGCAACCATATATATATAGCACATATATATGTATATATATATATATATATATAGCACACTTACCTGTGCTCAGCGATTGTGAATTATCCCTCCTCCTCCCCAGCTCCACCTGTAGAGATCTGCTTCGGGGTTCTACATTCTTGCAGCAGCCTTCCGTTGTTATTGTTGACTAAGCTGAACTATTTTTGTATTATGGCAGAAGCATAGCAGATCTCGTCCGCCAAAATCAAGCTTATGTACATTTCATGTCTATGCTAATAAATGCTGGTTGAAAATATCACTCCAAGAGTTGTCATGATTGAACTGTTCCTTGTGCTTGTCACATTCCACAAATAGTTTTTTTTCTACATTTTCATTGCATTACATTTTTTACATTTATTTGTTTAGCCCCCAGTTTTATCCAAAGCAACTTACACATGATTTGTTCCAAATACTGTTTCCACTTTGTGGCTCTGGTTACCGTCATACTGCCTCAAGTTCCTCTATGAAGTTGTACTGTGCTGTGTCGTAGGCTCATAAGAATTTAAAAGACTTGAACTATGGGCATACACATCATGCACATCTTCAGGATTCCCATAAACAGATTATTTTTGGCTGTACTTGACTTTTGACTCTTCTGCACTGGATGTGCCTCAAGCGACATAACAAGATAGAGGTCGCGGTCAAGTGGTGTGAAGTTGTTGCTCTTTTGAAGATGGTGGACATGAACTGTAAGACTGCAGAGGTCAATGAAATCAAATCTTCATGAGCGAGAGTCACTACCGGTACATCAAAGAGATCGAAGGAACGTTTCAACGCTGCGGTTCAAGACGGCACGTCTGGCTGTCTAACGTGAAAGATGTGGGCAAATTTATGTCTCGGTGGGAAACGTGCATTAATGTACAAATAATAAAAATGTGTTTGTGTATCATTTCCAATAGCGAGTATTGAATTGAGTTACACAGACTAGCTTATAAAGAGGCTGAATAACTAAAAGGGAGTTGAGGTTCCTTGGGAATTATAGATATATGATCTATGTCTCGAGCTGTGTGTGCATGTCATGAGAAAAGTCGGTGACGTTGATTGATTCTGACTGAGGTCCCTTTGCGCTGTGATGTCTTCTCCCACACATGTGCTTGGGATTTAAAAGCACTCAAACCCATGTTTCGTTCCAAGTATAAGGCAATGATCATATTTCTGTCTCATATAATCACTTTCACATTGTACTCTTCAACCTCACCTTTCCTACAATGCCGGTAGTATCAGACAAAGGTGCGCTTTTAAGCAAAATCGGTTTCCCTTATGGTGAAACCGAACCCTGTTTTCTCATTAATCTTTCCTGGGTCACACATCAACTTAAGCAACCATGAAAACTCAAACCAGAACCTGATTGACAGTGCAAGGGCAAAGATCAAGGGGCACATCCTTTGTGGTCAGCGGAAGCCTTGGACAGACATTACTGCACTAATATTTGCAAGCTAACATTGTTGGGTGAAAGGAAGTTCTCCATATGCTAGAGGAAATGAGCGTACAAGCAAGTGACTGTGAAACGGAAGCTCATTTGCTGCTTGCTTTCAAATCATATGGCGTGTTTAGTCTATAGAATAACATCCAGGGTCGAAAAGCATGACAGTCCCTCAAATGTTTTTGCATATGTAGTCTAGAATCTTTGATATTGACCGTAATATTAAGAAACATGAATATCAATATTGTGTATATAATAATACAGTAAATAATTCAGCACCCATTTATACATTTGCCGTAATAGCCAAAATGGTTTCAAAACTCTCTCTCTCTCTCTCTCTCTCTCTCTTATTTTGGGTGTGATTCACTGGACAAAAAAATAAA
Source organism: Triplophysa rosa (assembly GCF_024868665.1). Taxonomy (NCBI): domain Eukaryota; kingdom Metazoa; phylum Chordata; class Actinopteri; order Cypriniformes; family Nemacheilidae; genus Triplophysa; species Triplophysa rosa. The sequence continues at coordinate 6,611,722 of NC_079896.1, read as the reverse complement.
ATAAATACAATAAAATATTAAATTGACTAATAGCAATATTTATTTATTTACTTTTTAATTCTTTATTTATTTATTTTAGTAGATATCCCAATAATATTGTTATCTACGCTGCTGTCCTTCCAAAACCTTGGATGTCCAAATTCTCTTTTTCAGGAAATGGAAAAACACTGTACTTTTTAAACGATTAAATACTTTGTTGTCAAGTTGAAAAGCACTTTTTAATACTTTTTGTTGGTTAGATATTAGCAAAACCCAGTGACAAACATAAAGGGTTACTAATTATAATTATTAATGGCACAAAATAAAAATCACAAAACTATATATGTAAGGGTTTCAGAAAGACAGCAGCGATATAAGATTAACATTAATACCAATAATATTTTTTAATTTTTGTGCACAATAAGCTTTATAGAAATGCTATAGATAAGCTTTTGAATCTTTTCTGCAGTACCCCATGGCATCAGCGGATTTATGACTTTTCATATTGATTTTCCCTGAAATTTCTTATTCACTGTTGTATTTGGACTGCAGTTTCAACAGCAATTCTTCTTTACCTCTCACATTTTTTCAGACTGGTAGATGTCGCCGAATTGTCCAATCCAAAATAAACTGAGATGTGGGAAAGAGATGATGGTGATAAAGTGCTTAAGTGCAATAGGAAACCTGTCAAAATAACAATGCTATGAAGATGGCAGGTGAGAATTTTGTGAGGACATATTCAAAACATAAACACTTTTCTCGCTCTCAAATTTCAGTATTATGTGAAACCGACTACAGTGCTCATGTTTTTCACCCTGTAAATATGTTCGTCTACATCTGAACAAGAATGTACTTGGAGACATCAGCCCTTAATTCTGTTTCCCATTGCATCTAACTTGAATGACCTTTGTGCCTTCTTAAAACCAGCAAATGCTACTGGCATGCACAAACAGATTGGTTATCTAATGTCAATGATAAAACCTGAGATGTGTCAAATGTTATGTGTATGTGCTTGTTTGTGTGTTGGTTGGTTGAAAACATGTGGCCCAAAAAAGCACAGATGATCCTTAAAGGAAGGTGAGGAGACGTTTTGAATAGTTGCTGACCAGATGGATGCTCTTTAGGGTCATCTGGACATCTGAGAGTTGATGGACCATGAATCCTCTTGCACCAAATATTCGGAAGTTTATTCAACACGACTGACCCTTCACGCAGGCCAAGATTTGTTCCAGATTTGAGACAAGCTCAAACAAAATATAATCGAGATTTACTTTGAAATTTACCATCAAAAGAGATTATTGAAGAAGTTGGCATTTAGATTGCTTGGATATATATACACGATATTGCTATGTTCTGACCATCAAGCATTTTGCTTTAGTTAGATTCCCCTTTGCTAACTTAGAATTGCGATTTATAGTCATTTAGAAGAGAAACAATTCCACCTGACAAACATCATTACGACAGCAAATGATGAATTGGGTATTTGTGGCTGATGCACAACAATCATACACTGTCCAAGCTATTTTTGCAATATGATCTGCAAGGCCACTGCTTGGTGCCGGTGATTGGACCGTAGAGGTAGTGTGAAGGTTTTCTTAGAGTCACGACTGAAATTATTTTTTATTTTTAGGGGTGTTCTGGCATCATAACGGGCCAAGGCTGCTGCGCTTGGAGACGTTTCAGGGCTGCACAGATCCTATTTTAAAGGACATTCAACACCCTGACTCTCTTTCCAACAGCTTCTGGGAAAAACTCGCTAGGATAGTTTATAGTGATTTTCAGCTTCATGTTTCAAAAGATTTTCAGCTTAATACGCTAATGCTATTTTTCTTAAAGTTTTTGAATCATTTCTTAAAGGACCAGTGTATAATTTTTTGGTGGTTCTATTGACAGAAATGCAATATAATATACATAACTATGTCCACTAGGTGACCTTTCATAATGAAGTGTTATGTTTTTATTACCTTAGAATGAGCTATTTCTATCTACACACACCATGTTGTTCCTACTGTAGCCCTAAACAGACAAACTGCTCTACAGAACACGTTTCATAAATACGTTATCTCCTTCGGCAAAGAAGCGAAAACGCGTCGGCATCTTAGTCCTGTGTCAGCCGTTGGTGGAGTGAGCCGTTGGTTGCATCGCAACCTCACCACTAGATGCCGCTAAATGTCATACACTAGACCTTTAAGTTTTTTAAGTTGAAATATGTGAAATGTTTTACAGTACATAAATGTTACCTTTTGTTGGTGTGGACACTACTATAGTTGTCATTATAGTTATCTATATACAGTATTTATTGTTTTTAGTGTGAACCGGCCATTTATTTTTATTGCACACAAAAACCCGGCCCCAACTTATAAAATGTACTTTCTTAATTATTTTTAATTGCTGTTATTTAACTCACTGATATAAAGTGTCCAAAATATTTGTTACTGGATTTACAGAAATGTATAAAGTAAAAAATGCTTTATTTTAGTCGTTCAGAACTGACGTTTTGAATGGATCCCGTTTACCAGTATTTACTCTTCAACCAACATGCTCTATTCATTCAAATGCTCATCCCTCCGTCTCTATGGTAACGCTATTCTCAGAGATGCTGCTTAGAGAGTGTGAGATGTGCGAGTGTGTTTGTACATGTGTATGTCTTTGTGTACGTGCGATTGTGTGTTTGTGTTAATTGTACTTCCTCTCATTCTCCGAATGTCTGTGACAGATTATCACAGATGGAACATGTTGGACGTCACCTTAAGCAAGCCTGAAGCACTTCCTTTTACACAGCATTTACTCTTGGCTCTTTCACTGAATAATTCATCACAGACAGGTGAGACTTGCCCTTTTCTTCATATTTCCATCTATCTTCATCTGCAGTCTTACACTTTTTAAGCTGTGACTACAAGAGAGGATTTTATTGGGGTTTCATGTATTCAAGGAAACCTCAGGTGGTTTAGCAGTGATAACTCCCTATGAGAGAGAAATGGACATAGATGATCGATGGTGTCTAGAATTTTACATATAAAGATACTTTGACAAGACAGACAAAAAAAACTGGCCCACAGAATAATAAATGAATAAAACCGTGTTTGTCGTCACTGTTTACTGGGCACATCTGTGGAAAGTTAAACACATTAAAACCATAAAAGCACTTAGTAATGGAAATAATTGAAAGTGGGTATGCTGTTCTGAGTAGTGATAACAGCTTTTGTGTCTGTGTGGTCTGTAGTTTTTGGCAGAACGGGTTTGGTTCAGCGTGACTAGTCTAACAAGCAGAACAGACCTAATGTGACACCAGGATCTCATAAATGTGGGTCGGCAAAGGTCAAAACTCACCTAAAGACGAGAAATCACACATATTTGAAAAAGATTAAGAACAGCTGTTGAGAAAGAACAAAAATTGACTGTTCTTATAAAATATGTCTTTAAATGCAAAAGTGATGTGATGGATCTAATTTTCTAATAAGACAAAAAAAATGCAGTTAATTTATTAGATGTTCAAGGAATCATTCTCCCCAAAATGACTTTTTTGATATAACTTAATCACCCTCATTTTCTCCTCTTTCAAAACCTGAATATGACTCTTACTTCTGTGGAACACAAAAGAAGATATTTTGAGAAATTGTTTTATGTCCATACAATGGAAGTCAATGGGGTCCAATGTTGTGGTTCTTCAAAATATCTTCTTTTGTGTTCTGCAGAAGAAGGTTTTACATGTTTGGAATGACATAAGGATGAGTAAATAATGAAAAAAATCAACGTTTGGGTGAACTATTCCTTAAAGACACTTGTATTCCTTATTAAAGGTAATAAGGCAGTTAAATTCCTTTCTTACAGCAGGATTTTTTCCTTCCCTAGGAATCAAAGACCAATTTAACATTGTCCAACCATCCAGAGTAATTTTGCACGTGCTGCTGTAATGCTGATATACACACAAAATGCTTTTTTGCTGCTGCGGGTGGAATCGTGTTAACTGGTCCCAGTAGGGTCACAGGCATTAACAGATGCAGGTGCACATATGTTCAATATGACTCGGGCACAAACCTGTCAACCGTCTCACAGGTTGAAACCTTCTGGTGCCGCATTAATATTGAACGGACCCCCCCCTCTGCCACTTGGTCACATGCGATGCTTATCAGATATTAAGCCAAAGATCCCACCGCAACCTCAACCAATCCCCTCGTGCTTTCCCTATTGTGCGGATAGGGGTGCCAGGGCTGATGAGGTGGTCGTGGCACCATCATGACAGCAGGGGGAGGGGTTGTAGTTTTCCGCTGGGGAGCAATCAGCTTTCTGCCTTCAGTCAACTGAGCTTGAAATGTCAACTTTGAAAATCTCAATTAAAGACGAATCTGAGCTAAAATAGCAGCAATTTAGTGAAAATTGTGCGAGTACTGCGTATTACCAGCAATTAGATATTACTTGATTAAATGCATAAGCAGCTTCTGATGGTTAGGTGATGTTTATTGTCAAATGTACCCGAACTGATTATGCCATAGAGAGAAAGCACACTATTGATTCCAAGAATCAAAGACACAGCTGGATCAGGTTAGAAGTTGGTTGTTAATTGGTTGATTTTCATGGTAGGTGAGCTAGTTATTGATAATTTTGTGTCAGTTGTGTCAAGTTTGTAGTCTCCATAGTGATGAGAGGCCATCACACGTGGTTCACTATAACTAATAAATAGGCCTACATGGAAGAAACCTGCAGGACGTTTTGAGAACATCACTCTCACAGTTAATTTATTAACTATAATGAAATATTTTGATTATACAGTACATTTCCTAATTACATTTACTTTTTAACTCATTAAAAGTAGTTCACCCAAATCTGAAACTTTTCCCATAATTTACTCACACTCCATCCCAGATGTATGACTTCTGTTCTTTAGTCAAACACAAACAAATGATTTTATATTATATTCAAATGTCATTGTGTCATCATCTTTGGGTTTCAAAATGCTGATGCTCATGAAAGCACATACATCCATCATTAAAGTCCAAACAACTCCAGTGCGGATTTTATAATAAATCCAGTGCGTTTATTATAATGTAAATTTGTTAAAGTTTTATTATAATATTAAATATAAAACAAAGTATTACAAAATGTTAAGCCTACGGTATTAAATATAATTGATTTTACGATGCATTGTGATGCTGATGTGAACGATTTTGCATCGATGCAAAAAACAGAATAATCGAATATTTAAAAATACTATGAAATATCATGTGCCAAAAGTTACTGTTTTTATTGTAAATAAAGTATTCCTAATACGTCTTATTATCTTATTTAAAATGTTTCATTTGACAAAAACCATATAAGGACATCTTTCAGACTGACAAGAAAGAAAAACGAGAGAGTCGCAATGGTAAAAGTGAGAGAGAGAGAGACTTACGCAGTAATATTGAAATTTGAGGATGCAAGGCGTCGTGATGCTGTGTGACCCCTAAATGTGTCCTAAAAACCGAAAATTAAGAAAAATAAATAATAAATCGAATTTGGGACTCCCAAAAGCAATGGTTCAAAGTTTGCAACAGTGGTCAGTCTTGATTAGCTGTCCAAGACCTAAATCCTTGTAGGATTGAAATTTTGAATTAGGAAGTAAATTGTTGATCGTCGAGTATAATTCTTTAAAAGTAAAGTTAAGTTATAAATGTAGCTAAATATATAATTTTGCTTCTTTTAAGATGGATCCCTCATCTGTGCTTTGTTTCTCAGATCTCCATCCTCCAGATGGTCAGATGGTTGTACTTTCCGGCCAAACAAATGTTTCATAACACCTTTTTTAGGCTGTGGTATGTATAATATATATTGCCATCCTGCTAATGGGGCAGAAGTCTGCTATGACGGTAGTGAGGGCTAATGGGAGCTGACAGCAGAGAGCTGCCTGATGTCCTCAGTGGCCAAAAGCAGTCAGCTCACATTTACACTGATGACAGCTGATTAGAGGAATACCAACCTTTGACTGACAGGGAAACAGAGAGAAAGAAAGAGACACACAGAGATGCTGCTTTGATTTCTTTAGGAGTGACTCATTTCATGTCAGAATTAACGACCTTAAAGAAATAGTTCACCAGAAATAAATCCTGCTATTTATTCACCCTCATGTTATTCCAAAACTGTATGACTTTCTTTGCTACGAAGGTGTATAGTTGAAGATTATCATGACAGTCTTCAATATAATGAAAGTGAATACTGTGAGGGTAAACCTTCAAAAAGAAACCGAAGTACTATAAAAGCATCATAAAAGTAACCAAAAGTTAGATCAGATGACTAACAGTTACTTGCATGTGATTAAGTACATTCAAGTTTAAAGTTGGTCGAGAACTCTCATGTCTGTGCTAAGGATGTCAAGATACGCCTAGAATTTTAATCCGGGCCTCACGTTGTGTGTCTTGCATTATTGAGGCTGTGAGCTTTGGTCAGTTTTATGTTGATGAAAAGAATATTTCGGATATTCTTATGTCACAGCGTGTAGTTTGGAACGACAGGTCAGTAAATAATATCAGAATATCAAAATAACTGTAGTAAATGTGATTCTTTGCTGACAGTAACAGTTTGAAGCAAGTGTAGAATTGCACATGGAAATTACCTCATATAAACAAAATCACAGATATTTGTTGTGCGTCGCTTATTTTTTTATGGTTTGAAGCTCTCAGTTTAAACTCAAATTAGTATTTTCACTTGACTACTACAGCTGTAAATGAATTGGTCCAAATTATGGCACATTTTACTCCGCACGGAGTCTTAATTATAGCGTCTATTACAGATTAAAGCTTGTTTGATGTGAATAAAACAAACCCTAATTTACTTGGGAAAACTGTGAAACCCAACAATCACGCACACACATACACGTTTACTTCATCCGCACTACATAGACAGCATATTACATTACCCACGATGGTGCTGTATGATCCCCAGGAGCTGAAATATCATACATGACACAGATACAAACACATACAAGCACACACATGTGCACAGTGGGATGGATGGCTCTGTATAGCACTGAGCAGTTAAGCTGTAAAAACTGCAAAACCAATATATGAGGTACAAAGATGAATTTGACCGAACATACTTTACAGCATCATTATACATGTTTTTCATACAAGTGCTTAGTGTCTCAGTACAGGCTCAAATAAGCTCTCATGGCCATGGGGGTACAGAATGTAATAATAGTTTATATGTAGTGTTTGATAAGGCAGAAGAGTGGAGTTGAAGTGTGTGAATAGGGAGGGTAGACAAGCATGAAGATTGAGATGTGTGAAACGATGCTAATGCCAAATTAAAGGTGTAAATTAAAGTTCTAGCTTTAAAATACTGAAGAGCTCCTGCTGCTTTGAGAAAATCCTGTCGGTTTCACAGCACGGCATTTGAACTAGTCTCGCTAAAGCCTTTGGTGTTTAGATATAAGACAGTGGTTTCAGATCAAAGAATAAGAAGGAACTTGTGACCTCTGTAACCTTAAAATGAATATGCTTGTGTTAAAGCAATAATACATTGAGAACAAAAGTCACAGAAAGGAAAGTTAAGAAATACCTGAAACTTTTTCATTTTAGAAGTTCGTGCATAGCACCTGGGGAGTGTGTCAAAAATGGCAACGCATACTCAAAGTGGTGAAATTTGAATTCGTTTAAAATTCTGATTTCTGATTTATTCAGCTGCATAGTACAAATGACCCTTATGATTTGACCTCTGGGGTGTGGGGGAGGTTGGTAGTACAGCCAGTTCTTCAAAAAGCAAATTTTTGATTGACATCTAACTGTCTGTCTAAACCTGACCTGGACACCTATCATAATGAGCTCCATACCATATGATGATTATCACAAATATAGACCAGATGCATGCGTCCATTGATCTGCAGTGTTTTTGAAGTGATTGTTTGCATATGTTTGTGAGTTTAGATTTCTGTGGAAATGCAGTTAGTGCACATAGACAAGCGTCTGTCTAAACAATTTTGAATCTGTTTTGAAATCTATTTTATACACAGCGGTCATGTGACTAATGCCATTGTGCTTTTTTATACCCGCATTGAACGCTGAATATTGTTTTTGTGTGGATGATCGATGACTACCGTGCAGTTGAGTGTGTGTTCATAACGTCACCTCATCAGTCAAAAGCTCATCAGTGTAAAATGTCAGTCTCATTAGTATCTCATTTGTCTGATTAAAAATTACCATGTCAAGTTTAAACTGCAAATTTGCGTCATTGTGATTGTGTGCTGGTTTTTATTTTCTTTTTTAATGGATACTCATTTAAAATCAGAAATGATAATCATAACTAAATATTAATGATTCAGGGTGGCATCGCTGTCAAGCTTCATTCGTACCGCTGAGATTAATGAGTTTGAGGTCACTTGAGGTTACAGTGCTGGAACTTTTCAGCTCATGCAGCAAAAATATTGCTCGGGTATGGTGCTTTTGATTGACTTGTGTTGGGTCTTGTGGTCAAATGTTAGAATAGTTTATCCTGCTGCTCTTTTTTGGAGAGAAGAACCTTCTGTGAAGGTGTCACGAATGGGGGTGGAAAGAACCCAAGCGCAGGCAGCAGCAACGAAGAGGTTAACAAAAAATACTTTATTTGACAAAACACTGAACAAAGGAAAACCCACGAGGGGGTGTCTGACAAGACGAACTAAAATACAAAACTAGAAACCAAAACTTCCCTCAAGGGGGCAAAACCGAACTAAAGTCAAAAATAAACACAACTCATATACAGGGACACACACACACAGAGCAAGGCAGGACCTCAGGGAACCAGCACACCGCATGAGACATGAACAAGCACATACAATGACCGAGCACAGGACAATGAAACAAGAGGGCATTAAATAGGGAACATAAACGAGGGATAATGACACAGGGCAGGTGGGAAACATTAGACACGGCAGGGAAGCAATACATGAAACGAGAGGGGCGGGGCCAATGACAAGACACGAGAAAGCACATGGAATGTCAAAAAGGTAAACACCCCATGGCTTCTCACACTAAACATAAGGCTTTGCCACGACTCTGCCACAAGACCAAGAAATCCATGACAAGATAAAGCAGAATCGTGACAGAAGGACAATTCATACATAAATACGGTATACATTCATGGTATATGGAGAAAGTTTGTATACACTGCACACACATGTATATGCTATAGTGAAGAAGGTGCAAGCTTTCATCAGCTTTATCAATTAGCATATCTTTAGCATTCAGCAATAGACATGAAATCATAAATTTGCAACTGCTGGATATCAGAAAAAGCTAAGGCTTTTGTATATGCAAAGCAAACTGCCCCAAATGCTTTCATTTTTTGTTCACCAAAAATGGAAAATTCTATCATCATTCTCTTGTCATTTCAAACCTGAACGACTTTCTTTCTGCCGCAGAACACAAAAGAAGATATTTAAAAAAATGTTGGTAACCGAACAATGGCGGTACAGTTGTTCGGTTACCAACATTATTTAAAATGTCTTCTATTGTGTTCCGCAGAAGAAAGAAAGTCATACAGCTCTGAAATGACCAGAGGGTGAGTAAATGATGGCAGGAATTTCATTTTTGGGTGAACTATCCCTCTGTGGCTTTTTGAAGCTTTATGCGAATGCCATTTTAGTGTCCTATTAATAACATATATTCATATTTGTCATATATACATGCCTATAATCTGTATTTGACAGAATTGTTTGGTTTTGTAGATTCATAGCTGTGGAAATCAAAGCTTGATTTTTGTTACTGAGGGAACTTAAAATGTGGAACACATTGCAGCCAATCACAAACATTCCTCAAGGATTAATAAAAGGGCAACTGTGACATCACTGTAAGATCAGAGCCACATGTTGTGTTTTCTGGTGTTTAAGCCGAACCACAGTGAGAACCACACACACACACGCACCAGATAACTCATACTGGGAGCTGACATCTGGGAAGGAGATAACATATGTCTTGAAAACATGCATTCTGTAGGAAATTCCAGGAACAGATGTGTGAACATTGTCATGTCAGCTTTGTGTTAAACAGGACGGCCATCAACTGTACTAACATTCATCATGTTTCTAAATCTTACTGTAGCATTTTCAGGGAATGGAATATCCACCTTTATGCTTTCTTAATGTAGGCTACTGTACAATATTTTTAAAGCCTTTTCATTACATATTACTTTTGGTTATATTAAATAAAATGTTTCATGCTACGAAATGTGTGTCAGGAAAAGTTTTGTAAAGCTATTTTGGCGATACACGCGATGAACAAGCAAGATGGACTTGAGTGCGTAGTCTTCATCTTTCTTTCATTAACATTGTGTACTTGTATTTGCATACATGTCACTCCTGGAAACATATACATTAATTCATTCTGCAGATGTTTTCATCCAAAGCAACTCAGAAATGAAAAAATTCAAGTATTCCAAATCAGCCAACGATATTAGTAGTGCTCAGACAAAATGTTAAATTCTCTCTTATTTGTAGGTTGCTTTGAATAAAAGCATCTAATAAACTAATAAATATAAATGTAGCCACATCACTAAATTCAAAGTGGATTAAACCAGAATACACATAATTTTGAATTTTTTATGAATCAATGCTTCATTAGGTTTAAATAAATTATAGCTGCTTTCTGTATAATGGCATAATTGGATCATTTGGTCAAAGCTATAGCAGAAGTACACCCAGAAATGCATGAAAACCACTCATATCATTGCATTTGTAATATCTAAAGCCTTATGTCCCCCACAGGAAGGCATCTTAACTGTCAGTAATCCAGAGGGATTTAAACATGCTCAGATGTGGCTCAGCAATTCAGGGTTTTGTGCATGAAAGTCAATGTTACTGCCCTAAATCAGAGGTTGCAGACATGTCAGCATCTCTGAACTTCCACTATTGGTACGCTACCAGACCTAATAAACCCAGTTTGTACTTTTTTTGTATTTTATCTTTTGCTATAAAGTCCTTGTGTCACTGCAACCTGTTTGAGTTGGGAAAAAATTCTGCAAAAATCACAATAGATGTATAGATAATCTGCTTTTAGGAAGGAGGCAAAGCCGCTTTTGTAAAACCGGCATTTTAAAATGGGTATCAACACGAGGACAAGGCATACAGAGCATTCAAAAAGACTTTTCAGACTGCGATGCTACCTCCAATCCAATGCAGTGACCTGACATCAGTTCTTTCTTTGTTTTTCTCATTTGATCAATCCCAAGAGAATTGGTTCCATCTCCTAAGAATGATCCACATAACATTATTTTCCACACTCAATAGAATCTGTCCCTCAGCCCATTTCCCTTGGTCAACAGAGCATTGGATTTTGTATATCAAGTACACGGTTCAATTTAGAAGAAGTATTCACTGGGTTACTCATCCAAATAAGGGACGTCTGTGGTTTTCTGGGGCGGCGAGTAGGCGTTTGAGGTGGGATTCGTACAGCCAACACTGACAGGACGATGGTTACACAACCCTGCTGGCCACAGGATGTGAGGAGAAAGGTTTTTTCAGACGGGGGCCATTTTGAAAATGAAACCATTGTTGTTATTCGTGGGACACCTCAGTTTGTAATAGCCATGATTGGATCCATATGTGACCGCTAAAGTAAAGCTCATGGATTTAGTCCTGGGAAAGAGGAAAATTTTGTGATGCTCAGTGCATTTTTACTGTACGTACTGTACGAACAGGCCTGTAGGCTCTTCCGAAAATTAAAAACACAAAAACCAGCATGAAAACCATAGACAAAACATGATTAAGGTTCAACTTAATCCTCCAGTCCCCAGTCCCAATACAGTTGCTGTCATGATTCTGCCTCTCATAGTCTTGGTTTTCTCAGTCTTGTGGCAGGATCATTGTTTCTCCTGTCTCGTCAGTGTCACCGCCCTCTCGTTTCCTTATCATTGCTTGTTAATTGTTTCATGCCCTGCACCTGTTCCCTCTTGATTTGCTCCCTATTTAATACCCTTGTGTTTGCTGTCCTGTGCTGATTCATTTTGCAACTTTGCATGTATGCTCGTGTCTTTGTTTCCTTGCCTTGTTGAATTACCTTCCCTGTTGGATTCCTTGTCCTGATTTGATGTTGTGTTATTATTTAGTCTTGTTGCTGTCATTTTAAGAGCAAGTCTTGTTTTTCCCCCTCGTGGGAAGTGTTTTTTTCCAGTTTATATATCTAGTTATGCTCTTGTTTTTTTCCCCATCGTGGGTTTTTGTTTGTTCTTAATAAAGTTTCGTGTTTTTTGGTAATGCTGCCTCGCACTTGGGTTCTTCCTCTGCCAAACCGTGACGGGCATTGATTGAACCAGAATCTGTAAAAGATTTACAACAACCAGGCTATCATCTTTGAAAGCTATTTGTTTAAAAAGATTGAAAGTATGTGTTTAAGGCCTCTGTCTGGTCAAGCCTATAACTCAGGGTCAACAGATTAGATTGGAGACATACAATTCAAAGTGACCGTACCATTGTATTGCAAAACGTTGTATACAGTATTATGTATGTGTGTGACAAGTCGTTTTAAATTGATTAATTTACTTATTTTTTTGCTGTAAAATTGCTGTTTCTAAAATGGTTATTAGAAAAAAATAAAAATGCCACCCCTACGCTTCACATCCCTGAAGCAAAACACGATTTTCTCAAATGTTCGAATAAGATCGCACAAACGCATACAAATTAGTCAATGTTGCGCGTTGTCATGAGATTGCGTTTCATCTGACCTTTTAAAGGTCCAATGTGTAATTTTTTGGAGGATCTATTGACAGAAATGCAATATAATATACAGAACTGTTTTCAGATGTGTATAAAGACCTTACATAATGAAGCGTTATGTTTCTACAGAGCGCGATCGGTAAACTCAATCTCATTCGGCAAAGAAGCGAAAACGTGCCAACATTTTCGTCCTGGGTCAGCCACCGTAGTGTTTCAAAAGGGAGGGGGAGATGTGGAGTGAGCCGTTGGATTTGTGTGACCCATTCTACACTACAAGTACAACACAAGATTCAAACAATTTTTCATGACTATTTTACCGGTTGCCTACTTCGTATGAATTCATATGAAGTGAATTGTACAAAGAAGCATATATAAAAAAAAAATAATGAAGCCCCACATGGCCACACCTAAACCTAATCATCTCTAGCCCCAAAGCAAATCGTACCAACACGTACAAATAAGTTTGTACGAATTCATATGAAATAGCCACCTCGTAAAATAGTCACAAACTGCCATGAGATTGTGTTGACAGACCCTAAAGTTTTTCTCTGTTATCGAGGGAGTAGACAGAAATCTAGTGCACTGAAGTCACTCGTCTCATTACTGTAGGTTTATGACTTGCAAACACGACTATCTTTTTCCCATTTAAATGCTAATGAACAGCAGACTGGTGAAGGAGGCTGTGCAATTTTAATGTCTTATCTCAGAGGTAAACGGTAGCAGCTACTGTGCAGTGACTGAGTGGTGAGTACACGATCAGTCATTACATGCACCAGAGGTGCTCTAACCTGTGTGTGTGTGTGTGTGTGTGTGTGTGTGTGTGTGTGTGTGTGTGTGCGCGTCTGCGCGTGTGCGTGCGTGTGTGTGTGTGGGCGTATATAACCCTGTCTTATAGAAAATTAGACAGAACTAAGCACGGATATTTATAAACCTGATCAAGAAGAGTGTATGTACAATCATATTGTAACATTTCAAGTTGATAGTATTATACTCTTTTTGGCAGATGAAAGCATTGTCAGTTTAGCCACAAGTATGTAACATTCCCAAATAGAAATGGAAAACAGCAAGTAGACAACTTTCCCATGACCTCCATCTTTCAAGTAACTACAAAGGAATTATGTCATTTCCTCCAGTCCCACTTTTCCTTGATTGTAAGCGATAAGTGTTTTTCCATTCTGCTGTAATAATGCCCTACACAGACAGGATCCATCCATTTCTCCAGACGTTTCAACTAATATCAAAGATACTGCAGAAAGCGGCAAAAGAGCCCACCAGGAGTATTCCATACCATCATATCTGATTCTAAAACACCTCATAAAAATCCCAGGAAATTTCCATGTTTTTAATGTAATTTAATTACCAAGCATCTGGTTGCACAATCATGGTATTAAAAAGAATCAAAAATCAGATTATGAACAGTCGTAAAAAGCCACAGCAAATAGCTCATATAATTAAAAAGAAGAAGCTGCACAGGCCTACAGATATAAATTATAAAAGAGAAATGCATGGAAAGAATTGCATATGCTGTACAGATTATTAAAATATGAATTTGAGAAAATCGTTTTGATTGTGTTTTTTTAAGCGAAATGCATGTGATATGTTTAGTTTAAATCAAACTGCATCTAATGCCTAAACAAACCTTCATTACTGAGTAGACTTATCAACTCAAGCTTAATCCATCTGTGCGTATCACCGTCTCTGTTCAAAGCATCGGCACAAAATCCTCTGTAATAGACTGAAATATACTCGCAGACGAGCTTTGACTGACTGCTGATGCTGAGATAATGAGATGCTCCACGGAGTTGAGAGTGGTAATTGTCTCGCTTGGTGTGTGAAAATCAAGGCCATTTTGTGCCTCCGTGTCATTGCCATCCTGGTTCACACCTGTTATCTGTTTCCTATAGCCGACTGCAACCTGTCACTTATAGCTCAAATGCTCTCGATTACACCTCTGTATTTATTTTCTTATTTCTATCAGAAGATATTTTTGAAGCATTGGCTTGCAATGAGTCACTTTGGTTATCAAGACTTCAGACTTCTGTCTGTTCCTCGCAAACACACACACGCAGAATGACTTTGTTATGCTTCGCTAGCAGACAGTCAGGTGTTGAAAGAGAGAAATCTCTATCTGCCTATCTTCATCTGTTCTTCTCCAAAGAGAGAGAGAGAGAGAGAGAGAGAGAGAGAGAGAGAGAGAGAGAGAGAGAGAGAGAGAGAGCTCAGACCCACATTCCGACATCAAAGGGAATGCTTAGAGAGATTTGTTTATCACAGGAAAACTATTTGACTGATTTTAACTCTGTCCCACGTTATATTACATTGTGCTCAATATATATATGTCATATCTAAGTTCATAAAAAAATTGTTTTCGTGCTTTCAAAACCAATATATGTACATGCATACAATCAATTGTTCAAGTTTTTTGTCTTGATTTAGAGATAGAAGCAAATGATACATACTGTTTAAATGACATTTTTAAGAAAGAACTGTTGCTTTTTCATAGGCTGAAAAAACAAGTTGCATAAGTTCAATTGGGTCTGAAGAGAATTTCAACACTAGCCACTGCCTTCACCATACTACACTATCCTAATAAATCCTAATATTTTCTCTGCGTAACCTCAACACTCAAACAGTAAAAGAAAACAAAGGGTGTACTGTAACTCACAAATCTTTCAGGGAAGATGTTTAATTAAAGCTTTGCGCATTGTGGTTTGGATGTTTGTTTTGCAATTCCTCTGTTTATTTGATGAATAGGCCTGGCTGTCATGACTTTGGTCAGGCCAGCCGCTAGCTATTTGTGCAAACCTGCTCTTACATCAAGTTGCGCTTTTGTTGCGTACATCTTCACAAATTACATGTTTTTATCACAGAAATTTCACATAATCCTCAAGTATTTAGCGTGCCATTCTAACCAGCAAAATAAAACCAAGGAAGCCTTGTGCCTCCTGAGGGCAGATGTAATTTTGGGGGAATTTATTCTATAGGCTATAGTTATTTTCTTGGTATGATTAGATGGAGACTCTATATTTAGCAGTTATGTGACTGAATATAAATAAAAGTTAACTATGAACTTCAATATGCAATATGAATAAATGAACAGAAAACAGATGGTCCGCATACAATATATCGTTAAACTCCCTTTTAACTTAACAAATAGCTAGCCGAACACACACTTCCCAAGAACAAAGCACTAAAAATGTGTTTCATCTCCAAATATCTGTTCTCTAGTGTCGTGAACGCGTGTATCGCGTGGGCGTCGGCCGCGTCGCCCAGGGTGAGTGAGAGCGCGAGGCAGGCGAGCGCGCTACAGATCTATTTGATGCCACAGTTATTGATGATAAACATCGCACCCCCACTACAAACATCTCTCGTGTTTTTGTTTTGATTTTGCGCGTGTATTCGCAATGCAAAATTGCATGGGAAATATAAATGGGAGTTACTTTTAAGGTAAGTCTCCGCCCAGGGGGAGTCACAGCGCTTTATCCACCTGCCAGACTCCTTCAGTGGCAGACGAGCATTGGACCTGATGAGAGCGGCCACGCTTGGACGAAACACAAGGGAGCGTTTAAAAACTCCCGTCGAGGGGTGTACGAGCACGGAATCGGAGTCAAAAGCAGGAAAATAAGGAGCGAGTACTTTTTGGACACTTGTATGCAGTGACGGACGATTTACTTTTGGTGGACGCGTTGCTTTTCTTTATGCGCGTGCGTTTGTTTGAGGATCGCAAATGATTTGCACGTTGGGACACATAGGATCGGACGTGTTGTAGGTGAGTTCTGCGGTAATTGCAGTTTATTGTAAGGTTAAATGAATGGAAATAAAAACATCTCATTCACACTTTACTCTAAATCGAGCACTTTATCCAATCTTACATTCCAAGAGGTGGCACACACATTTGCTATTTGCAGATGTTACACATTTTTTTAAGAGGGTGAGGTTATTGAAAAAATATTATAGTCATTCAGAATAAAAATTGTTTTTATGTACATATATTAAGAATACATCCTGAATGATTTATTCTTGCTGGAAAGGAAAATGCCGCTGCTGTTGACAATTGAAGTTCATTTATAGCATCCTTTTGTGTTAACTTATTTTGTTTAGTGATTACAATACGCTGATGGTCCTATTGAATACTGTTATTGTCCTGTAAACATGTATAACAACAACAAAAAACATTTGAGCAAAATCAGATCGAAATAAATCTACACAGCAACCAATAATAACTGATGTGATCATTTGAGTGTCGCAGTAAAGGTAAATATATCAGGAACTTTTTTCAGCACATTCATATTTATTTTAATATTTTGTGCCTTCCCACATAGGACTGAATAAATCTCTAGTGGGTCTTTGGATAAAGCAACCATGCAGGGAGCCAGGACTTTGGTGCTGGGGACCCTTCTGGCCTCTGTGTTCTCAGCTGTCTCGGTCCACAGCAACCTTTTGTCTTCACTGCCACCCGCCTCTGTTCCACGAGTCTCCCTGTCCTTCAAAGGTAGGATGCATCTCCTCTGTTTGCTTATTCTCGCACTGTTGCTCTGTGGATGCCTACAGCCCCTGCTGGAGATGAGCTTCACTGCTGTTCAAATATATACATAACTGGAAATTTGATCTAGATTGAATCCATAGTGCATATTAAATTAGCTTCCATTATATTGGCTGTATTATTTGCTGTAATAGTTTTTCAATGCAAGCCTTCTTTAATTGAGTCTGGTGGGCTTTTTCAGTTTTGGCTCATAAATTGCTGAGCAAGCTACACTCCCCTTCTTCTGTTACCTGTCCGTTTCACCTTTCTATTTCAGAGAGTTTTAACTAATTTTCCTTTCTATTCTATGTCCTGAATTGCCCGTTTTTGTGTTTCTTTAGTTGTTTTTTCTAACGCTCCTGGACGTACAGCGCGCCAAACAGAAAGACCTGAATGTTTTGTTTGCTCATCACTCTGTGACTGCGAGTTTAACCCATTCTGAGGGAATTGGTTTTCATGTTGGGTCTGTTGGGGTTTGTGCACGCCTCTTGGTTGGCTAAGCAATGCAATTAGTTTTTAGTTCTGAAAGAGTATTTCCCTTGCGGATTGTCTGAACTATTTTCTTCTGAACATCTGTGTTCTTGGTAGTTTCCCATTTTCAGGGACTGTGCATTTCTAACTTCTACTTCACATCACAATGGTTTTGGAAGAACATGGCACTACCATGCCAAGGGCATGAGTTTTATTCCTAAGGATCTTATTTGCTGGAAAAATGTACAGCTGCATATAACATTGAATATTGCTTGAATGTAAGAAAATGTTCCTTATTTTGTTAAATTTGCTTATAAGTTTAAACATTAAGGCTTTCTATCGAAAATGAATACTGATACTGATAGATGTATGCTTTTGCTCATATTGTTTTGGTTGGTTTCTCTAGACCTGTGCTTGTAGTGATAATGTACTGTACTTCTGTCAGTCAAGACAATATCCACTCTTAACTGCCAAGACACACTGGAGAACATATCTCAAGTATACATGGGAGGGATATTTCAGCTTGTGATATGACAAAACATGATCTGTGAGCTGTCTGGAGATTATCAAAATACCACAGCAGAACTATTGATGAAAAATAGAACTTGGTCTGGTTTATGTAGGACATATTGGAAGCACATTAGATAAATCATGGTTTATATGTCTGGCTTCTTTATTTCTCAGTCCAACAGCTTTAACTAAACACTTCAAGCATGTCCCTGCCCTGAAATTGTTCGTTTTGTGCAAAAAGAGTACATTTGTTGGCTTAAATTCAGCTCTTCTGTCCCACAAACAGCTCAAGCTCAGCAGAATCCTGTTTTGGTTTTGTACTCTGTCTGGGTCATTAGAAAATCATTATGGCGGCTAGCCGAAAGCCAAGCTTTGGCCATAATCATCTGGCTTTGTGCCCTGTGGCAAGTCTTTGAAATATACAGGACATCCTGTCATACGTCTCTCTCAGTTACTTAAATATGAGGTACGACTGTTTATGTCATGAGGTCAGAAGTTGTTTGTGGCTGTAATGGGGTGGCACAATGCTGAAGTGTTGGATGAGATTTATTACTTGTTTAGAGCACAATTGGTCAACTTTGGAAAGCTCACAGTCGGTGCCACAAAATCACAGTCAACATTTGCAGAATGTTGGCAAACGAACAACGGCGGTACCCATTTAATTCTATTGTATGGACACAAAACCAGTGCAATACAATGGGTGACTTTGTTGTTCGGTTACCAACATTCTTGAAAATATCTTCTTTTCTGTTCTACGGAAGTCATACAGGTTAAAGTGGTGAGAAAATGATGGCAGAATAGTCCCTGTTTTACGTTATTGTGCTGCAGATGTTCTTGATATAAACTATACGATCTTAACCGGTTTGGACATTTTAATGTTGCACTGTACATGCTGTAATAACTCCAGCCCGGCCTTTAATCACTATGGTAAGAAGTAATGTTTGTGATTATTGCAGTTGCCATAATAATGACAACATCACACAAGCCAGAAGAACTCGAGGGCCTCCTGCAGCCCGAGGGCCGCGTGTTAAGTAGTTCTGCTTTAGACAATATGCAATTTCATGCATGGTGTGTGATGATTCGACGTAGCTTAAGGTGCCGTTTAAGAAAAAAACAGGGTAAAGAAATTAATGCCTTTCAAAGTATCTTCCCTGGGGGAATTCAGGTAAAATGCTGCAAAGTGAAACTCGCACACACATTTGGTATCTCCCTCTTTCTTATTTTCCAGTACGAGCATGTAGGGAGGGCAGGGAACCCTGCCAGACAGAGTCAGTTTCAGAGTCTGAGGGAGGACTTGGCTGCCTTTGGTGGTGTCGGTGAGTTAAGAGAGGAGATACCAGTGTCGTCTTGTGCCCTTTTACATTACAGACAGTCCAGGCCGGCACATTTCTGGAAGCCAAGATAAATCATCTGTGAAGTTCAAGGTCTAGTGAACTGTATCGGACATGACTTTATGACATGAATTATTAGGGAATTTCAGGCCTTCAGTTTTCATTTTGTGTTCGGGATTGTGCAAAACCTAAAAATGAAAATTCTGTCATCATTTACTCACCCTCTTGTCAATTCTTTCTTCTGCAGAACACAGTAGAAGCTATTTTGAAGAATGCCTGTAATCGAACAATGGCGGTACCCATTGACTTCTATTGTATGGACACAAAACCGATGCAAGTCAATGGGTACCGCCGTTTCTTTGGTTACCAACATTCATCCAAATATCTTCTTTTTGGCCAAGAAAGTAAGTCATACAGGTTTGCAATGACAAGAGGTTGAGTAAACGATGACAGCATTTTTATTTTTAGGTGAGCTATCGCTAACTTAAAGTGTCTGTGCAACACAAGGTGACTTTTTTGATTTCCTTTTTCTTTCTAACACGCATACACACCACACACATTTAAACATTTCTGTTTAAATCCCCTCTTTTCCATCTATCTCTGCAAGTCTGGGATTTACATGCTAAAAAGTAGCCCAGATGACTTCTGGAGTCACATGGCAAGCTAAGTTCATCTTTTTGCGTACCAGCACTCGCATAACTCCTCGTTTTGGACATGACAATGGATTTATGAGCATGTTTATGCATATCATATCGCTGTACAGTGGTTGAGAAACCAAGGGCTGGTTCATGGAGGAATGCTGTGTGTGCCTGTGTGTGTATGAATAGTGCCACGGGTGTTGTTTGTGCACATTGTTTTAATTTAAATTCCATCGGTAGAGTCTCAGAAGGATAGTACACTCATTGCTCAGTTAGACGAATGTACGCAGACACTTTGAAGCCATAATCTCAAGGTGCTCGAGGGATGTGAAGGTGGAGAGGACAGCAATGCATATCACGATTAAATCAAGCAAACAAAGTGTTATGACATCCTTGTGGGTAACGTTCTGCAAAACACGTTTTTCTAAAACAGCCCGTCTGCTGTAGACAATAGTCTGTGAAGTTTTTCTAATGGGAGATTGTGAAAGCCTCTGGTTTGAGAGCTTTTAGAAATCTTTATATATTTCTTGATAGACTGGCCTACAATAGTTAAAAGTGCATTAGCTTTAATTAAAACTCACGTTAGCTATATCTGGCTCTGTTCAGAATGACATTGTAAACAAGATACATTCTCATTTAAATATTTGACCAGGGCACAATATGAGTGAGGTTGTCTGAGGTGGAGTCTATTTTTATCTTCAAACAAGCTCTAATAACAGCCTATTTAAGGGTGCTGGGGCTGAGGTCATGACCCCAAAAACAGGAGCAGGTCCCTTTCAGGCAGTCCGTCCTCACTCTGTGTGGGAAAAAAGTGAACAGATTCCTCCTATAAATGCTTGTTACACTAATCTACCACCCCATTTGAAAGCATTTAACGGTTCTTGCTGTTTATTTCATCATTGTTGAGAAACACCTGGATGCAATAATGGGCCATGTGTGAAAATGGAGACAAATATATCCAAACAGCCAATTGGAATTATACTTCTGAAGTGAGATTTTATTATCTTATATCCATACCAAACAATGTGTGTACACCCCTATATAATGAAATGGCAGGATTTACTTTATTCCAGAGCATCTGCTGAGACCGAGATACCTGTATAGCTAAAGGATATGTTTGATTTCTTATCTCATACTAGTGTTACAATACTTTCTATGCCATTTATTTGTTTTTTGTAATTGAAAACGTGTTTGGCCTTAAGCATGACATGTTTTCATTTTGCAGGAAGAGAGAGATAAAGAGAAAGTATTAGTAACAACTCGAATTATTGTACACGCAATACTTCACACTCATGAGTTGATTTAGTTCATCCTTATGTTGTCTATAACTGGACTCTAACTGGGTCAATCGTGACACGAGAGAATTCACTAAGTGCTTCTCTCTAACACACACACACTTGCAGATAGACAGAGAATGGAAAAATCATGTGTAAGAGAGAGCCCCTGAGCAATCAATGTTTCTCTGAAAGGTGAACCTCCTTCAACCTGCCAAGATCCGCCTAAGAGACCCGTTCAGACAGAAGATGAGACTGTCTCTCACAATTTCACATCAGAGATGAACTAACAGCTTTACACACAATGCCAATCAGTGAGGATTGTTACTTCAGACATGTCTCACCTGTGGTGATGATGGGAAATTATCTGAAAGCGATTGTGCGCGCACATGCGCGCGCGTGTGTGTGTGTGTGTGTGTGTGCATTTGTCTGTGTTTTTGGCCCGATCTTCAGTCTCCCTCAGCGGCGTCTTGTATCAATTTTCCCTGATCCAACTAAAAATACGTTTGTCTTCAGGTAACAGAGCTTTTTTATTTTTAGCTAAAGCTCACAAGCTCAATCGTGCTCTCGTTTTGTAGGCGAAAGCGCAGCGATGTATCAAAACGGTATTAAAAAGCAGAACGAGATGGAAATCATCTAAAATGCATTATTCTGAGCTGCTCCCATGGGGCGTTCTCTAATGGAGCGCTTGGCAGAGAAATAAACTTAACCTCGTGACCCTACATCGAGTTTCAGCTTCATAAGAATCACTTAGAAAAGGCTGTATGGGACGCAGACAGGCGAGGTCTTGGAGGCCTGTTCTTTGTTCTCTGGTCTTTTCTTTTTGCCAAAGGGTGATGTGGTCATGTGCTGTATTAACGTCTCAGTCTAGTGGTTCGTAATTTAGTATTGGCACTTGAAAGATTTTCACATTCGTTTTATATGAGAGCAAATGTTTTTGTCTGTGATGCAGGGGTGCAGCAGATGCTCTCAGTGCGGTTGTGTCAAGGTGTTGGTGTATCCCAGCATCCTGTGCTGCTGAGCTGGATCTGAACTGTCACATTGAGCGGAGAGCCGAGGTGACAGCAGCAGAGCTAAATATAGAGACCCTGCACTCCTACACCACCCCTTACCTTCTCTTCTCTGTATTTCTCAAACAAAAACATACCGAAGAGTACCATAGTAAGCGTGTTTTTAGGCGTGTACCATGGCAATACGGACGTTTTTGTTAATCATGGTGATCCCATATTTTGTTTAAAATTGTTGTTAACACCATGTCACGTGAATTTGGTATTCATTCAGCATCATGATGATATTGTATACGTTGTATTCATATAATACAATATATTAAGTTAAAAGTCACAGTATTGCTACAGAACTATAGTGCCTTTGATCTGTTTGGTGAAAAGATCTGATGAAAATATATCCAGGTCAAATTTTACCCAATAGAAAAAAATTAATTGGCGGGAATGTAATTTTTTTTTCTTTAGCGATTCATATAATCCTGGATTCTCTCCTAGTTTTACTTTCTATCTCTGTTTTCACAAAATTTTTTATCTCTTGATTGTCATCTTTAGCTTTTCTCTTCATTCGCTCTGCTCTCAGGGGAGGTGTCAACATGTCACCCTCCCGAAGGAGTAGGAGCACAACCATAAGGAGAGAAAGAGCACAGATACTCATTTTGGGTGAGGTCTGGGTCAGACGAGTCATACAGATGGGCGTGTGGGTTAGTGGACGTGTGTTTGACAGGGAGATGCTCATTTCAAGAAGCCGTCATGGAGACTCAGGGTCCAGGCGGTCACGTCCAGGCACTTTTGAGGGATCATCAACTCCTTAACTTAATAAAGGAAATCATAAGAAAGGTTTGCAAAAAAAGGTATCTTTAAAGGGATAGTTTACCAGAAAATGAAAATTGTCATCATATACTCACCCTCGTGTGATTCAAAACCTGTATATGGTGTTTTCTGTGGAAGAAAAAGAAGATATTTTAAGAAATGTCTTAATGGTTTTGTGTCTACAATGGAAGTCAATGGTTCCAATGTTGTTTGGTTACCAACGCTCTTCAAAATATCTTCTTTTGTGTTCTGCAGAAGAAAGAAAGTCAAATAGGTTTGCAAGGGTGAGTAAATGAAATAGTTCTCATTTTTGGGAGAACTATCCCTTTAACCAATTCAATTGAATGGAGATGTAGTGGAGACCTACTGCTTCTCAGGCTTGTGCGTTTGCTATAGAGTCAGAAGAGATCGTAATGTTTCAAAATGTGCTCAGATTTGCCAAAATCCCAACATTTAAAATATTTATATATGAACTCAAACATTTCTCAAATATCAAATTGTATGCTATCCACATAGTGTATTTTTTAATTGTATAGTTATAAAAATTAAATCTTACAACATTACCTTACTGCCATTTGTGTCCATTTTGTGATTTTTGCAGCCTAATCTAACAGGAACTTATACTTTATGATGTTGGTCATTTGTATTCACGATGCGAAGTGCGCAAAAAAGTATGATTATTAGAAAAAAATTGCTGGCCCATAAGCAGGTTTTACAAAAATGTGCAAAAGAGATGCAACAAATTCCTGCAAATTATGAATTGCCATGAAGTTGTGTTGGAATTTTGGGTGATCATCAAGTTGACGCAATAGGAAACCAACATAATAACTAAGCTACTGTATAAAAGAGAAAAATAAGACTATTAATATTTCTGTCTTTAAATGCAGCCCCACAACATACGATTTGCTGCTGTTGTCTAATGTAAAATCATTTTCTCTTTCTGCATACAAAGAAAAATTTGTCTGTCATCACTTTTTGTTATCTTCATTGTACAACATGCCAAGCACATCCACACTCATCTTACAACACTCATGTGTGCAGACTGTATGTATTAACGGTTTTATCGTTCCTCTGTTCTCATCTAACTAATCGCAGTTCATTCTGACACAATCACTCCCCTCACGTTACATTTCGATCTGTCTGTAGCGCTCATCACTAATACACTGTTAGCGTCAAAGACACTTAAAGTGTCAAGATTGTAGATGACTGCTTTGTTTTGAAACAGCCTTAGAACCAAAGGTTATCCGATCTGGATAGCACTGTCAGCTGGTTTGATGTGTTTCTTTCTCGAGTGTAACGTGAGGGATTCTGTAAGCTCATGTGGAGAATCAAAACATTTTTCTATTACTGTTGGAGAGCGAGTTTGGGAAAATGGGGAAATCTTTTTCTCACTGTGATGAGTGCGAGACAGTGATTCTCTGTTTGGGCATTGTGGTTGTGTGATGGTGTCTTTTGTGCCTGTCCCATGATAATTGTGGTTTGTGAGAATAAAATGTGTAAGAGAGACTGAAAATAACCCAATGGATGTATAGGTTCGACTGGGGTTAGTTGTCACACTTCTTACTCCCAAGGTATGTTTATTTTGAGAAGTCAGTTTCTGTAGGCACATAACTTAAGACCTAGGTCTTGAGTGTATGAAGGTAACAAATATTTACACCTTTATTACCTTTTGTGACAACATGCAACATTTTGTGTAACAACTGCATACAGGAACTTTCCATTTCAAGCTAACACAAAAATATAAAACTGTTTTGGACAACAACCTTTAAAATAGTGTGAATTGATCAAATTAAATCATGTGACAACTTGCCCCAATCGGCTATTATGAAAATAAAAATACAAGTGAGAATTAGAATATAATGGAATGGGAACTGAAGTTTAGTGTAATTTCGTAAATTCTGCAACTTGTTTAGTGACATTAAAATGGGAGTGACATGACTCTTTTGGTGTCACACAAGTCTCTGTTCTCTTGGACTCTAATTGCACCCGGTAGGAAGTGAAATATCCCCTTTGATTTGTCCTATTGTGATCCTTCACCGCAAATGGAGAAGAAAAATGACTGTGTGGTCCACCGTGATGTGATTTGTTCAGACACACCAACATTTAGGTCTGTTGTAATGGGTGGTTACAACAGCCTTTGACGCCAGGCAGCTTTACTGAACCACAGACCTGGACCCCCGTGACACTTTTTGTGCAGTTAGGGGAGTCCAGAACTTGTTATTGAGATGCTGTTTGACACTGAACAGAAAATATATGCATCTGAAATGTGGTTAACAGTAGCTCTTTAGATGCAAGAGATTTAATCAAGTCTTAGAGATGACCCAAAATTAAAATTTTCTTTCAGCTGGTGGGAAAGATAACAAATGACAAAAAAAATATATATATATATATATATGTATATATATATATATTTTTAGGATATTGGCGTTAGAAAACATAATAATAATAAATTATTAAACAATATAATATATAATAATTAAATACAATATAAAATGATTTAATAAATGTATAATATAATAATAAATATAATTTAGATATGATTTGTACATACTTTAATATTAGGGCTGTCAAACGATTAATCGCGATTAATCGCATCCAGAATTAAGGTTTGTGTTTACATAATATATATCTGTGTACTGTGCATATTAATTTTGTATTTATAAAGACAAAACATACACATACTTGTCTATAAATTTTTAAGGTATTAATTTATATTTACCAATAATTGAAATTGTAAATAAAAGTTTATTAATAGTTATATTTTTCTTAAATATATGCATTTATGTGTATGTGTTTATAAATACAAAATTAATATGCACAGAACACCGGCATATATTATGTAAACACAAACTTTTATTCTGGATGCGATTAATCACGATTAATCGTTTGACAGCCCTATTTAATATATAATTATACTTTGCATTTTATATTATATTTTATATTTCTTAGACCAATATTAATTGTTTCCACGCAATGGTTGTTCATATTGTGTTATTATTCAGGTTTAGAACGATATAAGGTTGAGTATATAGTTGTTGGGTCAGCTGTTGTTTTAAGGTTAAAGTGTTCCTCCAAAAAGGCAGAGTGATATGAAAAAAAAGAAGATTGTGGATTTATTTGATTAATCTCTATAAATATTCCATGTTTATGTCAGTGTGTGCATGTGTCTGTTCGTCCACTTGTGTCTTCCCATCAACAAACTTGACAATGCCTTCTCCTTGTGTCTGCTGGTTTGGTTGCCATGGAAGCACTTCTTTTGTTACCTGTCGCTGCGTTATGGCAGATTTCACCTGTTATTTAATCGCTGTGGTTTTCTGCATCCAATTCCAGGAAATTTGTATTTCCTATTGATCTACAGTAATAAAAAAGCAAATACTTTTTTAAAGTATAAGCAAATGAATGACCCCACATGAAATAATTTGAGTCTGGACAAGCCAAGTTGTTTAATTCCCTGACACATGCACAGAAAGCCGCAGAAAGATATTCTCCCTCCAGATGTGGTTTGGGTGTGGGAGTTACAGCCTGGAGGTTACTAGACAGTCTTGACCTCAGGGGGGCCGTGAGGTCAAGGGTTCCTCTCTCTTCATGTTGTTTTAGACTGCCACCATTTATTACCATCTGTCAGTCAGGCACGGACCCTAATGCCGAGGCAGTACTTAGACTCAGACAATGACCCGTTCTGACACACCGGAGCATCGCGATGGGGAGGAAGCAGAGGGGGAGCTGGCCAATCCGAGCGGAGGGATGGAAAGAACACAACGTGAATCACAACAAGGGTTATGGGGTGGTAAAAGGAAAAATGTGTCTGTCACTGACTGGCAGGCGTTCCTTTATGATTTTAGAGGACAGTGAAGGACAGAAGAGAGAACAAGGTAAATAGAGGAACCAGTTTAGAAAGGAAAGAAGAGAGTTAATGCTTATGTTCTGTTAACATTTAGGGACCTCAATACTGTATGTGTATGTGTAAAAATAATAAAAGCAATTAAATTGTTTGTGAAAAAAAGTTATTTAAATTATGGTGTATTGTAGTATTGCCCCAGCATGTTTTTTTTGGGGGGGGGGAAGACGCTTTTCTAAACATATTATGTACTGGTGTTAGAATCATTTACATGACAAGGGAAAATATGAAACCTGGTTTTACTGTGCTGTGCTCATGTAGTGTTTTGTAAAGTAAATACAAGTTTGAGTGAATTACATACCTGACAGTATAATGATATGGTTGATAAGATGTTGCAATCATAATTATTGTAAGCAGCACCAGTAATCTTCTCTTGTGTTTAATTCAATGAGAGCTTGTTTGTGCGTCTCTCAGGTAAGTCCCTCATCCAGATGTCACTGTGGAGAAATTATACAGGTGGGCTGGTGAATTAGAGGGGTGGGAAGATGCGTGTGTTTCTGAGTCTCAAGAGACCACATTCAATGCTGTTTACATGTGTGAATATTGTGCGGGTGTGCCTGCAGTGCGTGACCGATGCTGGAAATGATGCTGTCTTTTGGTGGCTGTGAACAGTCTAGACAGGTTGTTGTTTAAAGTGATAGTTCACCCAAAAATGAAAATTCTGTCATCATTATTCACCCTCTTGTCATTTCCAACCTGAACGGTTTTCTTCTGCAGTACACAAAAGAAGATATTTTCAAAAATGTTGGTTACAACGGCAGCACCCATTGACTTGCATTGGTTATGTGTCTGTTTAAAAGAAGTCAATGGGGACTGGCGTTGTTGTTTTCCTTTCTCTCTCTCCTCTCATTCCATTCTTCTGCCTCTTTTCACCTTCCCTCCTCTTGCATTTCACATCTCCTTTCTTGCCCAAAATCAACAGTTAAAATTGGTCCAATTTGCTAATTCTCTTCTACCCACGGTCTGCTTTGAACTTTACATGCACCTCAGCAAAGAAGCACCAGTGAAGTCTAATATAGGACGAAGTCATGTTCTCATCCCACGTGCGCACACACAAAATCCCCAATGAAACTATGACTGACATGTTTATGTTGCTGGAGTGAAATATTCCCGGCTACAATTACTCGGGAAATACATTTTTAATGAAAAATCATTGTCCTTGCTGCCACCAACACAAGATGGGAATACTTTTAGACACTTGGATTTGACTCAGATGAAATGGCGTGGTAATATTAACTCTCGCTTGATCTTCTACCAGATATTAACAAGTGATTAAAATGTATTTGAACAACAGATTAATTCATTAGAATTTGAAAGAGATTATCAAGATAAACATGAACACATTGTGAATAGTAAAGACACTTAAAGTGTAAAACGAATAGTAAAAATAATTCTGTTATCGTTCTTATCATTCGAAGAACAATGTAATGGATCAGACAGCAGATGAAGGTACAATATTCTGAGAGTCGCGTCCAAAATGTCTGGAAGAAGAAACGAGGAATCTTTTGGCAAACAAATGATTTCATTAATTGTGGTCTGATCACTACAGTGCCTGGACAGAACATTGAATCATTTTTACAGTTTTAGAGCCTTCGCAGTATAGAGACAAAGGTCAAAATCATTCCTCTTTCAGACACAATTTGGTTAAAACCTAAAGATTAAGTATCATCCCTTCATAGTTGAAAAATATAGCACGGAGTCCAAATCATTTTTGCTTTTTACAGTTTTCTGCAGCTTGAATCTCGAGTCCGTCAAACTGCTCCCAGTGGAGACATGAGCTTTGCAAAATAGATATGCTAAACCTTTATCCTGGGAAATTAAAGATGGAGAGAAACAGATGTGAAATCGGAGAGAGCGAAGGATAAATGTGGCTTTTAACATCGTGCACACGTCCCACCGTTAAAACCGTCCCACAATTCATCAGTTTGAGCCTCCTGTAAAATGAGAACGTATTTGCTCGATAACAAGATGGAAACGGAGATACGGAAAAAAAGCATAATAGGATAAGAGAGAGTGCGTGCTGGACAGACGCCAGGAGGAATGTGTTAGGTGTCTGTCTAGAGTCAACTAGCATCTGTTTCGCACTGTCTGCTGATTTTGTTATGAGAAAAAAATATTATATACTTATAATATAACATACAAGCTCTCAACAGAGATGATCTGAAATCTGCTATATACATGTATAGTATATACTGTATGTTTGTATATGTAATATAGTGATATAATATAGTACTTATTTTTGTTTTTTATTTTTAATAAATTTGCAAAGCTGTCAAAAATCAGTTTTTTGTTTTGTCATTATTGTGCATGGAGTGTAGATTAATGTAAAACAATAATCATTTAAAGTAGTTTAAGATAAGACAGCAGCATAACAAAATGGGGGATGAATACTTTTGCAAGCCACTGTATATAGAGAAAAAATATAGATTTTTATTTTGAGTTTGAACATAGTTTGTAAGAATAATATGTTAAATTCAATACAAATATATTTTCTTTTCATAATTTTGCATTTAGATCAGGGTTGGGCCAGTAGACGATGAAATCGTCCATCGCCGATGGCTGACAGACATGACGATATTGAGCTGGCATAGTGATTCCAACAAACGTTTCACTTTCGTCACGTGACTCTCGCTGCTCTGTACAGTAGGCTGCAAATCGCGTTGTAAACATATGAACAAGGCTAAATCCGCGCTCACACTTGACTTTTCGTTCCATTGATTTCCATTCATACGCATGCGAATGCGTCAGACCGGAAACGCAAGCCTGTCCGAAGATATTGCGAATTCGCATCACTTGAGTGCGTGAGACCAATAAGAAGATCAAAACGTCAAAGCCTGACCTCTCGGTACAGAAATGCAGAAAATGGAGGAATTGCTCCTGCCCATTTTCGTACCACCGTCCAATCGATTTTCGCATGCTCAAAGTCAAGTCTGACTGTGGAATTATGGGCATATAAGGTCACACTGTACAGATCAGACTGGCCTGTCTGCGCAGCCCGCGTTGTATATAGAAGACGCATGTCTGCGCAGCCCGCGTTGTATATAGAAGACGCGAGTCTGCACAGTCCACATTGTATAAAGACGCGCCTCATTTTATGACTATTTTATTGAATATAACATCAGAATAACAATACAATCAAGCCTCACTTCATAACTGCCCAGCTCGCGCTGTATAAAAAAGATGCCAAATGTCATCATCCGTCGGGATGTTTTCCCAACCCTAATTTAGATACATAATAGTAACATAAATAAAGAGATGTAAGTTTTGTCAGCCTTGCAAACAATACTTAGAAACGATGACAGCAATAAATACCTTTTTATGTCTGTAGACAAATTCGGGGCCATGTTTCTTTCATAGCTCAAGGCCGGTCAATGTATCAATGATGAGTCAAATCCCGAAGAAAAGACCAATGCATTTGATCTCTGCTTATGATATTCTTCTAATCCAATTGAGACTTTTTGTTCTCATGTCATAACTCCAGACATCTGATCATGACTGATTTTTGATAAATACTGCTGTTGTTTTTTACCTTCGTGTTGATGCAGCCAACCAAAGAAGACCTTATTAATCTCCCATCATTACGTTTCTCTCTTGTTTTCCTTCACAATCCGCTTATCACTAGCTTGTTTCATTTGGCTCGTGAATTCAATTAGTTAACCGAACAAGAGACAACCCCATTAGATAATTTCATGGCTGGTTTAGTGTTAATTGCCTGTAACATGGATTAAATGATTGGTCTTATTAAAACAAGCAGGGTGATCCATTTTTATGGGGGCACATGTAATCGCTACGACTATCTCTTGCAGATGTCAAACTACCAAATTAGAGAAAATTTGTGCTTTTTCCATATCATTAGTTAACATTCCATTCGCAGGCTCTGATTTAAATGCATTTTGTTCTCTTGCCCTTTTCAAGTTAATCTCCATCACTCTAATAGGACTTTAGCCACTTTGAGTCCTTCTGTTTCTGTTTAATATTGTCAGCTAAAGTGACTCCAGGAAAGCTTTTGTTGGTCAGGGAGCGCTTAATGGAACAAAGGACAAGTCAAACTAAATAGAAGTTCATTGCCACCCCTCGTCGCAAATCACATGATCTTTGCTATCAGGCTGGCTCGGGGGTTACGGGGTCAGTGGAGGGGAGTGCCCACTTGTCTGTCAAATGAGAAAGGGGGCTTTAGCTGGAAAGCCTGTGCTTGTTTTTAGTGGGCGGAGTTTGCTTGTCTGTCACTGTGAACTGCAAAGAGGCGGCAATCCATTGGCTTTTCAAACTGTCAATTAGCTTTGCATTGCATGAGTTATTATTATATATTAATGCAGAATGAGGGAATGCTTTTCAGTGTGCATTAAACTTTTTCT
Source organism: Triplophysa rosa (assembly GCF_024868665.1). NCBI lineage: Eukaryota > Metazoa > Chordata > Actinopteri > Cypriniformes > Nemacheilidae > Triplophysa > Triplophysa rosa. The sequence goes on along the minus strand of NC_079896.1, from coordinate 6,580,275 downwards.
TAAAATTAATTCTTGAAATTGAGTTGATGATTACAGTTTCTCTCATGCTGATCTTGTCTGACTCTAGAGGAGATGCCCATTTGCAACGTAATTAGCGTAAATGTATGTGTTGCCAGAAGTCACATTTAGTGCCCGTGACAAATGGAGTGAGATGCTGGAGCTTGTGCCATTAATAAGAGTGAAGCCCCTCTGTATTAAGATTCTGTCACTGGAACGGACTCCGTGGCCTTGTGTCTGTCTGATCTCTGACATTTAGCTTCTGTGAATATAATGCATAACCTTTGCATAATTAAAACTATTTTGTCATATTTTTCTTGTACAGAAATGTTTCCTGTAACATTTTGTAAATGTTTTCTGTAAGCTTTTTTGATTTAATGCACATTGGGAAAAGAATTTTATATAGAAAAGTTCACTTCTCAGGGTTTATAGACCTGTATTTTTCATGACTGCTATCTTTTAACAGTGTAGTTGATGTCTGAAGAGTTTTTATGAATGGTTGCTGAATGAAAGATGTTAACAATTTGGTGTGTATTATAATATATACATTTGAAAAAAAAAACAATTTTACAGAATTTTACTATTATTGTTTTTACAGACATTTCACGTTTAATGTCCAAAAAACTATAATTTTACGGAATTTTACTGTTTTACAGATTTTTCATGTATTTTGAAATACGGTCAAAAACCGCCAAATTACAGAAAAAGACAGCAGATTTACAAGAAAACAGGGAAACTGTTATTTTACGGAATATTTCTGGCGCCCCAGCTCCAGAATAATTTTTTACGGTTTTTTTTACAGTGTATGTCCTGTTATCTATTATAGGAATCATACATTTTGAGACTAGATGTTTTCATGTTTTTTTTTTGTGAAGTCTTCACATATTATATATCGTTACTACAGCGATGTTGTTTTTCAGTTCATTTGCTGCTGGCATAAGGTTTTATAGAGTCATTGCACGCCAGATTTCTCAAAGGACTGTAAGGGTCTGTTTTGTGGTTAATATGCATTTTGATTGACACCTCCAAAGGGTACTCTCTCCAATTCATATGGTTCCTCTCCCATGAGACTGACCTACATCTATGTTAATGTGTTTTTCTGTGTGTGCCTGAGAGAGTATGTGAGAGTTAAACAACGGGAAAGTGGAGTGCAAGAAACATTACAAAGATAAGAAAATGCAAATATGAGTTTTTGGAGTGAGCTGTCTCTTTAAGAGTTGAACCTGTCATCGTATTTCAGAGCTTTTACAATCAAGGCAGAACAGATGTGAAAGGCACTCAATAAATGAATGAACAGCAATAAATGAACACGCACACACACTTCTCATCAGCAGTCGATCAGTGGCCGCTGCTTTCAAAAGCTTGTTTCTCGCCTGTCACATGCCATTAAGGATTTTTACTTGGTTACGGGTCACTGTGAGCATTCAGAATGACCTTTTCCCTTGTTTCTAAGCAACAGAGGTCAAGTGGATGTGTGTTGAGTATCCAGTAGGCACTCTGCTGACCCTACCTTTAGTGATTGGGGGCTGACTGGTGTTCAGTTCTTTGCTGGGGTGTATGATAACCTTTGTGAACCCTTGACCCTGATTTAGGGAACCAGCGTTGCCATTGTGTGTTGACCTTTTTTTTGTGTCAAGGATATAGGTACCAAACCAACCCACAATGGAGTTCTGAAAAGACACTCATTTAAAATGAGCAAATACTGAATGCACAAAAGGAACCTCCCCTTTTTAGTTTTAATAAAAACATCTTGTTAAATTACTGAGATCAGCTTTGCATCTTGTGCAAAAAAGGATTTTCTTGAACAACTTAAGCAACTTTTGCATAATAAAAAAGTTTAACTTACTTAACCTAACTTACATGCACTGTAAATCTCTTTGTGTCTAAATGTGAATTGGAGATTTGAATGAGAGAATGAATTCAGCAGGTGCTTTCACTCTGTATTTAACACTCTCACCTGACCCAGAAAAGAAGCGGAAGGTGAAAAAATGTAGAGATATGGGTGTGAATAAAAATGAGGATCAGAAATATGTTATCTCTGCCCTGGTATGTAGACACAGACAGCTGAATTGGGAATGGGAGCTACAGGAACCGAAAAGGCGAAAGAAAAGTCTTATGAAATCTGTTTAATGACTATCATGATGGTGTGAAATTTAGAAGGGGATAAGCTAATGTCAAAACATGTTTTACAAAGCAAGAAAGATTGAAAGAATGGAAATAAAATGAGTGAATCTCTGCCGTTTGAATGCGTTTTGAAGCATCTGCCATGAACTGTCCGATTGATCAGCGTGATATTGCAAAATAGGAAGTTGCTGGGATTATCTGTTGACGCCTTCATTTAAAATGAAGCATCCGGGTGATTTGAGATGATAATCTCATAAACACTTCAAAATCTTTCGACACATTTGCGTGCTTGCTTGTATGAGGAGTTGGCTATAATCATGTTGCTTACATAATGGCAAATGTTGTTTTTGAAGGGTTATGTAATATTTATGAAATACTAGTTAGGAATCGACTTGACTGACATATAGCAACATATAGAATGCCAAAAAGAAGGTTACCAAACATCAAACATCATTTTGTGTCATTTTTGTGGCCTATACTGTTTATGTTTCCCATATTTCTTGCTTCCAGGATTCCACACCTACGGTAATACTTTAGAACTATAGCTACAGAGTTTCTCGCAAAGGCCAAACTTGATTCTTCAAGCGCATTAAAAGATATCAATCAAGAATCTAAGGTGTTGCTTTTGGCTGTGTTTAATACACAAAGCAAAATGAAACGATAAGAACAGTATAAGCCGTCAGATGAAATCATAATGCAAAATAAACAGACCCGACTATAACATAATACAGGCCGTGATCTTGTGCAAACACGTTTTGACATCTTTAATAAGCTGGAGCAAGGATTTTGGGTCATCGCACCAAATGGAGCCACGGCCTGGTAATTATTACCATGTTTCTGCTGTTCGGCTGCTTTTTGTGAGAAAAGCTCAATTAAAGGTTTTCGTCTTTTTTTGAAACCATTCACTAGGACTATATGGGCGAGGGCGGCGCGCTGTGCTGGATTCGTCCCTGTGCCTTTGAGCGTGAACTATGACCTTAACTCTCACTGAAGCCATGGGCTAAAGCAAACAGTGATCCCATCAGTCCCTGAGGAGATGCTCCCAACCATACACAGCCCTCTCTTTTATCTGTTTTTGTTCTCTTATTCCTGCTGTGTTCCTTTATTTTATCACGGTTCTTCCCAAGTCATGCTGCCTTTCTTTCTTATTCTTTATTTTTTCTTTCTGTCTCTTGCATTTGAAGTTTTTTACATCCTAAGATTTGATGCACAAATGACAGTGCATTTTTTTCCTGTGTGATTTGATAAAATCTTTCACTTTAATCGTGCCATCTTCCTAGAAGACTCGGCTGAGATAAAGAGGATGCAGTAATCCTTTGTTAGATATGAGGGCTGTTAAAATCAATGCCTCTTATACACATATCAAATGCAAGAGGAGAGTTTTCATCTTGTTACGCATATTAGCAAACACACACACACACTCGATGCGATGGCAGGCAATACAGGTAATGTCTCTCTCTCCTTGTCCTTCAACCTGTCATTCAAATCCGTAGGAGCGGTCAAGTGACAGCGCTTTGAAGCTTAGAGATAAGACCTAATCTTCAAGTGATTATTTAGGCTGGACAGCTGAAGGTAAAAATCAATCTCCAAAGCCTTAGTTATATATTTGTGTGTGTATGTGTGCGTCTGTGTGTGTTAAATTTAGACATGTCAGAGCAGATGAATGATTGTGCTAGTCAAAACCTGAAGTTGCTCCGGTGTCCAGATGTCCTCGAAGTGTCTTTGCTGTCCACAGAGATAGTTTTAAGCAGTTTAGACTTATTTTCCTCCCTGTTTGTTTGAAATAATAAAAAATTCTGGAACTATTAAACAAGAACAAAAAAGTCAAAATTATGAATAAAAGGTTGGAGCAATGGTCTTGGGGTTAGTACACATTGAGCTGTGACGACTTGGCAGACAATGCAGGGTTTGAATCTGGCTTGCAACTGAGTCATATCTTCTTCACCATCAACCCATCAATTGATCAATTCAATGGCAAAACATAAATTATAAAACAAAGTGAGAATGTATATTTCTGATTTGAATACATTGTGTTGAGTGGCAAAAAATAAATCACTGTCAATACTGTATCATAAAAATGCTGCTGTCATTGAAAATACATGTTCATTTACCACGACTGATACTAGACTGCATTATTACTGTTGGCAAAGATACACAGAGATGTCTGAGCACCTGTTGAAACACGGTGGATCTGCCTTTTTGCTTAATGAGAACCCTGAAATGAAAGAGATGAGGAATTCTAGCTATGTGCCAGGAATGCCCACACAGGTAAATGGGTTTTATGTTGTCTATGGCCCCATGCTAACTTGCTTTGAATACGACTCGAGAAGATCTCATTGTCTGATAAGATATTCATATACTGGTAGTGTGCAGAAGTGGATGCCTCTCTATCGCTTGCACATTCCAGTGTATTACCATTGTTTCCAGTGAAACTTGGCAAAGTTTGTGATTTGTGGTCAAGTTAGGATTTTTATAGACAAATGAGTTAAAACTTGATGTGTTTTAAAAATGGGATGTTATTTCAAACATTGCTGTTATGTTAAAACAGAGGTTTGAGGGGAAATTCTTGAGAAAAGTTGATTCCAACATTTATGTGTTTTGCTCAACTTTGTAATTCTTTCCAAAGCTAAATAACCAGAATTGACATTTTTGCTGTACAAACCACGATGCAGATACCGATTCTAAAGAATAAATGAATACTTCTTAACTTTCTGAATGATATTAATTCATATAATGACTATTAATATTGAACATCAAACTGTGATGTTTCTTAACATTTTGTAAATACAGAGCACAAATCCATTGCATTTTCCTGTCCTCTTTTGATTGACAGGATATATCAAGCCTGATCTTCAGCTGTTTTATCGACCGATAGCCAATGGTGTGAAATTTGCTTTTATCAACCGATACTGATTATTGGCCGATATATCGGTGCATCTCTAGTTTCATTTTTTGTTATAATCTTATTTTTATATTCTTTAAAACTCTCGCTCATAGTCTCATCTCTTTTCATTTTGAGGTTGCAAACTTGATTTTGGCTGCTGAGCATAAGCAGTTGTTCTTTTTCTGTCATGGGCTAAACACCAGCTAGCTTTCAGGCTTTGATTTGCTGGTACGTTGTCAAGTTGGACCTACACTGTGGAATCTGGCGCTGATGAATGTAACTTCTAGGTTTGTTTGTAGGTTCAGCTGGATTTTCTCAGGATGGAGTGAGACGGGAGGGTGACCTGCAGATCCTTTGTGAATACGACCCTGTATTCTTTTTTAAGCTTGAAGATTCTCGACATGGATATCTTCTATAGACAGGCAGACAGTCTTAGTGTGCAATCATTGTATGCATTTCATCTACATGTGTGTGTTTTCTAGGAATCGAACCCATGACCTTGGCGTTAGAAGTGTACTTTATCATCTGAGCTACAGGAACATTTTATTATGACAAATCATGTTATTCGTTATCCCCCCCATTTATAATAAACTTTTTGCTTCCTCAAGCCCTTCAGCACAGTTTTCTTTCCCAATACAACTGGGAATTGTTACAGTTGGAATTAAACATGCAATTTTATTTTGGCCAAACTCTCCGTATATTTTAATTTGTATGCAATCCATTCGCCATTGCCAACTGTCTGCAATGCATTATTCCCCTCCACTACCCAGCGTTCTGCAATCCATCCTCAGGTAGACCTTATCAGCTTTAACCTCGCCAGTTCTCAGACAGGAGCCGAAAGTGTGTTGTGCTACAGTAACATGAGTAGTGGCATTCCATTATCCAAAGGCTTCCCTTGACACGCACCGTTCCCCTGGACGCCGCCTTGCAGGAACATCCAATGCAGACCTCTACGGTCAACCAAAGAGTCTTTCCTGTGAACTCTCTGAACCATAACCTACATAGCACAGACTATTTATTGAAATAGTGGCAAGCTCATTGTAGCTTGAGAATGCTTGTGGTGTTTTGTGGGATATCTGTTTGGTTCATGGCAGCGGACATAATTAAGTTAAAGACGTAATTTGAGTGTAACACAAAACATTTTACATGGTTTCACGTAAAAGTAACACACCGCAATACATGGAAGTCTCCAGTAAACCGCAGGCTGTATAAATACTCGCTTTCCAACAATGGGAATTACGCCTGTTGGGTAAAGAGGAAAATAAAGGTGAGACCACAGCATTGGTAGTAATATTGGAAGAGTAGTACTACTGGAAGACAAGGTCAAGAGAGCCAAAAAGCCTAGAGAAATGCAACAAAAACACTAAAACAATTTTAATGACAAAGAACATACTGTAAGAATGAAGCCAGTGCATTGAACCTCGGGGAAACACTCCAGCGAGTGTTCATGTCCAGGGAGCTGTACAGATGTTGTATTTAGAAAAAATAGAGACTTATGATGTTTGGATTGATTGATTGTTTGTGAGTCCTTTTAGAGTTGTAGAGTTTGCAAAGTTGGAACATGAAATGCTTGTGTGGATGTAAATTTAACAGAAGCCTACGATCAATAGTAATAAATCTTGTTTTGATTTAAGTGTTCAGTGTAAAGAAAGTTTATTTTATGAATCTGAATCTGATGGATCCAAGGGTTCTCGACTGAATATGAAATCTAGAAACTGTTGTGGTGGTTTCTTTGTAGGGCACCAGACCCAAGTGCATGAGCACTGGCCCCCTAAGCTAGGGATTGTGAGTTCAAGTCCCATCTGGAATGGCTTTCATAGTAGTGTACACTTGTATTTTAACTAATTCACAACAATAATAAAGATACTTTGTGTGTGAAAAAAACTTCTGTTACGTAACTTCTTTTCTGTAATTACACCTCTTCTCTTGCTGTATATTGTTCTGGTTTATCGCGCTCATGTATATTGTTTTATTACTGATACGTTTCTAGTATTTCTCTTCGATTCGAAGTCGCTTTAGATAAAATTATTTGGTAAATATACAAGTATAATAAAATAGATGTATTTTTGCTGTCATCTTTTAGAATTGAAGTCGACTGGAACTGCCCATCACTTTGCCTTCCTGCTCAACTCGACAGACTACAGAATTCTTCGCATGGACGAGGATCATGATCGCATGTATGTGGGGAGCAAAGACTACATTTTGTCTCTAGACCTGAACGATATCAACAAAGAGCCCCTCATAGTAAGAACCTTCTGTTACACTATCACAAATAGGGTACAATATAGTATTTTGTTCTCTTCAACAAATGGTTAGAAGTTTGATGATAATAATAATAATAATAAAATAATGTTTCATAATTGTTGATCAACCTTTATAATGTATATTTTGTATTATATTTATTTATTTATTTATTATACAGTATATTTATTTACTATAGTATTATATTTAATTTTTACATTTGTATATATAAGATTTTATCATTATTATATAAATGTAATGTTATGTTATGCTTCTAGTGTTTTCAGAAAGAAATGGGACCCAAATGTGTGCAGTAGGCCTATTTGTGGAAAATGTCATTTTCTTTAAATGAGACAAATTGCAACGAATGAAAACTGAGTAAATGTTGGCAGTGTAAGCTGGTCACTGGAGATTTGGATGACCAACATTTGTTTGTTTATCTCTCTCTTTCTCATCAGATTCACTGGCCCGTCATCCCTCAGAGAAGAACCGAGTGTGTCCTCTCAGGAAAGGACATCAATGTAAGAATCCATAAGGGAAAAGACATTTAGACATTGATGTTCTCTTTAGGAGTTTTCCTTCAGATCAGTCTAGACCGTTGCCAGGGTACCACCATCTTGGCCAAGCAGAAAACCAACTCTGTCATTCCAGCATGTGCATGTCAGAAACTACAGTAGCATTCATTCAGAAATGAACACAACATTCATGACATCACTCTGTTTTCGTCAGGGTGAATGCGGGAATTTCATCCGTCTCATCGAACCGTGGAACAGAACACACCTGTACGTGTGCGGAACGGGAGCTTACAACCCCATCTGTACCTATGTGGACCGAGGGCAAAGGTCACAGGTAAACCATCACTCACATGTGACCTGTCACCATTTGCGGGTCAAGGGTTTAATCTGTTGGCTACATTTTTTAAAAGGTATTATGTCATTAGAGTGGAATGTTTCCCCACCCTGGATCAAAGAGTATAATCCATACCACCTGTATGTTTATTGACTGTGTTTAGGAAAGTAATTGTATTTAAAGGTAGTTTCTATTCAATTCCACCTCCCACCTTTCCACGACCACCTTCCATCTTCAACCCCTGTCCCTAAAAATGTCTTTTATAAAATGTGACATAAAATAAAGACACTATTTCGTTAATTGATCAGTTGACAATAAACACATAATTAAACAAAATTCATGTAATTTTTATATTTTTTTCAAAACTTTTCACTCAAATTCTTATCCTGATAATATCATTTGCCAGAAAAATAAAGCCATTTATTTCATTAGAAAGCTCTAAGCATTTTCACAAGTGGTCTCAGACTTTTTCAGATTTTTTTGCCCACAATTAAAGGATCTGCGTTTTGCATGCCCGTTTCTTTGCATTTCATAAGCATGTGCTAACAAGGGTCCAGCATGTTGTGCATGTACTGTATAAAACACAACCTTCATTGTAAATAAGTCCATCTTTATACACCAAATATAAATCTCCATAAGACACAGATTGGGTCATTCTCTTGGGTTTAATGGTATGACCAGAAAGAGGTCTTTATTAAGGAACACACCTTGTTTTATAGGCCATGCTCGAAGATCAGCTGCCTCGTGCGGGAGGCCGAACCAGTCGAGCAGCAGACCCTAGCGCTTCACCAGAGCCATTCGCACCAAAGGTGGGATATGAGGTCCTCCTTTTGTTGTAAACCAAGGGAAGGAAGCCCCATTTAAACGTATTTTGGGTCACACTAGACACTGAAGGGTATATTTGATCTTAGACGTTCAGTAGATTCGTGTAGAAAGGTTCTGTTCACACAAAATAATTGGATTTTCAACAGCTGGTTTTCTCAATCGCTGAAGGCGTTGAGAGGAACATGAGAAGAGCTGTTAGCCTTAGAGCCTCTCTTTCTCAGGTTTGCCTACACTTGTCTGAAGGCTGCCTTTGGCGCGGAAATCTAGCAGAACGTACAGAGATGACACCCACACCCCCATCAGACTCCATCATGAGTTGAAAGCGATTAGTCAGCACAAAATCTATCTGCGGTTATTGCATCTGTGATGTGCGTGTAAAACTTCGAAGTAGAATGATCTAAAAAAAAATCTGTAAATTTTCCGAAGCAGATATTTTGTTGAGACATGTTGTGTTGCTGTTTGCCGAATGTGATAAACTTCTTTGCTTGGATATCTACGTAAATCCACGTAAATCCCCTTCAAAAAACAATCCATAAAACATGTAAGTTGTTTCCATTTGCTGTGATTGGCTACATATTTTTGCAAGTGTGAAAATATCGGTTTGACTGTAACTGGCATGCAGACAGCATGGAGTAGAGTGGTTTCTAAGCTCGCAGAGAACCTCAAGATATTTTCTTTAAAGTCCGAGTAAAGTGACATTGAAATATGTGTTCTGAGTTTGTCACGCAACAGAAAATTGTGTCATTAACCACCCAGCCAAATTTGAATGGAGAAAAAAACATCCACGTAAATAAAATAAGTTCTCAAAATCTTGGAAAAATAAGCAGGACTCTTTGCTCTCAAGCGCTGTGGCGTGTCCGCTGTTGGCGCTGAAGCCACGCCCACTCGAATCGCTCAACCTGAGTCCCCAGCCCAGTAGGCTATATGTGAATACGTTTTATTGGAGGATTTGAATTCAAGCACGTGCGAGTCAATGCGCGGGATATAGATAATTCAGGAGCAGGTTAAAAGGTATGTGTATTTGGCGTGCTGTCCGGGGAGAGGGCTCAGAGCCTGGCAGTTTCTTCCGAACACGGAGTACTCTCCCCATGTCCGGGGAGAAGGCTCCGGGCCTGGTATTAGACCAAACATAGATAATTCAGGAGCAGGTTAAAAGGTATGTGTATTTGGCGTGCTGTCCGGGGAGAGGGCTCAGAGCCTGGCAGTTTCTTCCGAACACGGAGTACTCTCCCCATGTCCGGGGAGAAGGCTCCGGGCCTGGTATTAGACCAAACCCAGAGCGCGTTGGGGTTACAAATAGCACCCGGCAATGTTCAAAGATAGCATTTGTGCACGGAGAGACAGGCTTCATAGGCAGCGTAACGGAAGTCTATTTGAATTATAAACAGAGAGCGTATTTGCTATAACCAATGACATATTTAAAAACTACAATACTAATTTCTTGCTAGAAATGCAATCAAAAGTTATTGAAAGTGAAAATTAAACATACATTTATACAAAACTATGCTTCAACGGGCGTTTCGGCTGCCATTTTTTCGAGCTTGAGCCTTCTCGACCAATCACGTTCCTCGCATGTTGTTATGGAAAAGACAGGTCTCCATCATTGGTTAGCTGTGAAAAAGGTGCTTGACAGGTTGTTTTTTCAGAAAAGATGAACTTTTTTCCAGAGAAAAAAGATGCTGGCGCTTTAAAAAAGCACTCAGGACTTTTTTTGAAAACACGGTTTACTCCATAGGATTATAATTTAAAACAGACGCTAGCAGCTTCAAAAAAGAAGTCAAGTGTGAACACAGACAGCTTTGTCTATTTGTAGTGGTTCTCTCTTGAGCTGATAAGGTAGATGCTGAAATTGCTGATAGCGAGCCAGCCGGGTGGATTGTATGTTATTTGGCGTGAGATTTGTTTAGTTAGGCAGAGTGAGAGCCTGAAAGCGTGTGCGAAAAACTTACAACCCTGAGCTCGTGACTGAGCAGACACCTGATGTTAGGCGCTCTAGTGATAGGGGCGGGGCCATGCATGCTCGGACGCTCCATTGTGTCATCGATCCCCCGTTTTAGCTCCGCCCAAAAAATCCTGAAAAGAGAATTGGTGAAAAACTGTTTAACGGTTTAACTCCACAATTCAATACTACATACTTATGAGTCTTTGTAATGTGTTTCAGCAAAACATTTCTAACATCTATAATGTGTTTAGAAACAATTCTCAGAATTCTCTTTACCCGGACTTTAATACCAGAATGAAATAGCTGTCACTAACCCTAGACGCTATATAGATTTAAACCTTTCTTAAAACCAATAACTCAAAGTGAGAATCATTCATTTTCTTTAGTAACCACCAAGATCCTTGCACTTAAGAATTATGTTTTTTTGTCTTTTCGGCATTTACCTGGGCAGTTTTAGACTAGACGGCTTCAGTTAAATGCCTTGATGTTGGTGTTGGCTTTAGACAATATGCAAGGTGCCAACAGAGTGAAAGGAAATAAAAAGGTTGTTATTACAAATCACAATAGGTACCTAATTATATTTCCTGTATTCTGTATAACAACCTCAGTGTAGTTTTGCCCGTCCTTCCCAGTAACCCAGTGTGCATTTCACTTCCTGGCTTTACCTCTTAAATACTGGAAACTTAAAGAGTAAGCTGAGAATCAATACTGCACATCTTATTAACAAAAACCCTGTGCATATGTATGTGTACCTTCTTCCTATTCCAGGAATACATTTTCCGTCTGGAACCTGGTAAAGTCGATTCTGGGAAAGGAAAATGCCCCTACGACCCCAAACTAAACAGCGTCTCGGCTTTGATAAGTATGTGACTAGTTCAAAAAATTGAAATGGTCTTGTCATTTACTCTCTCTTGTTCTTAAAGGGATACTCCACCCAAAAATGTAAATTCTGTCATCATTTACTCACCCTCAAGTTGTTCCAAATCTGTATACATTTTTGATGTACACAGAGAAAGATATTTGGAAAAATGTTAGCAACTGATATTTCTGGGACATCATTGACTACCATAGTAGGAATGTTTTGTTGTTGTTGTCCTGTTGAGCACAAAATTTGATATTTTGAAGATTTTAGGAAAGCAAACAGTTCTGGGGCACCTTTGACTACCATTTTAAATTTCCCTACTATGGTAGTCAATAGTGCCCCAGAAATGTCAGTTGCTAACATTAATCCAAATATCTTTGTTTGTGTTCATCAGAAAAAAGTTATTTAGACAGGTTAGGAACAACTTGGGGGAGAGTAGTTTACGACACAATTTTTTATTTTTGGGTGGAGTATCCTTTTAAATAAGATGATAAATTCTACAATTAGATACAATAAAGTTTTTTTCTCCTTTCGTCTGTCTTTTGTCTCATAATCAGAAAGTTCATCTTTCTTAAGCTTACGTTTCAATCTCTCTTTATCTCACTATCTCTGTTTTGGCAGATGGCCAGCTGTACGCCGGAGTCTACATCGATTTTATGGGAACGGACTCTGCCATTTTCCGTACGTTGGGCAAACACACTGCCATGAGGACCGACCAGTACAACTCCCGCTGGCTTCATGGTACAGAAATACATACGATTTTTTTTATTGTGCTGTTAAACCAAGAAGTACCTCTTTGTTTAGTGGGAAATGTGCCGGATATGAATATTTAACATTGACCCTTTTTTATACTATTGGTGTCCGAATATCGGAACTCAGCCTTTTTCCTTTGAATTTTAAAACAAAGAAAAGTTATTAACATTAAGTGATATTTTCCATTCTGCACAATTTTTAGGTCACTAATCCAATATATCAAAATGAGTGAAAACAAATTCATGGAAATGTATCAATTTTAACTTTTTGTTTGAATTATGCTACCAGTTTATTTTATAATGACGTTTTTATAATGAAGTTATTTTTTTAAATAAGGAAAAAATGCTATTAGAGACTTTTGAACCACACTGTGTTTCATATACTCTATTTTAAAAAATCTATGAAAAAATCTATCTTTTATTTGGAAAGAAAAAAAGCCTATCATACTTTAAAAGCTGAGTGATGGTTGGCCCTTGGTTTGAACCCTTTGTTTTAGGCAGATCCTCATATTAAATATGATCTCTTTTACTTGGCTCCCATCAGTTCTACTTGAGTTTTATCTTTCCTGTTGCAATAGTGTCCGATGTGATAACATCACAGATGCTGTCAGAGACGCCCTACATGTGACTGTAGCATGTTATGAATGAGATGAGAGACTAACTGCTTCTCATCAGTTGCACTCGCCAAAGTATTTGAAGTTCATGCGAGCGTTATTTAATACGATCCATTTGCTCCTTTATTTTCTTTCTCTCTGCTTTTCTCTCCAACTATGATTCATCTCCCATTTTTCTCTTTCTGGTTCTTTTCTTTCCCTCCTGCCTCTTCTCAGATCCAACGTTCGTCCATGCCCAGCTCATTCCTGACAGCGCGGAGAAAAACGATGACAAGCTGTATTTCTTCTTCCGTGAGAAAGCGTCGGAGATGGGTCAGACTCCCATGGCCCAGTCCAGGATCGGTAGAATCTGTCTGGTAAGAGCGTGAGCAGACGCAGACCCAAATAACCCACATATTATTATCCCATTCTTCATTTCGGAGTGTGTTGCAGTTTGACGTGTGAAGCGTTAGGCACCTCGTGATTTGGTTAGATTTCAATTCAGAGAGTCATAATCTGATTCCAAAAAGATTCCCGATAGATCTCGGTTTAGATGAGGGGCGCAAATCTTATTTCGCTTTTGTCTTTGGCTATTAAACTACTTGGAAGGCTCCTACACACTTTGTTTGTTTGCACAGTGCATATACCGCAGCAGATGCGGCCGGCGTGCATTTGTGCTGTGCAACACAACTAATGGCACTTACAGTATTTACAGTACAGTGATGTTTTGTCTTTTGTATGGTTCTGCAGTAAACCATTTTTTTATATTGATCAATCCAGATCTCGTGGATCAAACCAGAAACATTTCAGAATACATTCTTCCATTTTCCTTGCCATTTTTACATTGCAAGACAACAAATAGCATTTACAGTGTCTAAAGTAATGTTTTGCCTTTCATACAGTTGTGCTTCTGGGTCGATCCAGAATCATTTGTGAAAGAATATTTTTTCACTTATGCTTTTTTGTGTATTGCAACACAACAAATTGCATTAATAGTATCTACATTTACAGTACAGTAATGTTTTGTCTTTTGTATAGTTATATAGTTTAACAATAAACAGCATTGCTAACAATTACTTATGAATGCTTGTGGATCGATCCAGAATCGTTTCAGAAATAATCAATTTTTCCCCGATGTCATTTTTTCATTGCAATGGCATTTACAGTATCTATACTTACAATAGATATGCTTTGCCTTTAAAGGGACAGTTCACCCAAAAATGAAAATTCTGTCATCATTTACTCACCTTCGAGTTGTTCCAAATGTGTATACATTTCTTTGTTCTGATGAACACAGAGAACGATATTTGGAATAATGCTTATAACCAAACAGATCTCGACACCCATTGACTCCCATAGTAGGAACAATTACTCTATAATTTTTTTTGTTTTGTTGAGCACAAAAAACGACATTTTAAAGAATGTAGGACAGCAAACAGTTCTGGGGCACTTTTGACAACCATTGTAATTTTTCCTACTATGGGAGTCAATGGGGGTCGAGATCTGTTTGGTTACAAGCATTCTTCCAAATATCATTCTCAGAACAAAGAAATTTATACAGATTTGGATCTCGAATGTGAGTAAATGATGACAGAATTTTCATTTTTGGGTGAAGTATCCCTTTAATACAGTTTTGCAATTTTTGCATTTTAAATCATGAATTATGAATGCTTATGGATCGATCCAGAATTGTTTCAGAAAGAATCCATTTTTCTCCCATGCTGTTTCAACACAACAAACTGTATAGTACAGTAATGTTTTGCCTTTTGTACAGGTTTGCGCTAAACTTACATTTAATTACGTAAAAAATGCATTATGAATGCTTGTGGAGCGATCCAGAATAGTCTCAGAAAGATTCAATGTTCCCCTATACCATTTTTTCATTGCAATACAATAAATGGCATTTACAGTATCTACACTTACAATAGTTATGTTTTGCCTTTCGTACAGTTTTGCAATAAATCACATTGCTAATAATGAATTAGAAATCCTTGTGGATTGATTCAGAATCATTTAATAGAATACATTTTTCCCCATGCGATTTTTGCATTGCAACATAACCAATGCATTTACAGTATCTACATTTACATTACAGTGATGTTTTTACTTTTATACGTTTTGTTTATTTTATTAATAATGAATTAACTTATAAATGCTTGTGGATCAATCTAGAATTGTTTCATAAAGAATTCATATTTCCCTCATGCCAATTTTGCATGCAACACATCAAATGGCATTAACAATATCTACATTTACAGTAGAGTTATGTTTTGCCAGTTTTCCGATAAACAGCATTCATAATAATAAATTATGAATGCTTGTGGATCGATCCAGAATGATTTAAGAAATAATCAATATTTTCCCTATGCCATTTTTACGTGCAACACAACAAATGCATTTACAGTATGTATATTTACAGTACAGTAATGTTTTGCGGTTTATGCAGTTTTGCAATGAACAGCATTTTGAATAATGAATCATGAATGCCTCTGAATCAATTTTCCCCCAACCCTAATGGCAGTTTCTATCCATCAGTGGTTGTTCCTGTGCTAAAATCACGTGTGCATGCACATGCAGTGCAGGAAAGAGACACACTTGATTGACAGATACTTGTCTCATCATGATCCATCATTGTCCAGTACCTCCTACATGAGCAGCCGCTTGTTCCTTGGTTATTTTTGCTGTTGTAATGTGAATCAAACAAGCATGTTTGTAGTGTGTGGGTAGCTGCTGGCGGCTGGTCACCGGGCATGGCTGCGCCTCATTATTGAAGTTGGCTGCCGTCCACAGCAGATGGGGCTTAGCGGCGCTCGAAGCCAATGTTTACAACCCAGTCCTAGCCAGTTAATGCAAACCCAAAGAAATAGCAGCGATGTAAAGCGACGTCTTTATTTCACAGATACAGCCTAGGTGTTTGACAGACGTCCGTCAAATCGCTCTTAGCGCTTGGAATTTGTGTGGTGTCTGACAGTGATTGTTTAATAGCTAACGTGACATCACTTCCTCCGCAGAACGATGATGGAGGACACTGCTGTCTGGTGAATAAGTGGAGCACCTTCCTGAAGGCTCGGCTCATCTGCTCCGTGACGGGCTCAGATGGAATCGAGACGCATTTCGATGAGCTTCGTAAGTCTCTGTTTTAGTGGAGCTTTGCAATCTGGTTTGCCCGTTTTTACTTGTAATTGAGATCATCTATCAATATGCAAAACCGTCAGGCTTCAGATTTTTTGTTGAATTGGCCTTTAATACTTTTTAAATGTCTAAAAGACATTATTTCAGTATTATACTCCTATTAAAAATAAATAGTTGGTGGTACCAAAGAACTTTTACAATTTTCCAAAAATAAGCATTTAAATGGAAATTCACCAATACCATGGTCGTTTTTGTGGATTGTTATGTACTTTTAATATGTTTTTGTCTAATTGTAACACCTGGGGCCATCCATGTATCCTTGATGACATCATATAAAACCTTAGAAGCGAATTAAATTGATTCCTAGATTGACTTCCCATATGAAGCGTATATGAAGTGTATACTGGAGGCACAATTCCACTCAGATTTGTTCTTTCTCTGTATTCTTGCTGAAATAAGAGACCTCTTATTTCAGGAAAGGGCATGGTATAGCTCATTTGTGGAAAGCGCTTGTATCTGATGGTTCAATGGATATGTCTCTCCAGAGGGTGTAAACTTGGAAAAAGTAATTTCCTTCTTTTCCGTATGTGCAGCGTGAAGAGAAATATCTAAAAGCAAGTCGTTCTGAGTGTGAAATTGAAGGTGCTGTGGATTACATTGTGCTACAAACGCTGAAGTATAATGTAGCTCAATTGATAGTATTGTGTTAGCAGCACAAAGGCCATGAGTTCGATCCCAAGAAAACATATTCTGATGCAAATGACCTTGAATGCACAGTTTTTTGTATGAAAGCGTCATATAAATGTGCGTATATGTGGAATTGTTGATATACGTGATTGTGCATTTATGTGTGAGGTAAAGCACGGATTAATGCGTCCTTGTGAGATGCAAGATGCATCTTAACAGGCTTACACAAAATGGTGTGGGAGAGTTTGATTGACAGGACAGAATAGGATTGGCTGATAAACCAGCTGTAACAGCCTCTGCCACTCTTCAGTGGCAAATGAATCGAAACGCATGAACGCTAGAATTTTATTGCTTTTGCAGCGTGGTTAAATCGGGTAAACGACCGCTCTGTGTTTGCTTCATTTCACAGCACACAAGGTGCCCTCAGGACTGTATTCCCTGCCTCTGCCCTCTTATTCCCTCTCCGGTTCGCCGTTCACCGTCCCCGTGTCGCTGTGTTTGAGCAATGAAGCTGTCAGTGGAGTTTTTGACTGAATGTTTTCACTTATCCTCAGTGGGGTTGTGAGGTTTTTATGACGTGGTTTTTTTTGTGGTTTGGCTAGAGAGATTTTTCGCACCGGATCAATCGTGCAGTATGGGATTTTCCCTCATTGCTTGATTTCATGGTGTCCGTTTAGCTGTAACTATCCGTGTGAGCTCATCCATCTGTTTTGGACAGGACATCTGTCTGTTATTTTACCTCTTGCGTTCCTTATTACCCAAAATATCTGAAAATTCACTTAACTGTTAAATCTGAAGCTGTTTTTGGTTCAAAATAAACAAGAACCACTTACTGAGTAAATACGCGAACAATCGCAACAATAAGCTTTTCACAACGATTTATAATAGGTGTTGGGTCGGATTTTGCTGGACATGTCAGTTGATTGTAACACACGTAAAGATAAGCCAACACAATATCACAGCAAAAACGTATCTTCTTTGCGATGTAGCCAATTTTTGTTAATTCGTATGAATTTGTGCGATCTCATTCATACATTTTAGTACGATTTGCTCTTTCGCCAGCGACGTTAGGTTTAGGGGCAGGTTTGGGATCAGGGTTAGGGGTGGGGCTTCAGTTTTTTTTTTCTAGTAATTGTACTTTTGTATGATTAAAAATATTCTACAAATATATCGTACAAATTCTTATGAATTAGCCACCTCGTAAAATAATTACGAATTCCTGTGAGATCAGGTTGGATAAGCACATAAGGTAACCTGCAAGTTTATGTTTTAAATAGAAATGTTACGAATTGCAGCTTTAAAATATTACATTTTGAGTGCTGTGTTTCTATGGAAAATTATGCTTATTTAATAAATGTTCGCAATCCAATTTAAAGGTGGAGTGGTTGATTTGGAAAGGTGCTAACTTTAGCCTGCTAGCACTGAAATTTTAATCCCACCCTCTATGCGATTTGCCATCCAAAGCCACGCCTCCTCCAAACACATGAATGTATTTCGTAAATCCACGTAACGAATTGCAAACTAAATCCATTAAATTCTTCTCGAAGCATGTACATACCTGTCCAAAAGAAAGAGAGCAACCATGGTATCGTCTATTTGACCCTTTGCCTGCCAAAGCTGTCTCCATAGTGTAAAAGCTGAACCGATGTTAATTCGAGTTTTTCCTCTTTCATGATCCAGACGTTTTTTCGTCACTGCTTTTTCAAAAACGGACTTTCGTTTTGTAGATTTACTTGTTGTCGGTTCCGCACAAATGTTTGATTGTTGCTGATTGTCCGCCATTCTCCCTACATTGACACAGAGGACGTGAGCGCACTGCGGCGCTGATGACGTTAGATGTCTGCGTGAACAGGGTGCAAAATGCGAGCAGTGGTATGCAAAATACGTTGGCTGAAAATGTACACATGACCAGTCACAGCGTACGGCCAGAACGTTTTGATTGGGCAAACGTTTTATGGTTCTACTCCGTTCACAGACGAAATATAATTATAAAAATATTATTTGACCACTATACTTCTTGATTGCTATCAGGATGTAAAGAGATTTCCAACCAACATGACAAAAAAATGTTTCTGGACAGGATCACCCACCATGCCTTTAATGAGATGAATGTGCTAAAAGCTGCAGCTCTTAACCCTTTTGTTAAAAAATAACAAAAATAAGCTATTGACCAAGTAGGCCTATACATTAAAAACGCAGAGATCAAAACTTTCATTACTGTACCCCTGATTCAATGCATGTAGTAATTTATATGTTGGGCTCTCGATTGCGATTTGACAGTAAAACTCAAGAATTTTTTACTTCACCCTCCAAAATTTATGCATGTAAAGTTCTGTGCACAGATTTCATGCCAGTGTTTAGCTGAATAACAAAAAAACACTATCAGCGGGTGCAATTCATTCTTATGTTTCTTTTGTCATGTTTCACCGTTATTCCATGACTTCAGATGTCTTCCATCCCCAATAATATCCCTCAACTAGAACTGCTCTTATGATGAACCCATAAAAAGCGTCTCGCTCTGACCATTTCACTCTATTTCTCCCTTTGGTCCTGTCCAGTCTTTCTCGTTTTGGCTAGGAGAACATCACTGGTCCTTTGTGGCTAATTCGCCTCGAAACATCTAGCTGAATTTTGGATGTGTTTTGTCTGATGTCAGCAAACCTGAACATGGCAGAGAACATAGTGGCTTTTTTGCGGTTTGCAGGGCTGTCGCAGTTTTGACAGGTGTAAACCTGTCAGGCAGTAGAGATATTTGACAAACCTTATTTTTAAGTATTAATAATCTTGCTACTACATGTACACAAGAAGGGTTTCCATGGTACCAAGACATCATTTATGACAATAATATGTTCCAATAGGTCTCAAAAATATGTACTTGGCCATCACCATAGTTTAAGTATGCAAGATAGGCTGCTGCTCATCCAAGACCTAAAATAAATAAATCTATCTTTCAGGTGACGTGTACATCCAGAAGACCCATGACACCAAGAATCCCACCATCTACGGCGTCTTCTCCGTGTCTGGGTGCGTAAGTTCAACATCATCTCCAACACCAGATTCCATCCCCACTTCTCAGACGCCTCTTAGTAATCAAGCAGCTTATCAGATTGGCAAGAAAGCTTGAATAGATTTTCTTTCATATTCACACTCCAGTTGCCGCGGGGCAACACCCCCATTTCTCCGCTCCTAAAGACAGTTTCAGCCATCCTGAAAAACAAGTGTTTGGCAGCCTTCACAGTAGCTCGTACGAGTCCTCCAGCAGCTTTTTGTGAATCTGAGATGTGATATTCTCATAAGGATTTATCTGCATTATACCAATGTTATTAGATGTGCTTAAGAGTGTTATTTGCATGCAAGGAAATATTACACAACTGGCCTCAGAGGCAGCTGTCAGCGTTTTGGATGAGCTTCACATGCTAATCATACACAAGACTGTATTTGTGTGTGCGTAGTGCTCACAGTCTCTGTAGATTTTAGATTTAATTAGTGAAGCCCCTCAATTCTGTATCTCATTTATGTGTATTTATGTTAATAAGCAAAGAAGAAAGTCCAATCAACATAAAATAGTATTTGAAAACCGTACACTTTTCAACCCAGCGTCGAGTCAAAAAGGGACAAACCCAATCGTTCCAAATGAATCTATGCTGGGTTGTTTTAACCCGTTGTTGGGTGAAATAAGCATTTTCTGAGTTAATTTAACCCAGTGGCAGGGTTTGTCCATTTTTGACCCCACGCTGGGCTAAAAGTAAGTGTATTACTTCCCTAATGTGACGTACTGTGCGGTCGAAAGTCCTCTGGTCAACATGCTTCTAGTTTCTATTTTTCTATTTTAAGAAGTCAAAGTGACTATTGATACAGGTGGCCTGAAGCAAAAGAGCAATTTTAAACATTATTTTATGAACGTTTACGAAGAAAGTATGGGGCCAGAGTTGGATTTGTGTTGACCCTAAAATATTAAACCCTAAAGTACACTATGCTAAATGTCTCTAATCCTTTGTATACCCCTTTTCTCTCTTTTTTCTCGCTCCCTCTGTTTGCGTCTCTATATCTCTTTCATCTATAGGTCTGTCTTTAAGGGTTCAGCAGTATGTGTGTATTCAATGGGTGATGTGCGTATGGTCTTCAATGGCCCTTTTGCTCATAAAGAAGGACCTAACTACCAGTGGGTGGCATACCAGGGTAAAATTCCTTACCCCCGACCTGGAACAGTGAGTATCATTGGTGATCCATAACATTTGGCCATTTCAGTAAAAAATACAGAAATAATAGCTCTTATCCCTCTAATAACAGTGTCCAGGAGGGACATTCACACCCAACATGAAATCTACTAAGGATTACCCAGACGAGGTTATCAACTTCATGCGCAACCATCCCACTATGTTCAACTCCGTTTACCCAGTCCACAAGCGCCCCCTGGTGGTCCGCACCAACGTGGATTATGAGTTTACCACCATCACTGTAGACCAAGTGGCTGCAGCAGACGGAAACTATGAAGTTCTGTTCTTGGGAACAGGTAAATGCTCTTGAACAATAAAAATAGTATATCTCGGATACATGTATCAAATATTACTGTTGTATTGCTTAAAAGTGAACTTGTTTTCTTTGCAGTATTTCAAGTCTGAAAAAAATCAACTTTTCTGTTATTTTGACTTGTTTCTCCAGTTTTCATTTTCTGCAAATAAATGCAAATAGAAACCATATTTTTATTTAAAATTTGGGAGAAATATTGTTAGTAGTTAACAGAATTAAAAAAAGATGTAATTTTACCAAAACACAAACTTATAAATAGTAAAATTGGAAAATTCTCTTAATTTTTTCCATCTGGTTGTTTACAGATCGAGGTACAGTTCAGAAGGTGATTGTATTACCCAGAGATGATCTTCAGACTGAAGAGCTGGTGCTGGAGGAGGTGGAGGTCTTTAGAGTAAGTTTCTGTTTTTCTCTGGCGGCAAATTACAGGCAGTATGAATATTCAGAGTGACTTCAATTTTTTTTATATTGCAGGTTCCTACTTCAATAACTACGATGAAAATTTCACCAAAAAGAGTAAGAATTCTGAATTATTTATAGACTACTTTATTGGCTCACACTTTCCAAATCTTCGCTTCTTGTCACACTTGTGTACTTCCACTGAAAAATCCACTTGTGTAAAAATAATAAATAAAATTGTACTGAAACCGAGAACAGGATTTAGCGTGTACTGTTCTTTTAAACAAAAGTGACGTTTGTTTTCATCCTGTGTGTGCAGCAACAGCTTTATGTGAGTTCGGCGGTGGGCGTTACTCATCTGGCCCTGCACAGGTGTGATGTGTACGGAGAGGCCTGTGCTGACTGCTGCTTGGCCAGAGACCCTTACTGTGCCTGGGATGGCAAATCCTGTTCTCGCTACTCCGCAAACCAAAAAAGGTTAAAGCCCTTTATTGCATTTTGTATAGTGATGTGAAAAGCTTAACTTCAAGGTGTAGTTCACCTTCAAAATGAAAATTCTGTCATCCTGTACACGCTCTCTTGTCATTTCAAACCTGTATGACTTTTTCTTCTGCAGAACACAAAAGAAGATATTTTACAAATGTTGGTAACAGTGCAGCACAGCCCCCCATTCACTTCTATTATAACCAATGCAAGTGAATGGGGGGCTGTTAACAGCATTCTTCGAAATATCTTCATTGTTTTCTGCAGAAGAAACTACTAGATTTCTGCCCAAATTTTTAACATATTATTAAAAGGTCAATATAGTATGTTCAAATGCTAAAAACATATATATCTGAATGCAATGCACTGTATGAATTATTACTAGTACACACTAAACTCAATATACAAAATACACAATGCACAGTTCAACATGAAGTGACAATATACAAAAGTGCAATATACAGAATATGCAGGGTGCACAAAATGTTTTTTGTTTTGTATGTGACTGCTTCTTTCCTGACTTTAAAAGTCTCTGACTCAATAGGATTTTAAACAGTTTTGAAGAATCAGTTTCTTGACTTGCTATTGATGTTTGCATCTTGTAGGCGGAGTCGAAGACAAGATGTGAAGTATGGCAATCCCATCAGACAATGCAGAGGCTACAATTCCAATGGTGTGGAACCAAAAAGAAAAACAACTACATTGAAATACAGACATTGCTGATTTAGGAAAGAAACAATGATTTGGTTATTGTTTTAAATAGTATTTTGTTTTAATTCCTGGCAGCAAATAAGAACACATTGGAGACGGTGCAGTATGGGGTAGAAGCGAGCACAGCCTTTTTGGAGTGCCAGGCCAGATCTCCTCATGTGTCAATCAAATGGCATTTCCAGAAAGAGAACAGTGACAGGAGAAGAGAGGTATGTGGGATTGTAATGCCTTACTTTTGTGCCATATTTATGTACATAATAATGTAATGGAATATATGTAATAACTGACATTTATATAGTGAAGAATATATTATGGTGTGAAGCAAAAATTCTTGATGTGCAAAAAAGAAAAACATACATCCGTGTTGTTATTCCAGATCCGCTCCGACGGACGTGTAGTTCGCACAGACCAGGGTCTCCTCCTGCGCTCTCTTCAGCTCTCTGACGGAGGCGTTTACCAATGCACCTCCACCGAGAAAAACTTCAAACACACGCTGGTCAGACTGCAGCTGGTGGTTCTCTCCGCCCGCACCGTCAACGCCATCCAGACGGAAACCACCGCCCCCGCCGTTCCGCCTCTCCAGTCCAGCGCCTGGACGCCCAGCGCTGAGCAGTACAAAGATCTTCTGACCATCCTGAGCCAGCCTGAGATGGGTCTCATCAATCAGTACTGCCAGGACTATTGGCAGATGGGGGACGACCCCACGGCTCACACCCACAAGAAGAAAGACCTCAAGGAGGCAGCGAAGGACCTACGGAAGCCACGAAACAGGAGACACCACCAAGATCAGAACAGCATGGCTGAGACATGAGAGAGAAATCATAACAAAATGTCGCAAAAATGAGATTTGCGACATACACTACTAGAATTGAAGTTGACATTGAGGTACTTCGCAAAAGTGACTGATGAGAAAACAAACAAAACATTTTTGAGAATAGACAGTATTTATTGTAGGCTGTAAATACTTAGATTCTGTGGATATCTTTGTATGGAAATAGAGCGAACGAAAAGAGGAAAAAAAACGTTTGTGTATAGATTCTGTGCACATATTTTGTTATCATTGTACCTTCCCTTCCGATGTATTTATTACAATGGGTCATAACACGCCATGTTTTCACAACCTAAGCTTTGGTGTGTGCGTGTATATATATCACTAACCGGATAGTTAGTGAGTATCAACTCTGGACATTTGATGGACGGTTGGACTGCCCTTGATGTTTTGATACCAGAGCTATGGTCAGACTGTGAGCTATTTTGTGGACTCTTGTGTGAGCACATGTTCACGTTCAACAGATGTGCGGAAACATTTTTACATATATTGGCGCATCTGAGTATTACGTGACCTTGAAAAGGAATATCATTGAAAGTTCATTTAATCTTCTTCTGATCTTCCATATGTTGCTATGCTAATGTGTGTTAAATATAAGTCGTTTCTGTATGTTCAGATATTCTGTTGGTTATTGATTACAGCTTCTTGTACAGTATGTACATCAACACTATTTTCATTTGTAAAATATGTACTATTGCACGCACGGAGTTTAAAAAAACAAAAACTGGGGTTCAAAACCTCTTCATCTCTGCAATTTGGAATTTGGAGCAGCATATTAGAAATATTACATACTGTATGTATCTCTCCAGAATTGAGTTAAAAACACACTAGCAAGCACATTAATAGGTGATCTGGGCCATGCATAAGAGGTCTTTAATCTAATCTAAATGTTAGGAGGCTCATTTGAGTTTGCATGAAATGTATTTGTACTGTACAGATATGTAGTCTGGATATGTTGCTATGTAGATGTCTGTGGATGGTCTGTGACAATGATTTGAGAGAGACTGAGAGATTGATTTCTATAGACAAAGGATTTGAGTGACTGAAGCACAAATATCTGTCTGATCCTGTAAACGGACTGTGTGAACTGGCTGTTGTAATTTTTCTTTCTTTCATTTGTAAGACATTTATCCCTGTGGTTTGTCCACTTGTTTTGTCTTTTTTAGGATTCTAATGTGAAAAAAGATCCAGATTAGATTGACACTGTTATGAACAGTTAATGTTATAGTAATGTATTTTTTATTTCTTTTCTTTTCCATCATTGTCGTTGACTAATTAAAGTTATATATTTGATAACAAATTTAAGTTGAAAAGGTAATATTCTGCCTTCTTTGTGTTCCACTAAGATGTGCAAACTAGGAACACAATAGGGTTATGTTTTCGATAATATATACATTTAACATATCAATTGGATGTCCAAATTTGCTGTTTTTCAGAAAATGGAAAGAACACTGGACTTTTAAAATACTGTGTTGTCGACATTGACAAGCACTTTTTTTTATACTTTTTATTGGTAAGATATTTGAAAAACCTAGTGACAAACATAAGGGGTGACTAATAATAATGATTAATTTATGAAATATGGAGATAGGAGGTTTAAAAGGACGGCAGTGATATACAAGTTAAATACAGTAAATACAAAAGATGTCAAAACGAACAGCTTTGAAGAGCGTTGTGCCTATAACTCTCACCTACATTCAGATCTGTCCATCTTCAGATTGGGGTCAATGAGCTCGGCGAGGGAAAAGACTAAAGCTCTTTAAATGCAGCATTGCGCAGTGTACACTACATGGAAAATGTGATCCTGTTGACTACAGTGGGAAGGTGAGATTAGAATCACTCACAGAGGTCTCACTGTTTGCTATCAAAGCTTTTAGACTCATTTTATTATCAAACTAAGTAATGACTTAAAATAATTTTTTGTTTTAACCTACACTGTAAAAAAATCCTGTAAAAACACAATTTTCTGGCAGCTAGGGTGGCAGAAAAATACCGTAAAATAAAAAAATGTATGTAAAATTACGTATTTTTCATGTTTTTCTTCTAATTTTACAGTAGTTTGACGGTTTTAAATTATAGTTTTTTTTACAGTGTATGGTTGAGTAATATGTGGACATTTTAAGTTAATTGAACCCAATTGTTGCCCATATTTTACCTAACCATGCATTGAAACAACCCAACTTGTTATAGTGTGCAGATTTTAAACAATAATCATATTTGTAAAAAACAGATCAAACAAGCCAAACTGTTTGCTAAAATGATTGCCAGTTAAAACTTGAAAACATAGACATGCAAAAACAGAGAGGTGTTGTTATAGGTGTAATAAAACGCACAGACAACCAACACATGCCATATGAGATCCATTTATTTGTAGCTGACATGTACATTTTATTACCAGAAGTTATATTTGGTCACGTTGTTCATATTTCCTAATATTTGTGATATGAAATCATCACCCTCAAGCAGACTCAATGACTTGCCCTTTTACTGTGCCTGTGAATACACTAACCAGATTATCACCTTCTGCTGACCGCAGCACCTCCACCTTAAATCTCAGAGTAGATGACCTCTCCATCCTTTGGATGCCGTCTGTCCTTGTTCTTCATTGGCCCTGCAAGCCCAGGTGGTCAGAGACTTCCCCAAAATCCCCCTAAGACTCAATTCAGTAGGTCACCGAAGCAAAGCGGGACCCAGTTGAGGTGCGAGCCGTATTGTTGAAGGAATCTGGAGGCCTCTATAGGCAAACAAGTGGTCTTCCAGAAGGACTTTTTATTAGGTCACAAGAGTCAGTATGGGGGCCGGCGCGAGTGCCGAGGAGAAACACTCCAGAGAGCTGGAGAAGAAGCTGAAAGAAGATGCTGACAAAGACGCCAGGACCGTCAAACTTCTGCTGCTAGGTAAAATCACACGTGAATGGACTTTGTAGAGATCAGGTGGAGCTGGTGATAGTAGATCAAGAAAAAAACGTGGTCTCGACATCATTGCTACATTCTAGTGTATTTGATGTATATTGAGGCCTAATGAATGGCATCAGGCTTAATGATTTTACATGCAATTAGGAATTTAGAGGTATTTATCTTGAATATATGCTGTAATATATTACAGACGGCAGCTTTCCTGTGGCTCAGTGGTTAGAGCATGGCACTAGCAATGCCAAGGTCATGGGTTCGTTCACAGGGGATTGCACATAGTCAGAAACAAATGTATAATACAATACAATGAAATGTAAGTCGCTTTGGATAAAAGCGTCTGCTAAATGCATAAATGTAAATAATATATTAAAAATATTTAATGTGGATTTGAGTTGATCAATTCATAAATTCAAAAAGCAATATTTTCAAGTGAAGTTTGAGACAACCAACAATCCACAATTTGAATCATTTGTCTTAACAGAACAGTATATGGAGACTTAAACAATTGACTGTTTGTTGAAAAATCTTTATATAACAAAAATGTATTTGGCATCTAAATAATATTAACATAACAATGTCTAATCATCACTACTGTACACAATGTGTTGTTGTCCAAGAGATAATATGGGTCAGGTTTAAGGGACAAGGGGGCTTAAGACAAGTATAATAAGCCCCTAGCCTCTTATATTAATCCTCCAAAAGATAAACAAATGAGAGGAGAAGAAAGTATTGAGGAGAGTAATATGTTGTGAAATTTCAGAAAATATCAATAAAGTGGAAAACCTCCCTTAGAAAATCAAAATAAGAAAACGGACTTTCAGTGGCCTATTTCTTCTCACTGGTAAAGCCGGTCAGGCAGACATCCTCCTCTCTCTAGTAATTTCCTCATTGAAGACTGATAAAAGCAAACAGTGATTAAGTCTCATTAGACCGAATGCAGCAGACTTTTTTCCTGGGAGTCAGAAAAAGTCAGCTGGCTCATAAGTGGGCAAATAATCCATTTTAGAAATGTCATCCTACTCTCCATCAAATGTCCTCATAATAGTGATTTAGTTTAGTTATAGTGTTTTATTTACAATCTATTGCCAGCCGTTTTAAATTCTGGTTTGAATTGAGAATTCATACATTGTCTGTTAAATGTTATAATGGCTATATAATGATACATGACAAATGAGCTGAGATCTACATCACCCGACATTAAATCCAACATTATCTGCCTTTCAGGTGCTGGTGAATCAGGAAAAAGCACAATTGTCAAACAGATGAAGTAAGTTTCAAACAACAGAGGTACGACGTTCAAATCAAACTTTTTAACTTGAATGTGTAAAACTGGTTATTATCATCATAGAATTATTCATCAAGATGGTTACTCCCTTGAAGAAAGCTTGGAGTTCATTGTTATCATCTACAGCAACACTTTGCAGTCTATCTTGGCCATCGTGAGGGCCATGACCACACTCAATATGTCATATGGAGATGCTGCTGCACAGGTACTGTTCAATCTATTCTAATACCTTTTGTTTGTGATGGGGTTACAGAATAATTTCACTTTTTTAGATTTTGCCACAACATAATTTCATCATGTTGAGTTGTCAAGTTTAGTCTTTTGTTTTGCATGAATGATTTAGATTCAGAGCATTTCCAGTTCCCAGCATGCTTTGCAATAGGCTGGATAATGAGAGTAAATGTTGGAATAAAGTGCCATTTTATGCATGTTTAATCAAAAGAGAATTGAATGAGACATAATAACGTTCAGTATTGTATTCTGTTGATATCTAAGAGTTTTTGTTACATTTTGTTACCATTGAGCATTTGCTTATGCTGAGAACAGGATTGTTATGTTATTTAGTATTCCTAAATGTTGTTTTGATCTGAAGACATTACATTGGTAATGCATTGGTTATTTTTTGCTCCTTTATGGCAACATTGAGTATTTTTTAAATCAAGTGAAAACCAACGTTTAGTTTAGTTTAGTATGTAGAAAGTTCAACAATAACCTTATGTAGATCTAAACTGATTTCATTGAAAGAAGTAAATCAAAGTGTGTGCGTATAAACAGTATTCAATTAAGGTTAATACATTCAGCTTTGGAGAGAAGTCTCCAAACAAACAAAATCTCTTTTGTTGATCAGAACTGATTTTCGAATATTTCTCAATACACATACAGTATGTTCCTGGCTTTTAAATGAACAACATACAGTTGTGTAAAACCTGTTGATATTAAAAAGTTGTTTCTTTTTTTTCTTTTCAATGTGCCATCCAAGAGACCCTAAATTGTTCCTTGAGAACATACTGTATTTTAAAGTCTATATGCTGATGTATACAATTCATACAGTATCTGTTTTCATAAAGGATGATGCCAGGAAGCTGATGCACTTAGCTGACACCATCGAGGAAGGCTCAATGCCCAAAGAGTTAGCTGACATCATATTAAGGTTGTGGAAGGACTCTGGTATTCAGTTATGCTTTGATAGAGCCTCAGAATACCAGCTCAACGACTCTGCTGGATAGTAAGTTCCCTAACTACACTGATATGATATTTTAAACTAACTTAATTATGAATAGTGGTTCCACACAACAGAAATATGTTATCTCTGTTCAAATACTTAATGTATGATGAACTAAACTGAACTGAGTAAACTTAAACAACCATGTCCAAATAATGTCCAAATAACATTTTATTGCAACTTTTACTCTCCCTATTTAGCCCCGTGCAAAGCATGATGGGAAGTGTAAATCCTGTTCCTAGTTTCTATAACGCTACTTTAATACAACTAAATTAATTTACATATCTCAACTCAAATGGATTAAGTAAAGTGGTTCAAAATAATTTTGTTGTGTTAACTTGATTTATTTAAGTAAATTGAACAAGCATCAAATATTATTTTCATCTACTTGATTGAAACATGTTCATTTAAAATATAAACGTTTAGTTAAGCCAAAGCATTACTGTTTTTAGTCCGTTTAACACAATGCAAATGCAATTTGGACATAAAACCTAATACAATGGTGTTAAAACAATATGAATTGTTTAAATAAAGTGAACAGTATCGTAAAACCATTAGTTTTCATAGGGAAATCTATAAACAAATCATCTGTGGAAATGGTGGAACATCACTTAAAGCAATAAACTGGAATGAAGTCTCCATCTATGACTCTTTCTCTAAGCTATCTGAATGACCTGGAAAGATTGATCCAGCCTGGCTATGTCCCTACTGAGCAGGACGTACTGCGATCAAGAGTCAAGACCACTGGTATCATCGAGACCCAGTTCTCATTCAAGGACCTCAACTTCAGGTACCTCTGGAAATGTTGGATAGGTGTTCATTATCTTTGAACACGAATTGAACACACAAATTGGGATAAAAATGTCCAAAATAATTACACAAGATACACAAACCTCTCCAAGATGGCACCCTTGATACTGTACATTCAATGGATATCGGATGCTGTAATAACTGACCCTCCTCTCTTGGTCTGCAGGATGTTTGATGTGGGTGGTCAGCGTTCCGAGAGGAAGAAGTGGATCCACTGCTTTGAAGGCGTGACCTGTATCATCTTCATTGCTGCTCTGAGTGCATACGACATGGTGCTAGTGGAGGACGATGAAGTAGTAAGTTGCCATTTGTGACAGGTAAAGCATTTCAACCAGCATTTCTAATGAAGAATTTTACAATCATGATCTTATGTTTTATACCACAGAACCGAATGCATGAGAGTCTTCACCTGTTCAACAGCATCTGTAACCATCGCTACTTCGCCACCACATCCATCGTACTGTTCCTCAACAAGAAGGATGTTTTCTTGGAGAAGATCAAGAAAGCTCATCTGAGCATGTGCTTCCCTGACTATGATGGTGAGACTGAAAACAGCATCAGAAAGTAAAAAATAATCTATATAACAAACTCTTACACAAAACCGAAATTACAGGTTAAAAAATAAGCATAAACATCAAAAATGAACAAATGCCTTAACACTGAAATTAAAGTTTCAGTTTTTTAAAAGCCAAGTTTTGACCAGATCTTAACTAAGATATAAATGTAATGTTTAACCGGACATGAAGTCTTAATTTATGAAAACAAAATACCGATTATCCTTGCTTGAGAACAGAAAAAGCATCTTCCATTTGATCTGCAAAATTCTGTGACAGCACAGTGAAACGTTGACATTCCCTCTCAGGTCCCAACACCTTTGAAGATGCCGGTACCTACATCAAGATGCAGTTCTTGGATCTGAACATGCGGCGGGACATCAAAGAAATTTACTCCCACCTGACCTGCGCCACAGACACAGAGAACGTCAAGTTTGTGTTTGATGCCGTAACAGACATTATCATCAAGGAAAATCTCAAGGACTGAGGTCTCTTTTAAAAGAGGTGAGAATAATAGCACGAGTTGATGTAGTACAATGACGAGATTTGTCAGAGGCTTACACTAAATGGAAAAAAGCACAATTTTGTAAGTGCAAAATTAATAAATGCTATTGTTAATTTGATTTAAGAATTATTTAAAATTTGCCGATCAGATCAGCTTTTGCATTGCCTAAATAGACACTGCTGTACTAGATTTGGTCTGGTAACGTATCGAAAAAGTCCGTTTTGGAAGTTTCTGCTAAAGTAAAAATGTTGCTTGTTTTCTTACAGAGGGGCTCAGCTTCTTGAACAACACCCAATAATAACCCACTGCCCCTTGCCCCATGTATCTAATGAGGAATTTTCTAACTCACAGAAAAATAACTGATTACAACTGAGAGAGGAAACTGTATTGTTGCTGTCAAGACCTTCATTTAAACAAAAATACCCGAGCTCAATACATATGCATAACAGTATTTCATGTACTGCACTGGGGGTGAACTCATGAGGGGGGCTCTGATAGTATTTCACAAGCAATCTATTATGAAGATCTTCGAGTATGAGACATATGCACTTCGGCATAATGTTTTGCAAGAGTACAATATGATACACTCTGAGAAAAACTAGATGAAAATTATAGCAGTTATTAACTGTGCAAGGTTTATGCTTTTAAGCGGATTAAGAAAATTGTCAATATTTTGATGTTTCATAATCATTTTATTCACAGAGTAATATCAGAATCTCAAAAGAGATGGATGACTTTTATGAAAATATAGCAGGGACCGTTATTTCTTAAAAATGCTTAGCTCAGAAACAGTTAAATAGCTGATGATGAAAATGTTGTACATTAATGAAATTATGACATCTAACATCTCCATTTAAAGGGCACAAGTGATTGTAAAATCACCACCATGTAAATCTAAAATCAATAAAGCTTATATATGTAGAAAAGACTAAACCTGATGTATTGTTTCACTCCTTTCACTGCACAACCTACTGTATGGTGATCCCAAGAATTTTGAATTTTGTTAACTTTCCCAGTTATATATGTGGACCCTAAATTTGTATGAGCTGATATAATCTAGGAAATACCAAACGTTTGCATTTTATCTTGAATATCTTTAATTTTTTCCAATGGGTCTGGATTAAGGCCCGATACCAATGATAACCAAGTTTTACATTTAAGAGAATCGCAGAGTCCATGCTTCAACTACAACAATACAGAGAAACAATATTATTGGGATCACTTTCAAAGCATAGCTATTTGTATGAACCTTTACAAGGTATTACATTTCAAAATACCTTTTTTAGAAAAATATACAGGAAATTATTTAAATGTTTTTTTTTCTGAAACAGGTGTTGTATTTAACCTAGATTGAGCATTCTCTTTACCATCTCATCTCATGCAGTGAGTTGTAAAGTTAAGTTATTTTGTTTTGCATCTTTTTGTAAGATTCCTTCTTGGAATTCACTTCAAACATTTTTTTAAACAATATTGTCAAACACAGCCAAGTGATGGTTTTCATTTTAATTCTATAAAATGCACAGTGTTATAAAATGCACACCTTTTAAAACCATGTTATTTCACAATTAAATCAACAGTTAGCCAGATGATGCTCAACCTTAATCTAATCAATTTAGAATACTAGCATCTGACATCAAAGTTGAAAAGCTGTCACTAATTACTGTCTATTCTCTGAATGTTCCCTAAGAAAACTGCAAATCTAAGAAAAGCATTCAATCTTATGTTGATCATTATCATTATCCCTTTTTATGGCTTTGTTCAGAGAATATTTTCACCAATATCAACTAGGCATAAAACATCAATATTATATCTGGAACATCACATGTACTAAAGACCCTGAGGACTAAACAAAACTTGTAAAAGGCACATGCTGTTTGCTAAATGTTGTAATATTTGGTCCAACATGTTAAAGTTTCGCTTTTCCAAATTTTGTTTTAATTGAATTTATTTTGTTGACAATAAAATGCATGAGAAATGAAGGCTGTACCAATTATGCAGTCTACGTAACAAACCGACTGACTACAACATTTGCAAACATGAAACCATGCAAATAAAAAAGCCACAGTGTTCTGAAAAGCAAGGCACAAGATTTGACAACATGAAGAATGTGATTGCAAAATAGAAGAATTTTCGCAAAGATTTGTATTAAATAAAATCCATGTTGTGTGTGTTGCTAAAAGGCGCACAGAAGACAAAAATGTTGCTTTTCTATTGTAAAGCTTAAGCAAGAGTTTGTTCCTTGAGACAAGTTTTAAAACATGCATACCATCTGTCACCCTATTATAGCCCTTAATAATACTAGATCAAGTTTTCATTAAACATGGCACTGTAGAAAACTGTGTGTAAACACACACGATTGCACAATATAAAAATCAGCCCAGAGAATCAAAAGTAGTTTAAGAACGGATTTTGCTGTTTTGAAGTATCAAATCGCCCTGAATGTTTCCTTTTGTCCTTTGAGGCGGAGGAGCTTTGCTGTATCAAAATGTGCAATCAAATTCCAAGGCTGGTCAAAATTGTCTATGTCCACAAAAAAGATCACTTGGTAACCTTAAATTAATTCTCTTAGCCAGCACGACACCACTCTCTGTGCAAAAGAGACTTAAAGTTTGTCTGTATACATGTTTAACCCCACCAGGGGGTTCCTAAAGTGTTGAGGCCTCCAGGGCTCCAGAGGGCAATACTGACATCAATACAGCCCAACCATTTGGTCAATCTGCCGCATGTACACACTTTTTAGTGGAAGCCCGAAACGTCGCTCTTCAGGAATCCGTTCACACTATTGGAGAAAGAGAGATAGAAAATTCTTACTTATTTGACAGGAAGTGTTAAAATATCTCAAAGCGCAAAGATGCAAACCTACTTCTCTAAAAAAGTAAGTGAACTGAAATCTATCAACATTATTATTTCTATCACTTCTCTATTAAAAGCTAATATGTATTAAATAGACATTCTTACGTTGCTTATGTTGGCCTGTGGCTCTTTTTGTGGCTCTTCAGAGGAGAACTGCTCGTTCCAGCTCTTTTGCCTAAAGCGTTGATCTATTGGCACTACATGGCCCTCGGTAGTGAAGATGTGTTTATTCTCAGACTTGTGCAGTGGGTTGTTTTCATCAAAGAGCTGCCAAGGATTATACAAATAATTTAGTGCCGTTGATAAATATGCATATACGAAATAAAATTGGTTGTTTCACAAAGGTAGCCAAAGGATGGCAAGACATGTATATGTATTTAAAAGGATCCCTGGGTATAGAGCGATGTATGGCTTAATATATGAACAATGGCATTGACTTTATAATTGTGAAATAAAAAAACAGTGTAACTGTCACAGTATTCATAAACTTTGAAAAAATATTTTTACTTTGAGGCCGCCATTTTTTTGCGTCAGAATCCGTTATGTCAAATGGTTGCGACCTAAACCTGTTCTCTTTTGCAACAGCGAAGCACACACGTTTTCCATATACAGGTGCTGGTCATATAATTAGAATATCATCAAAAAGTTGATTTATTTCACTAATTCCATTCAAAAAGTGAAACTTGTATATTATATTCATTCATTACACACAGACTGATATATTTCAAATGTTTATTTCTTTTAATTTTGATGATTATAACTGACAACTAATGAAAATCCCAAATTCAGTATCTCAGAAAATTAGACGGAAGCGGGCTGTCTGACAGTAGCGCAGCCGCTCGCGACATCCTTCGACATCATACAGTCGTCGCGTGCACACAGTTCCCTGTACTAAACAACTTGTCAAAGTAAGTTCTGTGCACCTTCTGAGAGAACAGTGACAGTCAGCTTTTGTGGGCAGAGTTTGGAGGAGAGACGTGAACTGAAATGGTTGTCAGTCAGCATCAGTCAGAATTGCTTGCATTGGATTTTTTTTTTTTTCTCAAATCATTTTGCAATGTAGCCTATAATAATCCAACATTGTTATCTTATGGGCCTAATGTGGAATGACAGTTTTTAATGAACTGTTTTGTTGTAGGGGTACAGAGTAACTTACATTCTTTTAGCAGTCAGTTATAGGCCTAATATAGGCTATTCATGAAGGGAGAGGGCTCAATTTTTTGTTTGAATTTACTTTGTTTTGCTCAATTTTATATTAAGTTGTATTGTATTGTATTGTATTGAAAAGCAAGACAAATGATAAAAAGTACATTTTGACTATTCAGTTTGTGCAATAGTGAAAAAAATAGCTTAATAAATAGAAGAAATGCAAAAAAACATGTTCGGTGTTAGGTATTATTCGGCCTTCGGCCAAGTGTTTCACATCATGTTCGGCTTCGGCCAAGAATTTTCGTTTCGGTGCATCCCTATTTCTGACAAACAATGTTAAAATGTAGGAAAATACACCAAATAGCGTCTTTATTTTCTTTCTTTCTTCTTTTAGCATTACTGTATATAAATGGAGGAGCGACAACAGTAAAGGACGAGAGAGAACCAGGCCTGGACTTTACTTTCGTTTTGTTGTTTGTTTATTTTATTAAAGTTTTGTTGTTCAACGTTCGCCGGTTCCCTCCTCCTTCTTCCTTGCTGTGAACATTGTTACACACACACATATATATATTACCCTACAGAACCTTATATTTACTGAAGAACTGATTAGTGTGTCGGTGTTTACAGAGGTGGGTAGTAACGCGCTACATTTACTTCGTTACATTTACTTGAGTAACATTTTGGAAAATATGTACTTTTTAAGTCAAATTAAAAGTGTGTACTTTTACTCTTACTTAAGTAAATTTCTAATAGAAAATCTGTAATTTTACTTCGTTACATAACTTACATTGCGTGACGTTCCTTCGTTCCTTCATTTTAAAATATGCTTTTTAAAACGCGTTGTTTATTTCAAGGTTGTCGTCTCTTTTTACGGGCATTCCCGAGTGATCGATTCTTTTGAGTCGATTCTTTTGAAAGCATTAATTGAACAATGGGCAAAACCATTTGAATAGGCTAATGAATCAGTTCAAATGATTTGTTCAGTTCGCAGCACGATCTGAATCATCTGAAGCAGGATTACTCACTCCTCGTAGCGCGAAACTTAAGAACACGCAGAACACAAAGAGCGTTGGATGAAGTGGATATTAATCTATATCTATACAATCAAAACTGCAAATGTGTCATATTGTTTGCCAGCAATGATAAATGCCCGCCATTTGCGCGCACCCGCGCGACCTGTTCGTCAGACACAGCAACATGCGCGTTACCTGTCAGACACAGAGACGTGGGCTTGCAGAAATATACATTTGAAGAACAGAAGGAAGAAAACTTGTTGATGGGCGTGTGGTTCACTGTTTACTGTTTGTTTACAAGTAAGAGCGCTTCACAACACACACGTGACACAACACGAGAAAACACGAGCTTTGTTCAAAAATGTGTATTTCATGTAAGAGAGCACTGCAGATGTTCTAGATCATCTTAGGAAATGCTCTGAGTTTAGTTCATGCTTTAGTTTGACATGGTCTATTATTCTAAATAAGTTGTGTAAACTACATTGACATCAGGACTAGATGAAATTTACAGAAATGCTTGTCTCTTCTGTGTTTGTCTATTCTTTAGTCTCTCTCTATATATTGCAAAGATATCTGCTTATGATAATTAAAAATATTGATTAAAATGTAATATTAAAATATTGGCGTTCATATTAATTTATTGTAGCAGGCCTATATAATCAGATACAAAGTAACTAAGTAACTAACTACTTGAGTAGTTTCTTCATTGCATACTTTTTTACTTTTACTCAAGTAATTTTTAAAATAGTGACTTTTACTTTTACTTGAGTAACAATTTCTCTAGTTACTTGTACTTTTACTTGAGTAAAGATTTTGGCTACTCTACCCACCTCTGGGTGTTTAGTTTGGCTGCCTAGCTGTGCGTGCAACCAGTTTACGTCATCGAAAAAGAACATGGCGGCCTCCTTAGGTTAAAATGAGTATTACATTTAGGGTTTTTTAAGAGCTGAAAATATTTGATGTGTTTCTAACGACAACTGCTAGTAGTGTAAGGCTATTACAACGCATTAAGCCATACATCTCTCTATACACCGGGTTCCCTTAAAAAACTAAAGACTTCATAGTTTTTGTTTCTGTGAAATCTTCTGTAGTTCTGTAACTGAAATCTCATTCTGATTAAACACAGTAATGAAAATCAAAATCTCTCCAGACACAATATATTTTTTATAATAGAAGCATTAAATTCAGTACAACATATTGCTAAGAGTTTACTTTTGATTTTAACCTACAATTAAGAAACACTACAATTTCTTCCTCTTTATAGTAATAAGATCTGAAATTTGAGGTGAAATGACCTGGACGTTTCTATACAGTTTTCATGAGATTCGCCCCTCACCCCTACTGACCAGATAAAGGTATTTGCAGGTTTCACTGAGGAAGAAACTCTCCATGCGATCCTCTTTGGACTTGTCCACAACGTGATGTAGCGTAGCATAACCACACCTAAACATCACCCGGACACAAGAGTCTTAAATCTAATCCAGACCTCAGTTTACAATATGACCTCAGAACATAATCTGCATTCATCTCGAGTCCGACTCCGTTTACTCTAAAGCCACGTACCTGACTTTGGTATTCTTTTCCAGGCTTTCAAGAATGTCCATCCCCACATGAAGATAAAAAGGATTCTTGGTAGCCTGCAGCAGAAAAGAGGTTTAAATGTATTCAGAGAGAATTTGAATCTACTTCAGCCAAACTGTGTAAAACTTTCTTTTTCATTTAATTTAGTGTCTCATCCCTTTCCAATGTATATGGGCCCAAAACCTGATCAACAAAAAATGAACAGAGAATATAAAAGGTTTGTACCTGATAAAGCAGGTATGTGGATTCTACTAGTTCAGGTCTCAGAGGGTAGAAAAGCACATCTGGGGCCTGAAGCTGCCAGTTGTATCGCTCAGGAAGTGCCCCGAAACGCTTCCAGATTGCATAGTAGAAGGCGTGAAGGCAAATGGCGTTTTCAACATCTCCATTCAAAACCTGAGCAACAGAGAGTGAGAAAAACAGATATCTTAAAAAGCTCATTATTGTTGGAAAAGCATTTGTGATGTGAAAAACTTAACTTAAAACACACAAAAATATAAATAATTATATAATATTACAGTAGTGAGACCTGTAGTCCTGGGAAAAACGCCTGCAGAGAGTCAATCCAAGTGTTCATGATCTGTCCGTTAAACATGTTTACATTTACATACAGTGGTGGGTCACCCTCTCCTTCATTGCATGCCTCTCTTCTGTTAAAAGTAAGAAAAAAAAAATACACACAATCAACAGTTCATTATAAACGTACTACCTTGCAATGCACTCAATGGCTGCAAATCATGCAAACATAACCACACAACCCAGGAGACACAACATCTGCAGGTGGTTACAAACACAAACATGCAAAACTGCAACTACAATCACACACACACATTTATAATCACCCTCTTCTCAGGTGGCTCTGAATGCTCTCGTAAGCCGCAGTAAACATCCTGTAGTCCTCTTTCTCTCCGAACAAGATGTAAGACTTCAGCAAGTACTCATAAAACGAATCCATGCCTGCACCAAGACCACTCTGCCTTCCGACCCACTGTCCAGTCTGAATGTTCACCACGTTCCCTATAAAATGAAAGGATCTGATCACGAAACGAAACGCTAGTGATCAACCATAAAGCGAAACGAGCTAATCTGACAGAACCCCAAAATTTTATAAAAACAAAACCTTAATGGAACACAAAGACATGAGATAGAGAGACACCCACTTACCCAGCAACCCGGTTTCATTGCTTCTTAAATTCCACAGAGCTCTAACAGCCCGCCGGGCGACCCATTCAAACGTAGAGTCACCAATCAGACGGCTCAGAATGCCAAACTCCACGAGCAGCGAGCCCGCCCCTGCGGTACAGGTTTCATTAATGCTGTCAGGTGGGACACCCTTCTTTAAATTCACCTGTATACAAATGAACATATAAACATTGTTCACGAGCAAGCTCCACAAGCAGGATGGTGAGTTTTTACGTTTCACAAACATTGCCTCGATAAAGACTTTCATCAGTATAACAAGAGAAGAAATAATGACCAAACAGAATAGAAAACACGCCTGACCCTGGGGTAGGGGATGCCCGTGCTTGTGTTCTCAAAGGCAGGCAGCAGTCGCACAGCCAGGTCGTGTGCAAGGTGCAAAAGTTCATTATCATAGTCCTTCAGTCCAACGTCACCAAACGGGTGTCGTGGGTCAGTGAGCAAAATATGGGCCGAGATCAGACTACCAAGGATTCTATGAAGGGAACCAAACACAGAGACATCAGAACGTATTCGGATTCATTCTGACTTACGGCAAATATAACACTACCTAATGTTGGCCTCAAAGACCTGAACAGTGGAGTCCTTGTCAAAAGAGACCGTATCAATAACCAGCTTGACAGCTCGATGGAATTCGGTCACATTTCCAAGAACCTGTTTAGAAACATTTGGTTCATAAAAGCATTAAACACAGTCATGTTTAGAAAATGGACTAATGTGTTATGCTGTCAACAGAAGATGACATGAATTCCAGTGTTAAAGGGAGAACTTACCAACAGTGTATCAAGAGCATCGATGAGGGTCAGAGAGTAGTTTCCAAGGACATCATTGATGTTGATATTTGACCTAGCAGAAATACAAAAGTATCACCATTAGTGCTTGCCATGCTGCTATTATAGACCAACTTATATATAAGCTAAAGATCCGTGGTCCTGGGAATCTTATCCATTGACCTTGGTAAAAACGAAATGTTTCAAAGTGTTTGAATTCCAGGCGTGTTATCATAAGACTACAGTAAAAGAAAACTTGCTTTCCCACATTCTTTAATAGTGAAACAGCAATGTGATCGACTTTCACAGCACTTAACCAGTATGTGTACCCAATGTTAGTATGAAAAATGAATGAATGGTTTGGAGGAATATATTCATAGAGAGCAGTGTTTCTCCACCAGCGTTCTCAGGATAACTTAGTTATTTAAAAATAAAACAAAACGAGCATTAAAATAAGCTTATGCAACTAAAAATCAAGATACTTCTCTGTGATTTGTTTTTAAATTGACAGTTTTAAAGTTATGTTAAGCTCTACAATATTTTATTTTGTAGCAAAAGTGAGTTGAGGTCCTTGTTGTTGAGCTTGAAATCAAAAGATTGAGATGACACTGATATGGAAATTTACCTTAAGGATAAAACGGAAAATAATAAAGACTTGTGCGCGCGAGCGACGTGTTTTAAAAAGGTTAGCAGTGGATTAGTCATTAACTTACGGGTTGAGCACGTCAGGCCCTCGCCCTTCACAAGCTATAGGGTTGAGTTCATCCTCCGGAAACGCAAACTTCATGTAGTTATCATATCCGAAATAAAACATGTCCCTCGCCCTTCCCCTCATCTTGACTTTGAGCGCGTCAGGGAACGAGCTGTACTTTTTATCGTACTCATCTCTGCCGTCCCGAAAGAAACTGAGGTAGAATTTCTTTGGTGAGTTCTCGCTGATCTTGGAGCAGGTCTTTGCCTGCGGGTGTCTGTCCTCGTACATGTGCTGTGACCATTGGTTGGGTTTGGCCGTGTCTTGGTCTTCATTCTTGAGAAGTTCAAATTTATGCAAGTTGAACGTGAACTTTATGGGGAAATCAAAGCCCCAGCTAGGACCCAGTCCGAACACGAGCCACACGGCGCAATTCAAAACCACCCTCAAAACGAAAAGACCCACGACTATTGACCTCCATTGCATGATCTTTGCCTGCCGTCAGCCGTAAAAGTCATAATTCACTTGGACGTTTCGACTTATCGAAGCGCAAAACTCCACAGATTTCCTTCTGTTGTTTTCAGTTCTCGCACACACTTCCTGTCATTAAACCAACCCCTCCCTCGTCCTCGACGCTGATTGGTGGCCTGGCGTCAACGTCATGACGAAAAGGCGAACGATTTATGTCTGCGTCAGTGACACAAGTGGCGCTGCGCATATGTCGTGGCATCCCTGCAGAGACCGTCTCGGAGCCAATGAAAAAAACACAAGCGTGATAGACTTATGAATTTGCGTGTATAGCGTCCATAAGGAACAATTATAAATTTAAAAATATATATATTTTACAATTTGCTATTATATTGGCAATATTGGCAAATACAATATTGACCTGCA
This sequence comes from Triplophysa rosa, assembly GCF_024868665.1. Lineage (NCBI taxonomy): Eukaryota > Metazoa > Chordata > Actinopteri > Cypriniformes > Nemacheilidae > Triplophysa > Triplophysa rosa. The sequence goes on along the minus strand of NC_079896.1, from coordinate 6,538,996 downwards.
TTATAACAGCCTGTAATATCGACTTTCGAGCAATAAGTCAGTGTGCCAATTACCTTCTAATTCATTAATCAATAAATCACTAACTCTTTAGATACATTTAAACGGACATCTCAGCAAAAAATGAAAATTTTGTCTTAATTTACTCACCCTCGAGTTGTTCCAAATCTGTATGAATTTCTTTGTTCTGATAAACAGAGAGAAAGATATTTGGAAGAATGCTTGTAACCAAACAGTTCTTGGCCACCATTGACTACCACAGTAGGATACAATAAAAGGGTAGTCAAATTTTCCCCAGAACTGTTTGGTTTCCTACCTTCTTCGAAATATCTTCTTTTGTGTTTAATTGAACAAAGAAATTAAAAAATAAATCCTACTATGGTAGTTAATGGTGGCCAAGAACTGTTTGGTTACAAAGCATTCTTCCAAATACATTTCTCGGTGTTCATCAGAACAAAGAAATGTATACAGATTTGGAACAACTTAAAGGGGAATACATTACTAAGGGGCAGTTGTGGCCTAGTGGTTAGAGAGTCAGACTTGTAACCAGAAGGTCACTGGTTTGATTCTCAAGGCCAGCAGGTAGACTGACATGCCCTTGCCCCTTTGCTGTGTTTGGGGTGTGTGTTTTCACTACTCACTGGATGGGTTAAACGCAGAGGTCACATTTCGGTTATGGGTCACCATAACTGACAAATAGGTAGGGTTGGGAATCGTTTCAGTTTTATCGATTCCGATTCCAATTCTGATTCTGCTTATCGATTTCGATTCTTATCGATTCCCAGTTTCGATTCCACAGTTGAAGTAAAACATTTAGATATCAACCTGTATGGTCATTTAGCCTGCTTATTGACTTGTTTGCAAAATATATATATATATTTATGAGCACTGTTTTGTGTATATTTACACATAAAAACACACCTTTTCTGATTTATTACAATTTGTATTATCATAGTTGAACTACATCATGGTTAAACTGCAGTTACTATAATGCAACTATGGTTAATTTGTGATTCCTGTGCTTTAATACAAATTCTACAGCTAAACTATGCTTACTATAGTAAAAAATATCGATAATTTTCATAAGGGCTTTTATTGAGATATCAGCAGATCATGCAACGCATGTACTTTTCTGAAAATATGCACACAGGAATTGATAAGAGGAATTCAAATTTTAATCTCAAGTATGCGATTCCTATTCCTTTCGATTCCGATCCGATTCCTAGCCTTTCGATTCCGATTCCAAATTGGAATTAATTTTCGATTCCCAACCCTACAAATAGGTCACTTTCATTAAGACAGAATTTTCATTTTTGGGTGACGTATTTTTATGTATACATAAAAAACGTATTTAGGTTAGTGTCTTTCAATGGAAAAATCTGAAATAATCTAGTTTTATTAGTTTGCAAATGTTTAAAATGTAATACTTTGAAAAAAAAGCATTACTGTATGCTACAATTTTTATATTCCATAACTTGTATGATTTGAAAACTCAAGATTAAGATTATATACAGAATGCGTCCACATAAATGCTTTCATCTCACCTTTACAGACCACAATTTTGGACAATAAAACTTATCAAATCAGCCACAACAATGCAAGATTCCTCTTACATGTCAACAATCTATTTATTGGTTCATTGTATTTACAAAAGTGCATTGATAATAGTGGGGGTTCCAACATTTTTTGATAATGACAACAATAATCAACCTTAAAAAGCATGCCTTCAGTTCTTGCAGTTTAAAGCTGTCTTTATTCAATCTAGATCCAGGCAGGCACACCCGGTATACTGTTAGCTTGAGGGACAGATACACTGCACAAGGCACTTTAACTTCACCTACTCTCTCGCAGCTCAAGAACAGGACATCACTGAGCTAAATGAAAACTACATCTTTACCAGCAATACAATCATCCTCTCAAATATACTTGCACTCAACGCTTGTAAAAATCTTACTGGATCATAATTTATACATTTCTGCTGAGCTCATTATGTACCGTACAGCTCCTCATGTCTAAGTATAACAGATTTGTCAGGAGGCATTTTGTGGGGGAAAAGACAGAATGTCAGTCCAAATAATAATATATGCACACGTGAGCAAAACCCGACAGACTGAAGAAGAAAGGTTTGGTTTATTAAAGTTTGGATTCTTCCCAGGTTTGTTTTTTAAATACATTTGTTCATAAATCTCAAATGGGTCCTGTGGAGGCAGCTGGAGCTAGAATCCAAAGCGGTCATCTGACAGCACGCTGTAAGAGGAGGAACTCGTTTTGCAGGCTAGCGTCTTTTAGCGACTGATGTATCGTTGAGATGACCAATGAAGTTGGGAGGAGGAGCTTGTAAAGGATTATGGGGTCAGCCAGGCAGGGTGGCGTGAGGGGAGCAGGATGGTGAACTGTACAGTTTCACGAAGTGAGCAGGATGTGGTACGTAAGTAAGATGGCAGCGGACAGACCTGGGCCCGTTAAAGATTCTTTCAGCTTCTTCTTGATTTTGAGTGCTGGATTAGCCACTGAAGTGTAATGTCTGAGGACAAACGGTACCATAAGTAAGACCGACTAAAAATACAGCAGATAAAACATTTGTTTTATGCTGGAATACATGGATTTCAGACTCCCCAAAGAGTCTTACTTACCAATGTTATCTTTTTCTTTGCAGGAAATAGAGTAGCAGCAAATCTCCCTGTCTTGAATAGCAGCCAAGTTCCTATAGAAACACAAATGCTGATTAACAATAAATATTAACAATGTATAAGGTTTCATTTAAACAAAACAAAAATGTAAACACAAGCTAACCTAGCAACAGAAGCTCAATGGAAACATTTTACAGTCCAACTCAAAGCAACGTTTTAGGAATGACCAATAGGTGGCAGTCATTCTTATAACAACAAAAGACCCCCAAACCACATAACCTTTTCTTCACCCATCAGAACCAGATGACTAAACTCTAATCTAAACTCTGACTCATCTACTTCTCACAATTCGTAGACAACGTGACAATATCTTTGACCCAGGAATGGTGAAGGGGGTGGGGAGTTCACTATAACGAAACTACAAAAGAAAGTACAAACGGGCCACAGCTGGTGTGACACAATCATAAATAGTGAAATGCTGGCAAAAAAAATGCTGGCAAAATATTGAAACGCAACTAGATACAAATAAATTAAAAAGATAAAGAGAGCAAGAAATGTGTTCTCCTAATGTTAATTACATTAAGTTATGAAGGAGTAATCTTATAAGCAGCATCAGATGATTTGGCAGAGTGATGTGGAGAGAAGTTTGTGTAACTAGCACGCACGCATGCATGCACACACAGGATGAAGCTACTTACATTTTTTCAATGAGCTGTTTCTCATCCAATGCATTGGGTAGATCTCTCTTATTTCCAAGCACCAACACCTGAAATGAAAAATATAGCCATTGCAGACATAGTAAAGGTAACAAGATGTTTGTGCAATGGTGTGCAGAACAAAAAAATGTGGCTTACAGGGATTCCTTGTAACTGTGGCTTGTCTAGAAGATTGTGCAACTCGTTTCTGGAGGCTTCAACTTTCTCCCGGTCAGCTGCGTCCACCATGTAACTTTGAAAGGAAAAAAATCATTTTTTCAATTGTGTCATTTTGTAACAGACTCTTCCCTAATAGATGATGGGACAGAGATATACTTACACTATTGCGTTCACTCCACGACAGTATCTCTCCCACATGCTCCTGAACCTAGGCTGACCCCCTATATCCCAGATCTGCACAAAAGCATACTCAGATCAGCATGTCATTGGTTTACGAATAAATAAAATTTGCTAAATCTTACCACTGCATGAGATTTAATATTAAATGTTTAAAAGCACTGGACCTTGATGGTGACGTTGCCTTTTGTGACCTTCCTCATGTTGAACCCGACAGTAGGTATCATGTCTTCACTGAACATGCCCGACTAGGGGAAAAAGAAATAAATGATAAAACTTGATATTAAAGAGCATTTCAAGATTCAAGATTTTTTTTAATAAATCAGGTGATCTAGTCTGTTGATCCACTGATCAGAATGTATATGAATTTGCAAGTTTTTTCAAAATCCTTATTCACTTTTATTCTAGGAACAATTACATTTTTTTGTTACCCCATTTTTTGTTCGATCAACATTAGGGAAAATCAGTGATGGTAGATTTTTTATTTCTGGATGAACTATTCCTTTAAAAAAAAAATTTATTCACACACATATGTACTTTGTTTTTGTTTTCCTGTTGGTTTTGACACCCTGTTTTTTTCCTTTTGCTGTACGTGTAGGCCTGTATCAGTGGCCGTTAAGAGCTTCCCATAAGAAACACTTAAAAAGAAAGTTCTTAAACAGACTTCAAAAGCCAGACAAAGGAATCTTACGACAGACTGAATGTGGAATACTGCCATCTACTGTACGGAACTACTGAAGTTCTAAAATTGAGGTCATAAGATTTCCTCTGTACATTTCCATCACCAACTCATCCTCAGTGTCTAACAGAGATTTTGGATCTAATAAAGAGTGTGCCAGTATCACATGGAAAACAACGAACACCATCATGGCAACAAACCTTAACTCTGCCCACATGTAGGAAAGTGCAAGAAATGTAACGATTCAATTATTTAATTATTATTTGTGCTTACAGTGAACTTATGTATATTGTATATCTTATAACTTTAATAAACCCACATCTCCCACCTCACCACCAATGACCCAGAGATGAGGTTTGCCTTTATAGGAAAACTCCCTCCCCCCAAACTCTCTTTCCCCTCCTGATATTAGTAAACCACATTCTCTGAACTGTAAAATGCTTTACTCAGTACTTGACATTTACTGCAGAACACCAATTACTAAAGTTAGTTAACATTGATAAAAATCATCAACCAATGCATATCAGATGATGAAGTTCAGAAGTTCAACCTTACCCAATTCCGCCCTTGATACTAATAAAATATTAATGTGAGAGTTTACCAATGATCACTGCAGGACAAGTCTGTTAAAGCCTGTACTTAGTAAGTTGATAGTGACAATGGTGAAGTGACTTAACGGTCCAGTGTATGAAATTTAGCGGCATCTAGTGGTGAGGTTGCGAACTGCAACCAACGGCTCACTACTCCACCTCACCCCCCCTCCCTTTCAAAGCACTATGGTAGCTGACACAGGAGTAAGATGTCGCTACGTTTTCACTTCTTTGTCGAAGGAGATAACGTATTTACAAAATGCACTCGGTAGAGCATTTTTTCCGTTTAGGGCATGGCGAATTCCATGCAAGAGGACACGCGGTGTATGTAGATAGAAATATCTCATTCTACGGTAATAAAAACATAACCCTTTATTATGTAAGGTCTTTATACACCTCTAAAGACATAGTAATGCATATTATATTGCATTTCTGTCAATAGATCCTCCAAAAAAAAAAAAATCACAAACTGGACGTTTAAAGACACTAAAAAGTATTCTCCAGGCAGCTCAGAACCATAAAATGTGATACAACAACAAACAAAAACCAGCCTTTCACCATCTGGTCAGAAAACGCAGCACCTCTATACTCCCATATGCTTTGAATTCTTGACCTGTTTTACAAAACAGGTGTAAAAGCACTACTGTGTGAACTTCACCTACTGTATAGATTCCGTCTGTGGCTACCTATGTTACAGTCTGGCCAAACAGTACAAACACAAATGTCTCAGAAATTCCAGTTACAAAATGACGCTTATGGTTTAATGTGACCTTTTAATATAAAGCTCTGGGGGAGATATGACCAAATCTACTTATTTGGTCACATGACACATGCAGTACCGCATGTGAAGGGTTCCAGGGATTCCAACTTCCCTTTAGCATAATCACAATTCACAAGTATGCCAAGTATGCAGACGTCAAAAAACTCTGCCTCAAAAACCAGACATTTCAGAAGAACTTTTCAGGGAAAGAAAAAAAAATCCACACTTGATCTCATCTGACAGTTTGAGTGAAAATGAACAACATATATGGGCAACATGGTAGGGAAATGCTTAAACACTTAACACTTCAAGCATAAGGCCTCTCTAGCTTATGCCAACATAAGCCTTTTTAGCACAAATGGAATCCAGTAAGCTGTCTTAGTCTAATTTACTTAAAGATACATTTCAACCTTGGGTATCTAACTGAACTACTGTGACCACCACACTGACTTATCTTGTGCTAATGCAACAATCACATGATTAGGAACGTCACTTGACCAGGAAGAACCACATTTAACAAGTGCAAGTCTTGTGACTAATACCAGAAACTCCCAACCATCTAAACACACAGACACGCACATTGTGCATTAACAAATAAAGTGACAGTCAGACAGATAATAGTTTATATATCATTGTTATATATGTTAACTGTTGTTTGCAACTTCACTGAGATACAGTATAGCTATGGGAAATAAAAATCTACCAAGGTGATTGTAAATTAAAGTTAACATTTACAATAAAAAGGAAAATACAACAAACAAAGTCTTTCCTACATTACCCATGGTAAATACTATTCATACATATGATTGATGCTTACTCACACTTATTCACATTAAAACGCTTCTGTATGACCGAAAATGTCTTGAATGCACTTTTCAAACTCAGAGCTACACTGCCGAGATAAGACATAAGTGACATTTCTGTGCCCACATCAAAGACAAAATGGTTTAAAACATAGTCGTTTTCTCACCATTAAAGAACATACCGCCCTATGAATAGTTCCGCTGCATGATTTTGTGAAACAAATCTTACACTCTTAATCCAACGACCAAAATTATAGCCTATTTATTTGTCAGAGGTGGACCAGCCAGATATAAAGTACAAGCCATATGGCATATCAACAAGGCAACTGAATATAATGCAAACCTGTAAGAAAAATTGTGTTATTTTGAATCTATTACTTGCATTCAAGTGTAACTTCGCATATTTGTCTTGCCTTCGCATATTTGTCTTGCGCTAAATTTAAAGCAATAGTTAGTTCCTTAAAAAATATATGTCATCACTCGCTCATGTCCTTCAAAACCCAAAGTAGGGGTATTGAGACTTGACTCCACAGGTAATATTAACTACTTATATAAGTAGCTTTTCTGAGATTATTTCCAATCTAGTTTCACTTATGGAAAACAGCACTGTAAACACAAAGGTTTTGTACAATATGACAGTGAGTTAATTATACATTCATACATTTGTACATACATCATACAAATGTAAATGTATATGTAAATATAATTATAACGGATTTCCATTTTTTAGTGAACTATCCCCAAGGACTTCAAAAGTGAGTCACTAGACTGATGTTGAGGGCGGTGCTGATGTAAGTTGGTGTAATACAGCAGATAAACAAGCCTGACGTGTTGAATCATGTGCTACGCAGACCAAGCATCAAGTTTCCTATCAGCAAATACAACTCATCAATGTACAAGGATCTGGTAGAGGAGTGTGTCACTGCAATTCTTTCTATATACTGTAAACCCCTTATTTCCATTACCATAAAATTGTTTTTTTTCATAACACAACTAATAAATCCATACTTATCCATCAAAACATTCGTGTTATTGCAAGCTGCTTGTACCAATTGAACTGCGCTGTCTTTGGATCAATGAGTTCAAGAGTAAACAGAGCTGAGAGTGACATAACAAGTAACGTTAACTTAAAAGGAAAGAGATGTTTACTCTGCGTTTACAGTTTGAATTCAGTAAATTAGTAATCAATGTCAACAAACACAATCGACTAAGAACTATCAAAATAGTCAGGGTCCTCTGGGAGCGAAAGTTAGCATGTTAGCTTTGAAATTCCCTGACTGTTCTGTTAACGTGTAACGTTATACTATTAATAAATGTTCATACATTTTTACTATCAGTAAATCAACGGCTATCATCGCTTGGTGTACTAAACTGACAGTCAGTCGCCTGGGCTAGCTCATGCTAACAGTCCAGCTAAACGCAAACACTCACCGCGATCACGTTAACAAACGTCGTTTTCCCCGAATACTGCAGCCCGACGAGGGTTAACTCCATCTCTTCCTTCCAGAAGAGAGCCTTAAACCAGTCCAGGAGACGGTTAATCATGGCCAACATTTTCAGATGCTGGATTTATAGGTCTATGATGGTTTTGTTTGCAACGTTTTTGTCACCACCACTGATATGTAGCGTAGTGTTTGGGAGGAACTGACCGCTGTCATATGACTGGTACGTTTGCGTAGTCTTTTATGTTTACACGGGTTAAAGCTGCACCACTTTTGCGCAGGACCTCACAGGGAAAACGCGGGCCTCGGTCAGGTGTTTTCATACTGGGGTCGGGTTCTAGTGCTTTTATTTAATATACAAGAAGATGAAATACAGTAGAATACCGTATCATTTGACAACAAACAGGATTTAATCAAATTAGCACACATTTTTACAATATTTATCAAAAATATTGTATAATAAAATCCGATTAACTGCCGTAAACATCTATTAACATTAATATAGTAAAGTCTCTATTTTTGTATATTTTATTTTCACAGATTACAGCAAATAACAGAATATGCAAAAAATAGAATAAGTTAAGCAATGTTTTGAAACTTTAAACAAGATTTACATAAGATTTATAAGTGCAAGTCATCACTTAAATGTGGTTCTCCTACAACACTGTTGCTTCTAAAGTCATATTCACTTCATTCCCCATTCATTGTATTGCATGAAAATAAGTTTAAGTTAGGTACAATTTACTGTACAGTCTACAGACTTTTGTTCCAGAAAGTCTACAACAAACAAAATGACAGAATAATTTGATAAACTGTTTCAATTTTAACTGTTAACTGATGTTTAAAAAACTTAGTAAAATACATAGTTGCATCTTTCAATTACTGTCTGCTGTTCACTGTTTTTTAACACCTGAGTGGTATTTAAGTGGTTTGACAAAATAAATCAATGGTAAACATCTGACTCAGAGAGGAAGTTCTTAATCACAGGTACTCTGTCCAAGGTCAAAGGGACCATCCACATGATCAGCAAGTCTTCATTATTTGTTTCATAGTAGATCATACTGCATCAAGATAAGCTGATTGTCATAGATGTTATATCCAAAGCTGAAGAAAAGGCCAGTTTATTGTCTGTTTTTCAAAAAGATCTTTCAAGGTATTAAGGGTTCACACTTTAAAGAGAGTTCCGAAGTTGTCTTGGAGTCACTTTCATCATCACCCATTTCCTCCTTTGATAGTTTGCAATTACATGCATCTGAGGGCAAAGCCACCTTGTGTGTGTATGGTTGAAATACTGTAAAAAAATCAATTACATTAGCATAGAGGGTAATTTCTTACAACTTCAGTTCTCCGCTAAAAAGTAAACCTAAAGACGAATTGAACTTGAAATAATTTCTTTTACAGTGTCTAAGTAAAACATGTTGTTACATTTAAAACAAACGTATATTAACCTTTATTAAAAATATTAATATAAATAATTAAAATATTAATATGAATTCAATTTAATTACCAACCAGGTTTTTGGTCACCAAGATTGTACAGTAATAGTATGATAATCATTCATTCAGTATTTTGGAATATTTTGAAATATATCACAGTATTATTGCATTATTATATGATAAGCTCACTATACAGCCCACTATATAGAAATATAGAATATAGTAGAATATTTTTCCTTTTAACTGTCTTCAAAGATTAGTAAGTAAAGAGATCTCTCAGAAAACTACATGAAAACGTTACTTACATGTTCTATGCTTTCTGCATTTGAAATGTAGAGAAGCAGTGTACATGACAAGCAGCAGGCAGATAAAGACAGTGAATGTTAAACAGGCCATCATAATGTAGTAATAATTGTCAATATGGGGTGCTTTACTTGCTTCTTTTGCATTTGTGTCTTCTGAAGGAAAAATACAAATAGCAAAAAAATTAAACATGAAGAATATTTTGAAACGTTTGGGAAATTATAAAAAGATAGTTTAAAACCAGACTATGATCAGGGCCGATATATACCCCGTGAATCACCAGATTATAAGAATGAATAACATTCAGAAAGTTAAGAAATGTTAATTTCATCTTCAGAAATCACTCTGAATAATAGGCTATCGGTATCGGTGTAGAAATTTAGGATCAGTGCATCATAATAAATACCTGTCATTATAAGTGTAATATGTTATAACTGCATCCAACTGCACATCTGCTGCCGATACCTTGAAGCTGTATACAAATACTGGTACTTAAAGTTTTACTGCTGTTTTCCATTCTATTTACTTGCCATTAATCTGACAATTTATACACAAAATAGTACTTAACGTTTCAATGTTTATAATCTGTGTTTACTAGCAATTTACAACCTGGCAACTTTATCCATAACTCTTTTAACTTGTTATACTGTTTGTGTTGAAATCTATTCAAAGCCATTTTTCCACACTACAAAAGGGATAGTTCACCCAAAAATGAAAATTTTGTGATAATTTACTCACCCTCAGGCCGTTCCAAACCTGTCTAAATGTCTTTGTTCTGCTGAACACAAAGGAAGATTTTTGGAAGAATGTCAGGAACCAAACAGATCTCATCCCCTATTTACTGCCATAGTAGGGACAATAAATACTATGGGAGTCAATGGGAGATGAAATCTGTTTGGTTACTGACATTCTTCCAAATATCTTCCTTTGTGTTTAGCAGAACAAAGACATGTATACAGGTTTGGAACAATCTGAAAGTGAGTAAATGATGACACCATTTTCATAATTTGGGTGAACTACGCCTTTAATATTTTGTTATTTATACGTTTACTGTTAATATTACGTACTTGTATATAATGTTCATTCCTGTAAATATGTGGATTTTACTTTATTTTATAATGCACCAATGGACAGACACATATCAAATTTAGATAATACAGTTTAAAGTTCCTCTAATGATGTCTTTGCATGTGGCATGATGATGATGATACAGACCATAACCAGCACATCTTGCATTGTGGGTTCTGTTTCCAGCGAAGATCATTTTAAAGCCATCGCACCTGATTTCAGAAATTCAGTTATCACGTGACAAAAACATCTTAAGGCAGAACTTAAAATAAAAATATAGCAATGTTTTACTTTGCAAAGGATTTACAGGTTCCGTCCTCATCATCCTTGTATGTCCCGTCAGCACACGGCTTACAATTGTAAGAGTAATCAAAGTTCCCTGACAAAACCCCGAAAAGAAAAACAAAAAGGTGAACGATTTTACAAAAGTATGTTTATCAAATTATCTGACAGTTTACACATCTTTAATGTGGTCCTATATCTCACAGGGGTCTCTCTATATTACAACCACAAAAAAGTTCCCTGATGGGCAGGAAAGACCCAAGGAGTGAGTGAGCTCATGCATACTATTTAATGTGAGTGCTGTGATACAGTCAGGGTTATTAATTGAAAAGGTAAGCTTACCATCTCTGATCAGTCGAAAGCCAGGTGGACATGTTGGTCTGGGCACACACCCAGAGCATTTATCGTCACTGCATAAAGGCTTGTCAGTACAGAAGCATCTTAAATCGTCCGAAGCTGCTGGACATTTCCCACACACACTCTTACCATTGTTCTCTGAACATTTTTTTGTGGGATACTCCCCTGTAAAATACGACAGTTTATGTAAATTGAAGTCATTTAGACAGAACAAGACTAAATTATCACAATTATCACTAAATTAAGAGAAAATACTATATGACTATGATGTCCACATTTATTTCACAGCCCACTATTGTTACTATACTGTATGTCAACAACTATGCCATCTGTATTTATTTTTATTAACATCTCAAAAAAGTTTATAGACATCTAAGAATTAAAGTTGCAAAACACAACATTTATTTCAAAAGACAATGAAATCACACCGAAACTGTGCATATAGTATAAGTGTTCATAGTCTTTTGACTATCATAGGGGTCTTACCTGAAGGGCAGGCTTGACAACAATTCCCACCATTTTTGAATTGGACCGCCCAGTCACAGTCACCAGCCAGAGTTAAAATCCAGACATTATAAACACAGAGCAATGTAAACCAGAGCTTAAAAGTGTCCATTTCATCAGGTTGGTAGACTAGCTATCGTTCTGAATATCTGCTTTCTGTTCTCACTCTTTATCGTTTCCAACCAGTGACGTTGGTTTCAGTTCACCCCACAAAGCAGAGGTGTAAACACACAAGAGGCTGAAGACCAAAGCCAGTGTGACCAAATAAAATGACGAACACACGAACAAAATGCCTTTACCTCAGTGGACGTTTCTGCTTTGGTTGACTTTGAAAAGCATGTGATATAGCTGTGTGGTTTTTTTTATGGGAAAGAAGGAAGTAAAACACATGGTGTATTGATCAGTCAATGATGCAGATCTTAAAAATGACACAATTTAAAGTGTATTTTGTTATTGATCCAGTTGTTTATATCATGTCTTCATGGAGATTTTAGCAAGCGATTTATTTGAGAGACATGAGTGACACAAAGCTTCAGAGTGCCACTTGTTGTTAGTGGTCGCTCCAAACCACTATATCTTCATCATCATCTCTGACTGGTATTTTACAGAATATATTCCATCACTGACACTGATGTCTAATATGAGAACAAACACCTATAGAAATGCCCACTTAAAGGGATACTTCAGCCAAAAATGAAAATTCTGTCATCATTTACTCACCTTCGAGTTGTTCCAAATGTGTATACATTTCTTTGTTCTGATAACCACAGAGAGAGATATTTGGAAGAATGCTTTTAACAAACAGATCTCAACCCCCATTGACTCCCATTGGTTGTCAGTAAGAACGCCGGCGTTTGCCCCCACCGAATGCGCATGCGTCGAAGTGCTGTCGTGAACATGCACCATATAGACTGACAAGACAGGGGAGAATATATTGATTAAAGTCATTATTTTGGGGGCGGTTTTCGCACATAAAGCATTCTCGTCGCTTCAAAAAAAAATTAATTCAGCCACTATGAGCGGATGGACCAATTTGACGATGTCTTTAATACTTTTCTGGACCTTGACAACAACTATAACCATTATGTCTATGAGGAGGCCTGGAATTCTCTCGGATATCACCTAAATATCTTTATTTGTGCTCCGAAGACGCCGGGAGGTATGTTGCTCTGATTGAACTATAGGCCTGAGATGCTGGGAAAGGTTTGTCACCTTGGAATTTTAAGGATCTATCTAACACTTGTCAACTTATTTACATCGGGTGATGTCATTTCTTTACGTTGAAATGTACATTAGGGAACTTTTTAGGAAACAAAATGGTTTTATCTACAAGTCAAATGGAATGCAAAAACTTTGAAGCTTGTTATCCCAAAACTGTTGTATAGTTATATTACACCATTATAATCCCAAACCGACGGGAAAAAAACGGAAAACCGTTAAATAAGATATTTTTCTTGTAAAATTACCCGTTTTATCCGGGTGTCTTGTAAATTTAAATTTTCGTGTAATTTTATGACTTTTGACCGTATTTTTAAAAAATCTGTTAAAAACAGTAAAATTCCATAAAATAACAGTTTTTTTTACATTACATGTGGAAAATCAGAAAAAAATAACAGAAAAATTCATCAAAACAATAATCGTAAACGTAAACTTTCATTCTAGTGTCTTCAAAGTAGCTACGGTACCATTTACTTTGAATTTTGTTAGCCAGTTTCTTCGATTCTCACCCTGAGATGCTTTTTAAACAGTATTGAAGTAGTTCCCATACAGTAAATGCTGGGGTCGTATTGGCTGCCTTTTTCTCATTATTTAGTCCATAATCCATTTTATAACCACACTGTAAAACTTTGCTGTATTTTGTATTTTAGCTTATATTTTCTTTCAAAAAACAAGACTGAATCTTAGGTCACATTTCTTTTTATGTAAATGTATCATAATCATAAAGTTTTAAATAGTTTTACAAGAAAACAAGACAAATATGCTTAGGAAGAATGTCATTTTTTGCAGTGTTGCTGTGCTAATACCAGTAATAAGACCTCTTCTAGCTCATTTTGAAGTTTTTTTTATTTTGATTAAAGTAAAATTTAACTCAAATTGAAAACAGTGCTAATAGGAAAGTAGTATCAAGTAGTAGTTAAATCTACAGTAAGTTACTGGCAAACATGCTGCAAAACTACAGCAAAGTTTTACAGTACATCTTATTACATAAAATTTTAGTTTTCTAATAAAATAAGCTTCACAATTATATTTTTGTCTACAAAGCACTGTTTATTGCTATATATTCTATTACGTGTCAATGTTATGAATTATTATTCTTTATATATTATCTTTGCTTACAATAAAAAGCAATCCACTTTCTAAGAAGTCTGTTGTTGGTAAAACGTCAGAGCTGAACTGACAGTAAATGCATCAACGAAGAACTGACAGTTAACAGACAGAAATCTTTGCAAAATTTGCATGTTAGCTATGACCTTTCATTTAAAGACACATACTACACCCACAACCACCAATACGCTTTAGTTCTCATTTCTTACGTCACTACACCGAAAGAGTCCGAATTCAAACCCCTTTCCTGTTTTACTAAGTCATGAACACTATTGTAGTTTGAGAATACAGCATTTTTTTTTTCATGCACATAAAAGTACATTTCTATAATAACTTTCATGTGATAGCAAATTCATCCAAAGCTGAACACCTTGGATAGGTTGGTTTAAAACCACCTTTTATAAGGGATGATGTGCAGTACATTCAGCCAATCATTATTGTAAAACCTGAAAGAGTGTTTATCAGGCAATGTTATAACTATAATGTATAAGGTATTTACTATACTTACAAATAAAAAACATTCTTAAATAGAAAGTTAGTCAGCAGCAATGTACGAATAAGGTAAAGATTAGAAAGCAATTATATTATTTTATTATATCTTATTCTTTCTATAACATCACAAACAGATGGCTTAAGTGTCCTTTACATTACTTGATATTTAACCGAGATTTTCTTTCAACTCTTCTCTAGATTCTCATAACACAGGCGATGATGTCACAGAGAAGAGGTGGTCTGTGTGGTCTCTAGTAGACGTCTTGCAAATATCACTTGCGCGTGTCTGTTTGGTTTTGTTCAGAGACTCCCTCTGCTTGCGCAAAGGCACACCCAGCAGAAGTGCAGCTAACTGACGTGATCTAAACGAAATGTCACATGCTCAGGATGAGGTTAACGTCACGTAAAACTTGTGGTTGATTCTCAATTGTGTGTTGTTAAAGTGCTGAGCCACCACGTGTCACTTATAATTTACTGCAATACAGAATGTTCTAAGGTGTATCATGCACATACTGAAAAAATATTTAGTATGTTATATTTGTGTTGACATGTTTGCTGTTTTACATCATTATGCCCTGCTGAAAAACAACAACAACAAAAATTCTAATGGTTTTCATTATGAAGCATCCAGTATTTACCAAATGTACAGTATGTTTTTGTAGGATTTAATGGTTTTGGTTTTCTGTTGGTTTCCATCTATAACATCCCACCCACACTTAAACAAATCAGCATTATCCAACTAAGAATTTTCTATTGACATGTTGCATCTATTTTTTCAACTGGCTTAGTTAAGGTTTTGTGAATTTCACAAATGCCTATTGAAAAGATTGTTGCCCCGAGTGATAAATTAATACAAATTCAGTTGAGCCAATTGAAAAATGTACAAGTTACTACCAGTCACTAAAGTTTTTTTTTCCAATGAATAGAACCCAACACATTACCAGTAGAACCCAGGGTCACCATTACAGTTTCCATTAAAACCAATAATTCCAATTAAACAATCCATTAAAATCCTCTGATGGTTTTTTTAGGCTAATTCAGCAGGGTGAGGGTTTGTGTGTCAATTAAAACCATTAAAATATGAAGTGTATTGTACAAAATGGACAAAGACTAAGACACTACAATTTGATCAGTTATTAATTTTGTTGATCATCTGTTGTGGTAATATGTTAGAGTATATTTTATATTCTCCTTGGTCTTGAATCAATAAGATTGTGCGCAATAAGCCTCTTCAGTTACTATAAGTACATCTATACGCAACATGCATACAACGTTTTTAATGCATCTTTAACAATATATTTGAATTCAAAGCAAAGACATCACTTTAGGCCACTATATGTAATTAATGACGTGTTTGCAAATTCAGTTTTGACATGATAGTACACATTCTTCAACATTAAATTATTTAAACATTTAAGGGTCTACTCTTAGCTACAGGAATTAAACAAAAAGACTGCATGGGAAACTAGCTTCGTAGCAATCAGGTTCACTGACGAACACAAGGGATGTGGTTCATTCGCTAAAAATTCGCAGTAGATGATTACTGAGCTGTCAGACCACGAGTGCAACGCGATCGCATGCAGTGTTTTTTGCAGACATGGCAGAGCAGTTAAAATGGAAAAAAATAGATTTTTAGATTAAGATAAACACAAAGTGCTGATGCCTGGGTGACACCAGGAAGCAGTACGGTTTTTATCTCGAAAACTTGTTTTGCAGCTGTGAGGCCCTGTAGGGGGTGTCTTATAAACAAAAGGCAAAGAAAACCAAGATAATGTATCAAAAAGGTATTATAAACATTGTTCTTGAATCAAACATCAAATGCCTTTAGCCTTTAATATCATCACACCCTGAAAAGTGTTTCACCCCTTCGTGGTTTGGGTGGGAGGCGTTGAATTGGCCACCTTTGTGGTTATCAGCCTACTTTAAATTTGAAATCCTTTTATTAAAAAGTTTCACATGTGTAGGGGTCACCACACTCTGACGCCAAATGAGGCGTCATCGTTCATAAGCTATGACTGAAACAAACCAATAGCAATTCAGGTATGGTTTTGTTAAACAGAACTTGAGTTTGTTACTACATCTACATCACATAGAAGTTAGTTTCTGTGTCATAAAAGTAATACTGAGTGCATGCTATATGAAAAAATACCAAAAAATATATATTATATTTATGTAAAAAAATAAGGCTCCTCATGTGTTGATTTTCAACATTACAAGACTTTGACGATGACTGTAACTGGTAAAAAGCATCAGTGCTCAAACAAACTTAAACCAATCTCAAAATTTAAAATGACAAAAAGCACCACAAAGTTTTTAAGAATTAAATTGAGATTCCTGGTGTAAACCACCTACAGTTGTTCCATTTTGAGCTGTTGTGGTTTCATACACGATACAAAACGTACAAAATGATGCTTTGAAGGCTGGAACGTGAGTCGGGTGGATGGAAATTTTGAAGAAGTCTTTGAACCGAAATCTATCGCCTCCCTTGAACTATGGTTCAAGACACAGAGGGAGGGGACGCAGTTAAATGTTGGAAGAAACATAAATGTAGGAGGGGACAACACCTGCTCTGTATTTGAATGTACAATTTAAATACAGAAATCAAGACAATGAAAATACCTTAGCATATTAAATGTATACTAAAGCTGACCCAATAGCGTTTTAAAGATGATTAAAATGAAATATTATTAAAAAAATAAATACGAAAATAAATCATCCTGAATGCCCTCTCCCCATCCAAAATGTCACAATTACAGTTCACATTTATTTTCATTTCATAGAAACAAAACCAAACCTTCATAATGAGGCTACATAAAAAAACAACAGTAAAGATTCTCAGAAGTTGTCCTTAGCCCACCTCAATATGGGAAATTCAGATAATTCATCATATTTCCTCTCAGGAATGCATGAGTCAACAGGATATGTCTGCGGTTAACAAATGTGATGCCATGGTAACCATGGCGTCATTCCAGCCATCCATCTACCTACAATGAGGTGTCGACTGAAGTGGCAGTTCAAGCGATATGATGAAATTTAAATTCACTGTTCAGCAGTGAATTCTCAGGTAAAGAACAAAAAAATAATGTATGCATTGAATTGGTCTCTTGAGCCATCTGAAATCAAATGATCTTAAAACAGTCTTATTATAAGCTAAAGCTACAGCTGTCATAAATTGTACATAGTAAAAATAAGTAAAAAAAACACACACAACCTGCAGAAAAGCTGAAAAAACAACAGTAATTGGAAAGTAACTCTGAAAATTAAAAGGTTTCCTACAAAACAACCATTGCTTACAACTACAAGTTTTTCACAAAAAGAAACAAGATGAGGCTTTAAAAGACTGTGTTAGACAAGCAGAGAGAGACACTTCTCCCCAGATTCTTCAACAGGCTTTTTGCATGCGCTTTCTAGAGAGAAAAAGTAAGAGGGATGTAAAGCAGGGACACGCCAGGAATCACAAATATCTACATTTTGTACCTTAAGAATATACTCCACCTTTTCGAGAGACAAGCTTTGTGTTGTTAAGAATGCAGTAGGTGGTTATACACTTATGATACAAGAGCCCCATCAGCAGAAGAATAACACCGCATACCAAGACAAGCCCTAAAATGAATTATGCAAATGAAATACAGATTAGTCTTTTTCTAATAAGAAGCAAATACAAGCATTTAATAAAAAAGGCGGTACGGGGAAAGTACACAAGATGTAGAAACGGTCTTTGTTTTGGGGCTTTGGAGTCAAGGTGGATATGACTGTGTGAACGTCTGTCGCAATGTAAGAGGTGGTTATGGTCTTTGGAGTCGAGGTGGATATGACTTTGTGAACGTCTGTCGCAATATAAGAGGTGGTTATGGTCTTTGGAGTCGAGGTGGCTATAACTGGATTACAGACAGCATCAGAGGTGTTGTTTCCTGGAATCCTAATACCACTCTTACATCTAGGAAGGAAAAATGCATGAAATTATATTCACATTTCAATCACAGAGGGTGAAAATCTTTTCTAAAGTGAAAATAGTTATAAGACTGATAAGAAAAGTTCATTCAAAATGGTGATTCTCTCATTATTTACTCGCCCCCTAATTACATCCCAGATATATGGTATGTTTTCATAAATTTATCTGTCACTATTTATACAGATTTAGGCTATGTGCTTTTTGGAGCATCAACATTTTCAGACCTACTGTATATGTAGATAAAATGATGGATGTTTTTTTATTGTTCCGCTGATGAAAGCTATACTGTACAGTACATCTGAGATGGCATGAAGGTGAGTATTTCATTTTGTAGTTGAACCCTTTGGACATTCAGTAAGAAATTACAATCAAATCATTTTATGTGCATACTGTATATGCATTTTTATTCAGCATTTTTTAACTCCTATCCTTTTAAATCACAAGATCATAAGATCAAGCAAAACATCAATAAGATCAACTGTGTCCAAACTTGTACAATATATTACAGGCTTTAAAATGAGGGCTGTCATATGTAAACATATAATCATAAACATTCTTGCCATTCACACAACTTACTCTTTCCATTTTTGACAGTCCGAGTTTTGTTTGTTTGAGAAAAATCCATGTATACATTTGATGCATAATTTTCCTAAAAGAAAAATCAGCGACAGGATGAGTTTCATAAGATTCATTATACTTGTTTGATTTTACTCAAAGTATAAAGGCAAAGTATATTTAAAGTGTAAAAGGCAGATTCTGTTGATGTTTTTTGTTTGTTTGTTTTCTTTTCTTTTAAGTTACTGCATTTGCATTTGCATTTACATTTTGTTTTAGCCTACATATATTTACTTTGTTTGATATAAAAATGTATCAATCAATCAATCAATCAATCAATCAATCAATCAATCAATTAATTAATTAACCCATAAGAAAGGTCCCGAAAAGGTCCTTTTAAAGTTTTATCTCAGACTTTTAACTCAGAAAGTGACATCTACACTTAATTCATCGTATTTGTCATAGTATCGCAAGAACCGACAGGCGGATGACATCACATTACCGGGAGAGTGAGTCAAAAGCGTATGGAGCAGTCAGCTCTCGACTCTCTCGCGATAAGGGCTGGATTGGCCATCGGGCATACCGGGCATTTTCCCGGTGGGCCGATGTACTTTTTGTGCCGAAACGGATGCATGGGCCATAGAGACGGACGGATCAGAAGCGTGAATCGAGCGCGTATGCACGGAACGCGAATACAATTGCGAATCGGACATGTATGCAGGAAAGGCAACAGTGGTGTAAAGTAAATGTAATTAGTTACTGTACTTAAGTATCTTTTTGGCTACTTTGTAGTTGTACTGAGTATTAAAGATATTAGCAACTTTTACTCTCTACTTGACTACATTTTTGAACAAGTATATGTATTCTTTACTCCACTACATTTGTAATGACTAATGCAATTACACATTACATTTTGCATGGCACCTATCTCCTATAACTCCATACTATGGAATGATACTGCGGACTATATTAAAAAGGAATTGCAAACTGCATTTGCAAATGCTTTTTCTATTTGTCGTGTCAAAATTGTGACATAATTCAAACGCAATTGCAAACCGTTTGCATTTGCATTTACGCGAACGTACAATGTCTGCCAAATTTCAAAAGGAAAAGCAAAGTCTATTTGCAAATGAATTACCTGTGTCTTACGAGTTACGACCCTGCCAGATTTAAATCGCAATAGCAATTCCCCATATGCTATTTCACTTCCTCTGGCGTCGCGTATAAGCCTGCCAAAACTCAAATGAAATCGCAAATTCCTTTGCATTTGCGTTTCCTCTGACTTGTACAGAAACCTGTCAATCAATGGCGGGGGTGGGCTTTGTATCGGGAAGTGACGTTATTCACCGTCGCAGTGGTGTTCAG